>NC_134834.1:191358327-191695202 GCF_004210375.1 Tachypleus tridentatus
CAAAGAAAACTATTATGAATATAAATATCTGAACCCTATTAGATTAGAGAAAAAACAAAACTAACCAGGGCTAGTAAAATCAGGAGTTGGACTTATGACATAATGAGTTCATTATTTAAGAAAAAAAGTTTAAAAATTCACAGCAAGATGTTTTACATTGTGTCAATCAATATTGCGCTACAACTACAGTTATTCAAAGTAATCTGGTAGAAAACTGCCTCAAGAGATGAAAAATGAAGGTACATTGATGTGAAGAGCAATTGAACATAGAGTACCAACAAATGGAAAATTGAAAGTCACCCTGCTGTTGAATGTCTCTATACACCTTACGATGTTTGGGCGATTGATGTCTGGGAAAAGTGTATGTGAGAAACTGTCTAAATGTGGAAATATGGATGAGATGTTGGGTTAGCTTTGAATAATTTCACAATCTATGAACTACACGAACGGTTGAATTTCCTAAGAAAATAATGAGGGCAGCCATTGCATCACCAAGAACTGAAATGCTCCTACAAGAACTTATCAGAAATAAATTTATATCTATTGAATAAGATAGAGTAAAACCGAACACCCCAAAGTTACTCAATGGACAAGTGGCTTGAAGAGTTGTCATGGATCTGAAGAATGAAATGTCATGATTAGCTTTACGAAAACGTAAATTTCAATTAAATCTGAATGCAACAATGCAAGATGTATGGCTCTAAAAGTACTACTTACGCATCGAAGAACACCATAAGTAGTTCCCTTTAAAACAAAATGTAGAAGTCTGATATCAAATCCTCACATAAGGGCAACTTACTACCCCACTTACAATAGCTGCATGACTGGACCTGTGAAGGTCTTACATGGGATAATTACCACAGATTACATGATTTGTTCATGGAATATCAAGATATCTTCTTCAAATGAACTTTATGATTTTTGGCTAAACAGATAAATTGTCCCATAAGATTGATACTCGAGATGTAGTTGCAATATCTAAATTAGCCAAACAATTTTCAGTTGCAATACAGGTTGAAACTTTAGAAAATATGGAAGCCATGAAAGACAAAGAAGAAATAGAACCAAGTACTAGTTCTTGACATTATGTATTTACCTGTGAAGAGGAGTTATTGATCCATAATGTTTTGAGTTAATTACTGAAAGATGAATGAAACCACAAAGAATAATGTTTACCTACTGCAAAGGAATTATTTTTTACTATGGATACTTTAGCTGAATCTCAAGAGTGCATGTGAGTTCACAAAGAAATTAGACAAAAGATATACTTTATTGCAGGAAATTTATTGTGTCAGTTTTTTTCTGTTAACCTTTAAATTATGCAATGCAGATGGTATATTTCAACAATTAATGGAGCGTGTTATTTCTGAAGTACCATAGAATTTGGTACTCATCAAGTTGGATAACTTAATTACAACTGAAAATAATTTTGATAATGCTTAGAATTGGCTAAGGAAACTTATGGATTAGTTGAGGAACGAGAATCTTAAATTTAATTTCAAGAAGTGTGAATTGTTCTGTCAATAAAGAGTATCTTGAGATACATAATAATCAGAGAGAGAGAGTGCCTCAAGATCCATCCTATGTTTAATCTATCTATAATTAGCTAATAATGAGGAACTTGTGTGAGGCTATTTAAAAATCTAAATATGTTTTGTTAGACTGATGAGTGTGAACAAGCACTCAATAACTTGAATGAAGAATTGAACACTACCCTTCTATTAGCATACACAAAATTTGAAGATCCACTCTTTTTAAATACAGATGTTCGTGATTTTGCTGTTGAAGAGTGTACACCTACAACAGCAGAGCAATAAATGCTGCAGAGAGGAAATATTTTAGAACTCCATAAGATATATCAAGTATTTTCGAACCCTAAGTAATTTCCATTATTTCTTATATGGGTTAAAATTTACCCTCAGGACAGATCATGCAACATTAAAACAGATGTTGAATTTTTGCAATCCAGAAGGCTAAAAAGTAAATTGTCCCAAGCAGCTTCAAGAGTACAATTTTAAAACATGCATTGCTCTGAATAGAACCATGGAAATTATTACGAATCAACCCAAAGGCCATGTATTAATGAAGAATGTAAACACTATGTAAAGAGGGAAGCACGTGATAATAAAGATGAGCAATTAAAGTACAACAAACTATAATTCTAGATGTGGCATTCACAAGTGATGATAAAAAAATAATGTGTTCTAACACTTAATTGAAAGATACTCAGACTAAAGGTACGATTTTGAAACCAATTATAGAGTAGGTTGAGGATATTGCAGAAAAATCCACGTGGCAGACAGTTGCTCCATGTGAGCCCAAAGACAAAGACGTACTTGGCACAAGGATATTTATCATGATTTGAAGGGTGCTTTTCATGTCAGTATTTAATGAGGAATCTATTTGAGTATTCATAATGAGAATTATAGCGACTATTAAATTTAATAATCGAATTGCAAAGAAATTCTTTAAGTAAGTTTATTTGTAACTTTAGCCCCCCAGTGGCTCAGCGGCAAGTCTGCGGACTTACAACGCTAAACACCGGGTTTCGATACCCGTGGTGGGCAGAGCACAGATAGCCCATTGTGTAGCTTTGTGCTTAATTCAATAACAACAACAACTTGTAACTGTAATTTAAGCATATCATAGAAAGTGAACGTAGCCTGTGGCAAACGTTATTGATTTATTATCGTTACGTGGACTGAATTCAGCAATATTTTTTAAAACTAAATAACCCATGAAAACCTGCCCAATTAAAGAATATGTTACAACAATAAAAATTGGTTATGCTTCTTTTTAGTAACTGTAGTTAATCTATGAAATGGTAATCTTATATGAGATCACTTGTGAACTTTTATTGTAATATTGCTTAACATAAAATGTCGTGAACTGAGAAAATTGAAAATTCAATACCACATCCATGTTACGGACATTTTGATTGTACACTGTTATATATATTAAATACTTTGTTGTTGTTGTTGTTTTGGAATTTCGCACAAAGCTACTCGAGGGCTATCTGTGCTAGCCGTCCCTAATTTAGCAGTGTAAGACTAGAGGGAAGGCAGCTAGTCATCACCACCCACCTTCAACTCTTGGGCTACTCTTTTACCAACAAATAGTGGGATTGACCGTCACATTATAACGCCCCCACGGCTGGGAGGGCGAGCATGTTTGGCGCGAACCCGCGACCCTCAGATTACGAAGCGCACGCCTTCACGCGCTAGGGCATGCCGGGCCTATATATTAAATACACTATCAGGTGAATTCAATTTCCCTTTTTTTTTTTTTTTTTATATGGATGATAAAACCCGAATCCTTGTGGCTTACATTTTGTCCTTTAAAGTCTTCTTTTGATGTAGTTAGGAGTGTAGGTAGTGTCTTTTATTTCTTTTTTATCTATGTACTTTTTATCCCAAATAAATTATTGTCAAAGAAATATTAACATTTATTTTTCTTTCTGTGGCATTGTGACCAATGTGGTACGTGCGACATGTCTCAGTGATATTATGCATAGTTAATATCCCAGGATACTTTGCGCTTATGTCAGTCATTGACTAGTTGGCGGTTTAAAGAGAATGATCACATATTTGAAATTATTGGAAGTATGATTTATTGATTTTTCTCTAATAAAACTGTTCACAGTTTATAGGTTTGTTTCATATATTGAAAATAGTTAGGTAATATCAAACTTCCTAAATTCATGATTGAGGATATTCGAAAGCTGTGTTAGGCTTAATAAAAGGATTACAAAATGTAGGCTTAGCAAGCATTAAGATACAATGAAAAGTGTACAGGTTGTAACTTGTAGTAAGTATTAGTATACTGTATCAGGGTATAATCATAAGAAGGGTAGTAGATCTTCAATAAAAATCTGTTTCTAGTAGAAATATCAATATTTATTATTAATACAAATATTAATAGTAGCTTTGACAGTTTACACTTAGTATTGTTCAACCTATATTGTGTAATTGTTTTCTGAATTTTGAAGTTGATTTTGATAATCACATCATTATTGATTTTTACAATTTTGTTTTAAAGATACCAAACAAAATTGTAGTTTTTAGCCATATTAAAACATAAAAGTAACAAATGTGTATGCTTAGCATTATTCTGTAGCATTACAAAAATATCTCTCTATGGGAGATTCTGCACTTTTACTTTTAGAAGATGTTTGCAAGTTTTTAAACCTTGAATATACATATGCTTAGACCTAGGTGAGGTGTTTCAAAAAATTTCAAAATTTTCAATACTGGTTTTTGTTCAACAGTTTAAAATATGTGTTAGTATGTCAAAAGGATAACTTAGTTTGAAAAATTTTGAAAATGTAAAACCTGCTTCAAAATATTTTTTAAAATTCTATTTTTTTGTGACTAATTGAAGCAACTCTTAAAAAGTCAAACACATTGGGTGCAGTGGTGAACTCTGGATAGAATTTGAAACAAGTTTAACGACTATAGGCAGAGAATCCTTTCTCTTTGAGCATAATATCTCCTCCAAATATTATATATTAATCCTAATGCTAGTAGCATGAAACTGAATTCAGTTGGCATATACTTAGCTGATAAAGATTTTGTTTTTACTTTTTTCAAGTCATGGATTATTTTCTTTAAACTACACCACCTCAACGTGAAATGAGAGAGATTACTGAATAATAATAATAAAACCATTTTTACATTTGTCACTCTTTTATTTTGCCTAGTTCATCTCTGCACGAATGTCGATCTATGTTATTTATTTCAACTCTTTCTATGCACGTCACTGTTAAACATAACAAGCTTTCTAGTGTCATGAAATCTATGTGGTAATGTGTAAAATATGAATATCTTGAGCTGCAAATGATTTTGCTGTGCGAGTTGCTTTTCCTTCAAAGGCATAATTGAAGTGGCCTGGTTTGATGTGATCCACTAAAATATGGAAATTTAATTTTAAAAAATGCTGGAGTGAAAAAAGAACCTATGTCTAATTTGACTTTCAATACATCTGAGAGTCATCATTGAGTTGCACTTTAAAAAATTGGTTCAGCATAGCCAGGTGGTTAGCATGCTTAACTCACAGTCTGAGGATAAAGGGTTTGAATACCCGTCCTAATAAACATGCTCACCTTTCCAGCTTGGGGGGGCATTAATAAGTGAGTCAACCTCACTATTTGTTGGTAAAAGAGTAATCCAAAAGTTAGCAGTTGGTTGTGACAACTAACTGTCTTTTTCAAGTCTTTCACTATTAAATTTGAAACATTGAATGCAGATTGCCCTCATGCATCTTTGTTCAAAATTCAAACCAAACAAAAGAATTTGACATGATGAATTAGGAACTAAGTTAAACTTAATTTTAAAACATCTGAATAAAACAATACAAAATGAGTGTGCCTGCTTGTTGTTTCTATGATAGTGCCTGCAGTTTAAGCAGAAGCATAATTTTGGCTTTTATATTTTTGCTCAAGTATTTCTGTATGAATACCTTTATTTTTGTATTGTCTTAAGCAAAGGATCTAGATGGTTTTAGCTTCATACATGTTTTTTAAAATCCTAATCATAGATAAAAATCATATTTTTGTTTTAGCTACATTGGTCAGCAAATTAGACTAGTGATTTTACATTCCATTTAGTTTTACTTTGGCACAACATCCAAGTGTTTGTCATAATGTGTTTCAAATAACTTAAATTTTTTAAGTTATCGATTAAATGAAGATGTTAAGTTAGAATTGATGGAAATTATAATTTGGAATGGCTTATTTAAATAACTTGTGATTTCACACAATAAAATTAAGCTTGATAGATGTTACACCTGTTAATAATAAATAAAGCTAAGTATTAAGTATAGAAATGTATGTAGGCTAAGAAATTGGTATTTAGCATTATTTGACTGGTATGAGACTATATATTATGAGTTTTAGTAATTTTGAGTCAGGTCAGTGAAGTTCTTTTTGTGTATATTAAAAGTATGAAGGAATAGTAAATATATAATTACTATCCAGATTTTCTTGGTTCAGTCTTTAAGGTATAAAATATTTTATAAATAATTAAGATACAGTAAAGGACCTACAAGAGAAATTGAAATACACATCTCACACTTTGTATTTTAGTAAATCATCCATTACCTGCTTAAACTTGTAAAATGTTGGCTTCAAGTAGTGCTAACAGCAATTCTATAAGCTAATTACCTTGTTAGAAAATTAACTATCTTAACTGGAAACCAGCTTCATTTTTGTTTATAAATACCAAACTTGTGTTATGTTGTATTCAGAATAGTAGTACAAATATATCAAAGGCTTTTGTTTAGTTGAGCTAGATTCAATTCCCATGTGTAAGAGTATCCAAAACAGTTTTAAGGGATCATAGTGTTTTTTAAAAAAATGGTCACATGATAAACAGTGATTTATAATTTTTTAAATGACAGTGCCCTTTTAAGTACATCCATCATATCTGTGTGTGTGTGTGTGTGTGTATATATATATATATATATATATATGAGAAAAATAATAGTTGTATATTAACATGCCTTTCAAATGAAAATTCTCAAGAAACTACCATATAATTATTTGAAATGCTTACACCAGTTAGTGGGTAGTACAAAGTGGTAATACAAAGTAAGTAGACCAAGTTCAGGTTAAATTAGGAAAGTGTTGTAGAGAGCATGCAACATTTGCATTTCAGTTTTGTAATATCCTGCAACTGTTACAAGTAGCCAAAAGCAGCAATGTAGCAAGGACCACAATACTATACTTGGATTCTTTTGTCCTCTGCACAGCTTCACTGTATTTGACAGTGGCTGGTATTACTGGTCCATTGGTGAGAATGTTAATCAATGGGTGTGACATTGTAGGATTGCTTTATCCTAGTCATACAAGTCAGTCAATTTGACTGACCTCATAATCATCAAGTAACAGTGAAACTGTACTAACACTGAATGTAATAAGTGTATCTTTAGGAATTTGAAAATTTACTGACTACAAGCATGTTGAGTAAAAAAATTGGAAGTTTTAATAGTGTTTTTTACTGATGATTTGTCTGTGAGTTTATGAAACTTTTGAGTCAGTCTTGAGTGAAAGGTGTATTCTCATACTAAAATAAAAATGTAATAGTTTTCTTATTTGCATAAACTCAACCCTTCTTGATAAATATCAAGTGTTTGTTGTTAAAATTTCATTTTCTGTATTTGCACTTATTTATCACAACAGCTTTAGCATTTTAATCTCTTGACATCAGTTGCATTTTAGTTTTATTACTTTCACTGTACTTTGAACTGCATTTAGTACTGTAATAACCAGTATATTCCAGAGGGAGATTAGCTTAAAGTATCTCGTTACATCACATTTCATCACTGAGGAATGTTCATTAGAAATTTTTCTTATCTAACCTAATAAATTTTTACATTTTATTTACTTTTGTTTAAAGAAAAAAATGTAGGCATATACTTAATGAGTAGAAAAAATAAACAAGAAATGTAACACTTTAGCTTTGAGTCTTTTTTGCACATTCGTGTATGATTTCCAAAATATATTTAATGTGGCTTTAGGATCAATTATGCAAGAATACTCTGAAATTGCTATAATTTACCTGATCTATGAATAGGTAAAACAAGATTCCTTATTGCTTGGAGCATGTTTAGTTGCATTGTCAGAGAATTATAGACATCTTAAAAGACTGAAAATGTGGGAGGGGCATGTAATGTGGGTTTAACATATAATATGGTATTTCAGTAAAGCAAGAAGACTGATATTTTAGTCTTGTGAATATTTATAGTTTGTGTTTAATTTGTTAACCTAAATATCTTATAAGGCAAGTGAAAAAAAAATCTTTTAATCAGAGCACTATTGTATCACGTGACTCGTAGTTTGAAATTTTTCAAACATTTTTGGAAATTAATGAGTTAGAACTTATTTAATATTTAAACCTTAACTACATTTTGATGTAAAGTCTATTAACATACACTGATAACAAAGTAACTTAAATTTTGATTGGAACTTATTAAAGTTGTGAAGTACACTTTGAGTTTCCCATGTGTACAGGTTTATTATTTTAATGTGGGGTTCTGTAATTAAAGAAGAATGTAAAAACCTTTTGAAGTTGATTGATCTGCATATGATCATAATGCTTGACATAAATTGTATTACTAGTAAAGCAATCATAACCAAGATTACAGCAGAAATAAGTTTTTCTGCTTGAGAAAGTAGTGTTTGTGAAAATTATTGAATGTTTGAAATCCATGTGTACTTCTGTTAAGGTTTTAGCAGACAATTCTGTGTCAAGTATACTTGTTTTGTCATAACCAGCAAGGGCATGTAAAGCTTGTAGAAGTATAACAGGTTCTGCACCCATGAGAAATGGGTGCCGATGAGCAAGAATTATCCATGCAGACTTCAATTCCACACATAAACAAGGGTTCCCAAAGTCCAGAATGTTGAAGCATTTCTTGGTAATGGAAGATAGCAAAGATGACATCATTGTTTGATGATGCTGGGAAAATCCCCTCTATTTAATATTCAGCAGTACATTATGAGTATGAAGCACCTGATTATCAGCTTCTTTGTTGCTGGATTACAGAAGAAAGTCATTATCTCAGGCACCACATACTAGCCTGATACATTTAGAAGGTTCATCACTATGTGTGTGACTAAAATAGTAGCATACAGGAAATAAACTGAAACATTCTTTTTAACAGTGAAGTGAAGTTTTGGAAGACCACTCTGTTGGCAATAGGAACCCAAAAAGTATCCATGCTGACAGGAAATGTAGTATTAGTTCCCTTTGGAAGACCACTCTGTTGGCAATAGGAGCCCAAAAAGTATCCATGCTGACAGGAAATGTAGTACTAGTTCCCTTTGGAAGACCACTCTGTTGGCAATAGGAGCCCAAAAAGTATCCATGCTGACAGGAAATGTAGTACTAGTCCCTTGATCTTATTGGGATCAGCTTGAATCCTTTGATGCATTTCCAAAAACTTGACACTATATGTCTTCTCCTGCTCAAAGATTGTCAATTTGTAAATATTTAATTGATATGCATGGGAAAGTTTCCCATCAGTGAAGTTATAGAAAAGTTTCCAATCAGTGAGGTTATAGAAAAGTTGTGGACCATTGTGGCATCATTTGACCAACTAGTTTTGTTGCTCTTGCTTTCCAGTAATTGCATCATGTGTTAAAAGTAGTATTTAAGAGTTAAGTACCTTTTTTTACTTGTAGTCAGTATGTCTGTAAACAAACCATAAAAGTCTGTCAGCTTTATTACTAACAGAGCATTGCTTAAGTGGTTTTAGTATGTTACTGTCATTTCTAACACTGAAAGAATTAGCCATTGAATAAAAATGGATGATTTGTAAGGTCAGTGACAAAAAAAAATGTTCATATTAAAGTAGTATCTTATTGATTCACACAGAAGATAAATTTTTGGACACAATGCCAGTAAACAGATCAATAGAAGATATGCTGTTGTTTAGAAAAGTTTTTTTTACATGTGCAAATAAAATGATCATAAAAAATCATTTTAGCATATTTAATCAATTTTAAAAGCATTCCATGTATATTATGATTCTACCTGAATGGACTTTTTCACAAAATCTCTTGAAGCAAAGCAGAAAGGAGTCTATAAAAGGAACAGATTCACAAATTTCTTCATTTATAATGTCAATCAATTGTTTTGATTGTTTCAGTTTTTAAAAGCACATATACGTACAGTACTTCATAACATATCAGTATATTTAAACAATACAAATAGGTCAGAGGTGAAGAAACCTGTGTCAACATTATGAGATAAAATAATGTAGTACTGTTACTATAAGTGTGGATTCAAACCATTTATGAAGCATTTTCACAAAACTTGTAGCTTTTTTTTTATTCTGTAATGTATGAAAGACTTCAATTCACCTGTGGTGTTATTTAGGTCACTGAATAATCACATTTTTATTACACATCTGTTTTTTGTTTGTTTTTAGGGATAGTAAATTCTCTGTGTGTGACTTAAACAAGGGTAATATGCACATTTGTGGTGTATATATAATTACAATTCTAAAAAATACATTTTTAATACTTTACATTTATTAATTCATTTAATTTTTCAGTTTACTTTTGCTAAAGGTTGAAAGTTATTAAATTTTCAATGTTCTTTTAATTATTGTTGCATAAAGTAGTTAGAGGAAAGATATTTCAGTTTTCCAACCTGAGTTTATTAAAACCTGGATTTAGACTTGCATATATATTTGTGAGCTTTATTCCATGTTCCTAGGTTAGAAAATAGAACTGTATTTAAACCTCACAGAAATCTAATTAAAATATTTGATTTACTGATACAAACAAAATCATGTATCTTTCATTGAAAAACTATTGTAGTTTTGTACTTAAATAAATCCTAAATAGTTTTCACTTCTCCTGATTGTATTCTGTTGTGACAACATTTTTTTTGTTAACCCATTCGGCATGGTTGGCGACCACAGTCGACTTGAAGGCTCAGCGCGGCAGCCGATCTTTCTTTATTACCGTTATCCTTATGTATTGAATTTAACATATATAGTATTGGGTACAATCACTGAATATTTCAGGGACTTTTGTTGAGTTATTGCCGAGATATCATGCTTTTAATACTGATACCATAATTAGTTGAATTATCAAACATATATATTCAGCCCCATGCCAAACATTAAAAGTTGTTCAGTGCCAAAAGGGTTAAAGAAACAGCAAAGAATGATTATTTTAAAAAGGTTTAGTAGATGAGAAAGAAACAGGAACAGTTCTTAAAGGAGGGTTTAATATTACAAAATAGAATGAATTTTTGAAATTCTTAAATTTTAGTATTACAATAAAGTGCTGTTTTTACTCTGAACATTTAACCAGCACAAATTTAAAAATATCAACATTACAGGCAACAAGGAAACACTTGTATGCTGTCGTTATATACCCATTCCTATGAAGAAAAAAAATGTATATTTTTGGTTGTTCTGAGAAGTTGAAATGCAAACAAGCCAGATAGATGAGCTTTTAATATGTCTTAATTGTTTGTGTAGTATTTAATAATTTAAAGATTTATTATACCTCACACAAATATTTTTCAAAATACCATATTTTCCTAAATTTGGTTAGAAGTAGTAAACTTGTGTATGAGTTGATGTGACAATTAGTGCATTTTTTTAAAAAATAGATTTGAAGCAGCTAGTGTTGAGTAACACTGTCCAACCTGTTTAACTATGATGCAAGCATTGAGACCCAGGGACTCGCATCGAGGAAGTTTAGGAGCATACCAACTCCAAGAAGAAGAAGATGATTCTCAGCAACTTGCATCTACAGCATTACAGGGAATCTCTCGAACAGCTGCAACACAGCAGCAGCGATTTTTTCACATGCCCAGATTTCAGACAAATTTTCAGAAGCAACAGAACTATTTCAATGTTCAACAGTTCAAACAACATCTCCAACAGATGCAAGGAATTGAGTTTGATGGTAAAAGACTTCGAAAAGCTGTTGCCAGAAAGACTGTAGATTATAACAGCTCTATTCTACAAGCAGTAGAGGTGAGTTGAAATGCAGATTTAAAGATATTTCTGTAGCAAAATGTTTTCTGCAGTGAATCATGGTGAGCGATAAAGTATTTCTCATGTTTTTTATAATGTTGAGTTTGATTATGTTTTGTCTGGAATTTAGGTGTCAGTAGATGTTATACTTTAATGAATACAATAAGGATAAGATTTGAATGGCTTTTGACAGATATCAGCTGTTTCTAATACTAAATTACCCATTCACCAAATTCATTCATGGCTAATGAGAATGATGTTAATGTAATGGAGCTAGAAACAAGATACTAATATTAGTGGATTTGTCTATAGATTGATTTGATCTGTATGATAAACTGCCTCCTTTTAACTGGCTGGTTAATAAATGAAACATTTTAACACTCTTAAAACATCTTTTGAAGCTGAAGATAACCAGACTCCTTAAAGTACATCATCAGTCAATCAAAAAGGATCAACATGGAAGTACTATAGAGTTCCAAATAATTATGTGTGTACAGTTATTTATTGTCAGGTGCTTTTCCACTCTGTATGTTACTTATTTGGGAATTTAAGGTTATCTGTCAGGATTGCTTACTTGAAAGACAGCTTCCTCGATTCTGTGGCTAACCTGCAAGTGGGTATCACTCATGGTCATTGTGAGTCAAGCAATTGTGTGCTAGGCCATCTAAATTTAAGAACTCTGTGACCTGTTGAGAACTGTTGAAAAGCAGTGTATAGACTTAGGCCTATTTGAAACTCAGATTAGAAGCATTTCCATTTAATGTAAGGGAAATTGGTAGATTACTAGTCCATAACCAGCCAGTTTGCTTAGATGGGTGATCAAATTAACATTACAACATATTTATATATGTAAAAATGGCTGGTGTGGGTAGAGAAAACTGTGTAGAGGAGTGAACGTTTCAACCTTCTTCGGTCATCATCAGGTTCACAAAGAAAGAAAGATGTAACTGACTGATAGCTGACCACATGTTTGAAGACAGTTGTGTAACTGAGTGTATGAATGTAGAAGGCATGCTTAGATGTTGGATATATTTATTAGTATAGGTGTAAAGGTGTTCCTTTGTATTGGTTTATTTTGGGCTTGAGTTGTTGTGTAAGTAAGGCTTCTTTAATTTTGCAATACAAAGGAACACCTTAATAGCTATATTAATAAATATAATCAAACATCTAAGCACGCCTTCTACATTCCTACACTTAATTACACAACCGTTTTCAAACGTGGTCAGCTATCAGTCAGTTACCTCTTTCTTTCATTGTGAACCTGGTGATGACCAAAGAAGGTTGAAACATTGTTCACTCCCCTACACAGAGTTTTCTCTACCCATACCAGACGTTTTTACATATATTTTTCTCTATAAGTGGGTTTTCTCCTCATCACGGATTACAGCACATCTATTTTATTACCAATGAAGATGCAGTTAAAAAACAATTTGTGCACACTCTTAACTTCATTGTCTTTCGATAAACAACTGTACCATTACTGGAAATTTGCAATTTGTTCACCTCATACTATTATTGAGGATCTTACTATCATTAAGGTGGATGGCAAAAAATTTCGTGTGCATTTCATACATTTATTTGTAGTGACATAGAATAGACATTTTTTTTTCATCAGATGCTGCTGCAAATAAATTATTGCAAACATTAAATTTCACAGATTCCAAAATTATTTTCTATCTTATAAGTAATATTACCATTTTGAATCAATCTATAGAATCTAACAGTGGTTGTCCATGTGTTCTAAGACACATGCCTACAGGTTTGCATTATCTTTTGTGAGTTATTTTCAAATGCTAAACGACTGTTTATTTACATAAAATGAAAGAAATACCACAATTTTATGAAAATATGCATTTTACATCGTGAAAATCTGATTACATGGAATTTCATAACCATTTGGCTTGAATCTGATAACTGATAAAATGGAAAAATTCTGAACCAAAGGGTATTGAACATATTGTTAAATAATTTTAAGAGGTGCAAACCTCATATTTTGTACGCTTGAATACATGTATGAATCACTTGAATGTTGTCAATATTCATGAGTGCCAGAAAACAAGATGAAACTCATGCCAAATTAAGTTTACTGATGAATTTAAAAATTGTTTTGGGCAACATCCCTTCATCTAATTTGCATTGAGAATAATAAACTAGCCTTTAGAAGAGTGAGGGTACACTTATGATTTGAAACATTGATTTGCTTGTTTTTAATAAATATTTGTTTTACGTGATTATTATTTGGTGTTTGTATAGGTTAAATTGTTGTTTATAAATTCTAACATTTATGAATAAAGCACTTGTGTCTGTACATGTGATGAATGATATCACTGAATATTTGTTTGCATTAGGATAAAAATAGTCTTAGCCATATGGGTAATTTAATAGCCACAAATGCACTAATTATTCAGTACTTAATGTACATTTATTATTTTATTGCATCTGTTATGCTTACGTCAGTAATGATGTAATTTCAGTGGCTATGAATATGGCATTAATGTTATGCAAGTGTAGATAAATAGGCATTTTCAATATCTTCCGATGTTTTGAGCCTAGTACTGTAGTTGAACAATGAACTATAGAATGTCTTAATGTTGAATTATCATGGGAACTATTAAGTGTATCAGTCATTAAACCTGGTGTGATATTCAAAATATCATAATGTATCCATAAGTAGTTTATTTAATAATGGAATATTTCTAGTTTTTTTAAAAAGGTTGAGGCTGTTAAATGTTAGAAAAAAGTTAATTTTAATTATTTCATTTGGTTTTATCAGGAAAGCAAATTAGGTAATATTAAGTAAAATCAGCACTTGAAAGGTTTTTGAGACATTTATGTACAAAACAAACCATTTTAAGCCTAAAGAAGGATGCTTGCCCATAACATATAAAGTTTTGTAATTATTATGCATGTCCAAAAAAACTGTGTGTGTATGGTGACAGGTTGTACAACCATGTGATGCTTCTGCTAGTTTGGAATGTATCATTATAAAAAATGTGACATACTCTAATTTAAAAGTACAGTTGATGCATTATTTTTTGTTTTTTTTTACAAACAGGTGATTAATTTCATACAGTGATCTGGTAAAGGCCTAAAAATACTTTGTGAATCACTGCTAAATAATTTTAAGCTTCTTGATACTTGCCCATAAAAATAATCTCATAGTAATTCTGGAATGAATTCTTCACTCTTATTAACAGTTAAATACAATGCTTATACCTGAGTTATTTCCCATCATTTAAACAATGTGTGGAAAATGAAAGATAAGACAAATTGTACTAGTTATGGGTTGTCTGATTTTATGATGTTGTTATTTTGTATTATTTTATGCAATAATTAATCAAAAATTTAATGAAATAGTACAATTAATATAAAGTAGGGTCAGTATCATCAACAGTTGACTGAAAAAACAAACAAACCACGTAACATTCTTCATATTGGTAGTATAAAACTAAAATGTAACAATTAGAAACTTTTGAGGTTTGGGGAAGTTAAAGAAACAATTTTTTACAAGGTATTCTCACTAATTGCCCATGCATTATCTAATTTGATAGGGTAACATGCTCCACTTTCACCTGTTGATTTTCAAGTTTTATGGCAAGAATATTAATTTATACACAGTTAAAAGGGAAGAAAAACAATTTAAGTATGAACAGATGTATGCAGTTATAAGATTAAAGCTGTTTAGGAATAAGCAAGTATAGTTTCATGTTACTATTTGAAGTAATTCTACAAAGAAAAAAATTGTAATTTTTTTCAGTTAAAATTTAAAAAGTGTTTTGTGGTAGTTACCGACCTTGTGTATGAAATTATGGTAGAAACCATAACAGGTAATATATTAAGATTTACTGAAAAGTAATGTTTATAATTGTTTAAAAGGTTTTGGGTATCACACAAATAAAAATTGAAAATTTTCAGATAAGCATTTTTAATCTTAGCATGAAAATCATTTTGCACTTGGATTAGTTAAACATAACTTCTTGATTCACAAATAAATATGTATTCAAGGTACTTAAATTTTAAAATCTAATATTTTTATTTATAAAAGCTGTAATGCTTACTGAAAGTCTACCAAGTATCGTTGAGATATTGTATTAAAAATTATAGTACGGAAACTTGTACAAAATGGTTACAAGCTTGGTTTATTTGACCGAGTCCACATGTAAAGAGTAGTAAATATTCCTACAACCAGAAATTGGTTAGTGTTAAGTCAGGTGAGCAAGGTGACTGTTCAAGAGGAAAGTAACATGAAGTTAATCTTCCTTGAAATCTGCTTCAGTAAGACATATTTCACATAGTTATGTGTATCTGGAGAGGCACTGTCTTTTGTGAAATCCATAGTGTGTACCACGTGAAATTGAATTAATTATGAGCATGACATGGTGTCATGGGGTTTGTATTCCACGTGCTGATGGTTCTTCAAAAACAAAGTCATCAGTGAAACCACATGACACTTTATTATCATGGAGGTGTGTAGGAAGTGTTACGTGTGAATTAGCTTCCACCAGATAGTACAGTTTCACATGTTAACACTTCCAAAAGGGTGAAGTGTTTCGTCAGTCCGTAAGATTCTACAGGTTATTGGTCAGTGCCAAGAACAGTGCAAAAAAATCATGTCACATTAAATCCATAACTCTTTCACTTCTTGAACATGATGTAGCTCATAAAGAAACATTTGGGTAGTTTATTGAAGAGCCTCATGAACAGCTGAAACTGGAAAATTCAGACTGAATGACAGTATGCACTGAACCACCCACTTGCACTTGTTTTGCAACAGCTTGGCTTTTCTCATTAGGTATCAGTAGTCTGCATGTACATGGCCTATCACAAGTGCAACCTGTCTCATTAAATATGTTGATGAACTGATTCATAACAGTGCTGAAACAAGGCCCTTTGCAGATGGCATGCAGTTAATAGCATTGCATTGTAAATGAATGGTGTAAGTAACATTGCATTTGTTGCTTAGGGGACATCAGCTTTGCCATTTGGTAAGTACTCATTTAAAAATGAAAATACAAATTTAACAGAATTCAAAGTTTTGCAGATACAAATGATGTATACGTAAGCTATAGGATAGAGCTGGACTGTTTATATAATTATTACCTGTGAGCACCAGTTAATCACGTAATGTAATCAATAGTTATTGTTTGATTATTTCAATGGTGCACTATCATAGAAATAATCAAAAGTAATGTATCCAGTTAATTAAAATTGCATTTAATTATTTTATAATGAAAATCCTCTAAGTGAAACTAATTCCAATTACTGTTTATTAATCCAGCAGCTGACTAATCATAACAAAAATGTAACTTTTCAAGATTAGTTTACCCATTAATTTCTCACTGTATAAATAAAATTTCATTTTTTTGCTGTTAAATACAAATATATATAATGGGCTAATTCTGCTGTATCCACTGTAGATATTAAAACCCAAATTTAACATACGTTTGTTTTTACTTAAAGTTTGTTCAACTTTGAATTTGCATGGTCTAATGATTTGAGAATCTTGAGTTCAAATTTCATGTGTGATTTTATTTTTATTTGACATTTATTTAAAACTTATAATTCAGTTAGCCTGTTGGGTGATTGGTAAACCTTAGTTTTTGTGCTTCAAAGTTTTTTTGTTTGTTTTTTTCTATTCATTCACTTGTGCCCACTTTGAATTATCTCTTATTTTTAGACATTTCTTTGAAGTTTGAACACTTCAGTTGTATACTTGATTGATTTCTTTCTGACTGACAGCCTATTATGAACTTTTGTTTCCATTCCAAAGCAATCCAAATGTAACACAGATTTTGTTCCTGGATAGTATGTGTTATTTCTTATTTGCTTATGTTGTAAAAGTACACAAAATGGCCTTTATTCCCTTCAAACTTTGCTTTTGTGACCTGGATAATGAAATTTAGAAATTAACCTATTTTCTGTGAAAAAACAGGCAAATTTGCACATTTTCATGTACATAAGATCTGAATAAAACAACATATGAATCAAGATTTACATGTATTTATGCTGAAGTTAAACAAAAATGAACAAAAATGTTCAGAAGTGAGCAGTTTTTCGAGATTTTCGACTGCAATGCAAATCACTTTCACGTATCAGCCCCCAAATATAGTCTCCCATCATGTTTTTGTTATATGCTCCCGGGTTACAAAAGAAAAGTTTAAAGAGAAAAATAGGTCTTTTCTATTTACTTTAGGCGTAAGCAATTGGGAAATAACACTTTCTGTCCAGGAACATGAAAAAGTAAAAATTTTGTTACATAGTGTTATTTTCAAATGAAAAGGTATAACCTCATAACTAGATGTGTTTTGCTTACACAGTGTTATTTTCAAATTAAAAGGTATAACCTCATAACTAGATGTGTTTTGCTTACATAGTGTTATTTTCAAATGAAAAGGTATAACCTCATAACTAGATGTGTTTTGCTTACACAGTGTTATTTTCAAATGAAAAGGTATAACCTCATAACTAGATGTGTTTTGCTTACATAGTGTTATTTTCAAATGAAAAGGTATAACCTCATAACTAGATGTGTTTTGCTTACATAGTGTTATTTTCAAAAAAGGTATAACCTCATAACTAGATGTGTTTTGCTTACATAGTGTTATTTTCAAATGAAAAGGTATAACCTCATAACTAGATGTGTTTTGCTTACATAGTGTTATTTTCAAATGAAAAGGTATAACCTCATAACTAGATGTGTTTTGCTTGTTTCCATGCTATTAAAACTAATTTTCTTCTATTTCTCGGTTGCACTTGAATAAAGTTATGTTGTGGTTTGATGTAACTAGTGGCTGTTATCCATTATGATAAAAGATCTTACTTTCTTAGTATTACAGAGCTTTATTGTACAGTAGAATTAATTGATATATTTTATAAATCAATATACATTAAATGAATTTTTTTGTGAAATTTTGGTATTTTCTGGTGTGTATCACTTGGTTTACAATATTTTCATGTATGTACACCACATATCTGTAATAAAAGTGGGCCTTTCTTTCACACTGGGCAGCTGAGTAACTAACTTACCATTTAATGAATCAGGCCTTTATATAATTTTGGGTCCAGTTTGGTAGCTATTTCAAGAGACTATATGTATGTCAGTGCTTCACAGTTCTTTTTGCTGTTGCATTTCTGGCATTGTTAAAGAGAATGTGTTTCAGAAAGTTCATTAGAGAACTTGCATTTTTTTCAGTAACATTTGGTTCCTAAGTTTCATACTTGAAAGTAGCTACATTTTGTGGTGATCAAGAAATGTAAAAAAAAATATATATATAAAAAATAATTAAAAAAAATTAGTTCAGTTACCATCAGTGCAGATGAGAAATGTCAAATGACAAGATAGAATAGATTATTATTATTAGTTGTACATTGAACAAACCAGATTTGTATATTTGGCTTAGAAAGGGTATGTTTGACTGTAATTACGTTTAGATCTCATGTACTAAATATGTAAATATCATGCATAAGTTATGCGGATGAAAATTTATAGTGTAATGTGGTGTTTTGATAATTTTACTTGCTTTAAATTAGTTTTCATAGACAGTTGAATTTTGTGATTTTTAACTGTTATAATGACAGTATAAAACATTTAGATTTTTTTGCAATAAGTTTTCCAAGAGCATTGTAATTGTTGGATATAATTTTAGGGAGTATTTCACACTAAGTATTAGTAAAAAGTCTAATTGCTATTCTGACTTCTAGGCTCGAGTGTGGCAGAGAGACTTCAGAGACAGAAGAGCTATACAACCAGATGTAGGGTATTATACAGAGGTGAGAGTTTGCATTTTGTTATGATGGATTTTCAACCAAGTGAAATAAATTGTGCAGATGTTCATCGGTTTACGTTCTGACACAGTCTTTAGCTCTTCTCACATAACACTATCAATATCTTCATTCGTACTGCACTCTAAGCATTGCTGAAAACATTTTCATATTTAGTGCACCAGTCTTTATCTCAACAATTTCCTACAACTGTTAAATGTCTGCATAGCATGTGAATAAATCTCCACCAGTGGTGGTGTTCCATCTGTGTTGGTGTGGCTAACTCCCTTCTCTCTTCTCACTTTCTCAATCAGCACAGCATTATTAAGTTGTGTATTTTTTCATGTGTGACTCCTGTTTATGATTGTGCTTCCTTATTGTTTCATTTTTTTCACAGTTTTATTTTACTGAATGTGAATTTACTGTTACAAGAATTTTTTTGCGTTTGTTTCTTGTTACTGAATTATAAAAGGTCGTGGTACACATTTGTGATTCAGTGCATCAGCTATGGAAATATATGTCACTGTTGAAAATGTTACTGGTATAAGTTCCCAGGAATCAGAAGTTGGTTTCAGTTGCAGGAACCTAGATTTATATGTTGGTTGAGTTATGATTTCTGCTTATGATACCACTTACAGAAATTGTTCTATTATTACAGCTCAGGCAGTGCCACAACCCTGAAATGCCAGATCCAGTTAGTTGTAGTTTTTGCTTTCACATTAGTTTTGGTAGTTTGCTTGACTGTTAACTTCCTCTTCATAATTTCAGTTGTTTGATGTATCACATACTGTCTACTTAAGGTTGGAGTTGATGAATATATGTAACAGTGTACACATACTATGGCACCTTTGTTTATGTTACACTATATATTTTTTTATCTGTTTGGATTCTCAGCTTTCTAATGCCAAAAGCAAGTCACCTGTCTCTAAGGTTGGATATCTGCATAGTTCATTCAGTTTACATTTTGCCATGGATTGAACCTTTGTAAGCAAATTGAACTTGTGCACATCCTTTTGTGCCATATCAAATTCATTTCCTACTTCAAGGGCAAAGAGCATACCTGTTCTAGATGTTATGCAGCACCCTACGTATTCTTTGGTTTCATCTTTGAGCATACCCATTCATTCGTTTGGGGTTCTTGCATTTTGCTTGGTTTCAATGTCAAGTGTCTCCACTGACCATTTCACCTTTGCAGTGTGGAATCTTAGCTTTGTGTGAGAGCAGGTACAACTGTATTGGGAAATTAACATTTTCTTACAATGAAAACATACTTCTTACAGGTGTTTACCTCCTCTCTAACATTCCCCACCTTTCCTCCCCATTGCTGGTGTTATTTTGAATGAATATGAAGATAGCTTTGTGAGAGAGGAAGTAACTACCTATTAGAAATACATTTTTAGTGTTAAGAAAATTTGTGTGTGTAAATTTATGCAATGAGGGAAGATGAACTTTCGTACAAGTCCTTTTTGATCAAACAAGTTATCAATTCTGATCATAAAGAAATTAACAGCAAATGGAATACTGTGCTTACTGTTAGGTTTAATTACTAACAACATAAAGACAAGTTTGTTTATTTGAATAACCTTTTCTGATATTGTAAGTGTAATTTAGATTAGTATTTACTGGTATGCTAACACACATTTGTTTTATATATTCCGAAACTTGTATTGTTATAGCTCATTCCGCCTGTGAGTATGATCGAGAATCCCATCAATGCTGTAACCACCAAATTTGTACGTACATCCACAAACAAAATGAGATGCCCGATCTTCTGTGTAGCAGTAAGTAACTGTAAGACTTATGACTCAGGGAAATTGATATGTAGAATTATAGACAGTCTTTTTCTGTATGTTAAAATGTAGAGAAAAGAAAGTGTATAATTCTCCAGTAGTAGTAACCTTCATGGAATTTAAATCACGATGTTCACTTAACATGATTTTTATTTTAGGTACCACTTAATGTGCAGTGCTTTTTTTATAATGTACTTATAAAGTGTTCTGGTGTAATTTATCTATTCTGTTTTTGTATCCAAGCAAAAGTTGAAGTGATGTGTGAGACATTTTTAGAGACTTTATAATAATGGAAATTATTTGGTTAGTACTGATTCAAGTTTTTTCTTTTATAAATTATGGTTATAAAATCAGATTGGTATCATAATTGATTACATTGGGTTCTTATAGGTACCCCTTGCTAATATTATCATAAAATACCACAAGTATTATATTTGTAGATTATACAAGTTTTCTTCATGGATTAGTTCAATGGTTTTCAATCTTTTTTATCTTCTGTTCTCCCCTTAAGAGTTTGAATTCATTTTTCTTAGAAACTTTTCTCTCCATGAAATGAGTACTTAACTTTATAACATAAATTCTTCATATTATATTTTTTGTGCACTGTTCATTCAACTGATTTAATGTCACTATTTACATTTAACTGTCTGCACCATTTAAAGCCTTGTTCTCTTTCATGAGTTCTTCAATTTCATATTTCAAATCATCTTGCTTTCTTGTGTTTCCTCTTACATCCATTATTCATTTTTGTGTTTCCTGTTCTATTTTTTATTTCTTTGCTTTGTCTTAATCACCGTAATGTGTGTGTTTATGTATTTATATATTTTCAGTTTTCTTTAACTCAGTTCACTTTCAATGCTACACTGGACTCATACCTACCCCACCCAATTGAACACGCTAACAACAAGACAGAAGTAGACAATTATGTAAATCAAGTTACAGAACCCATACAGAAAGCCATAGAAAACACAATCCCTAAAACAAGAAGAAAGCAATCACATAATCAATGGACTCTAACACCAGAAATTCACGCACTAATAATCAAACGCAGACAATTAAGACGAACACACTATATTACACGTGATCCATCTATCATGAAATTTATTGGCAAAACTTCTGTAAAAACTTAGAAAAAAATCAAGAACAATCCAAAAGAAGTTTGGAAAAAATTCAAGAGTATTGCTTCAGACAGAAACACAAATCACATGCTACAACATATCACACACAACAATAAAATTGCAAGGACGGACGTAGAGAAAGCTGACTTATTAGCTGACTACTACGAATCCTCCTTTAGCGACCTAAATTCAGTAGACTTTGACACACAACACCAACATCATGTCAACAATTTCATAAATACAAACCAAGCTTCATTCTCACCATGGTTCCCTGGCGAGACACTAGAAGCATACTCAAATTCAATCAATAGAAAAGTAACCATAACTGAACTAAAAATTAATATCAAAAACTTGAAGAATACTTCCCCCGGACATGACTAAATTCCAAACATTATTCTGAAAAAAAGCTCTACTCTCCTATTACAACACCTCACAAACATCATGAACATTTCACTAGCAACTGGATATTACCCTGACACTTGGAAAAAAGCCATTATAACCACGATCCCAAAGAAACAAACCAACAGAACTAATCCAGATAATTTCCGTCCCATTAGTCTGTTAAGCTGCCTTGGCAAACTGATGGAGAGAGTTATCTTCAACCGTCTTCTCCATTTTTGTGAATCAAATAACATCCTTCCAGAATCCCAAAATGCCTCTAGGAAAAACAGGCAAACAACAGATCACCTCACGTGACTAACTGAATCAATCTATAAAGCTTTCAACAACAACCAAGTAACCATTGGGGTATTCCTAGATGTCAAAAAAGCATTCAATAGCATATGGCACAATGCCATCAAATACAAACTAAAACACCTGAAAATAAATCCCACTATAGTTAAATGGATTTCAAATTTCTTAACAGATAGAACAGCACAAGTAAAGTCAGTAAAACTATATCTAAATCAGGAGTACCCCAAGGATCAGTCCTCTCACCACTTTTATATATTATTTTTCAGTGACATACCTTTCCCAAATCTAACATACACTCGACGAGCGACATTGCTATCTGGAGCACCTCCAGAAACCTAGTGATGGCCGTGTCTCGCGTACAAGAATCACTGAACAATGTCTCAACATGGAGTAACAAGTGGAGAGTAGTGTTAAATCCAACCAAAACACAAGCAATCACCTTCTGCAGGAAATTAAAAAAACAAAGAAAAAATCTAGAAAAAATAAAATTATCACTCGAAATACGACCATTAACATGAGCAAAAACATCACATTCCTTTGCATCACTTTCGACACAAAACTAACATGGAAAAAACATGTCAACAAAATACACTCATCAATTAGAAAACGGATTTCACACCTAATGACTCTAACCAGTAGACAATCGAAATGTTCACCAAACACCATTATCCAAATATACAAGGCTTACATCCATCCACTAATAGAGTATGGATGTCAAGTAACATACAATATGTCAAATAACACACTCCAGAAAATCCAAGTTCAACAGAACAGAATACTAAGATCTGCATTCAGTCTACCGTCATTCACGCCAGTAAATTATATACATCAAATCAGTAACTTACCAACACTAAGAAATAGACTAACGGAAATATCACACAAATATTATCTAAAAGCAGAAAACAGAAACAAACTAATGGCATCACTATACAAATTAACTAGTGCACCAACAAAATACATTTCACCTTACAACATATTTCAAGAATCACAAATTACACAACAAAGTATCTAAAGAATTAAACTCATGTTAATAATATGTATTCTCTTTTTCAGATATCGGGCACAGGACAGGCAAAACTTTCGGTGCCTGTCCTGTGAAAGTGGGTTTTCTCGGGGCACTCCCGTTTCCCCCCCACAGCAAAAAACTTAGGCATTGGATTTATAGATCCCAGGCAACTTTATTGCCAGACCCTGAATCGTGCCATTTGATTTGATTTGAATTCTATTCATGTTGACATTTGCTTGACTTCTTCCATTCGGGACAGGTCTCGGCCTTTCTTTCCGGTGCTGCCTTTGCCTCGGTCTAGGATAACATTAAGAATGACCTCCTTCACCCAAAAAAATAGTAAAAAATTATTTAATAAATAAATAAATAAAACTAAACCTAATAACCTTTCACGAAAGGGGACGAAGAGGAACCACAACGTTCCTGAACACCCCAGATGGAGAGAGAATTCTTACGATTTCTCTCTCTCTAAACTAAACCCCTGCCACATTAGTTTGCATTTAACTCAGTATGTACAGTGAGTATGCTGTTGTTCTGAACTCTGTTTCTCCTACTTATTTTGTTCTGTCTTTATCCTTATTTTTTCACTCTAGTTTTTATATCTACGTTTTAATAATTTTATTGTTTCTGGGTGCTTCGCATTCCTGTTTATGTTGAAATCCTCTTTTATTTATTAAAATAGGTGCTAAAAGGTTAACAGTTACAGAGTCTGAGTCAGGCCGACTCAATAAAGTCTGACAAATGTTCAGTGAAAATTATTTTTAATATATCTGATTTTTAATGCACAACATACTTTTAATGTTTACTAAAAGCTTACTAAGTTTCATGAAGATTTGCTTTGTAAATTAGGAACTATAGTATGTATTAATTATTCATTGTGGGCTTAATCCACTGGACTGAACCCATCCATATAGGACTAACAAGTATAATATGTAATTTGCTTTTGTGAAACTAAAGGGATTGGAGTTATTTTTCAAAAATCTTGTGCCTCCATCTTTTTTTTTTATATATTTATCTTTTCTTAACTGTCTTTCTGTTCCATACGAAACTTCAAGTTTGCAGATGTTTTAAAATCCTTTTGCTATGCTGTTTGGGCCATGTGATGGGAAAGTCCTCCTTAAAATGCTTTTTTGAATAAAAGCTATGCCCAGTTCGTAAGACTTTGCTTTTAGCCAGTTATCTTTTTCACTTCCACTTCTTGTGGGTAATCAAGTTAAGTCTATTAAAAATATTGACTATAAAAGTTATAGTTTTGTTAAAGTTTTATGTATCTGATTTATTTATGTGAGCATGAACTGGAATTTGATGGGAGTGTAAGAGATTTTTTGGAATGTTGTGAATGGAAGTATACAGTGTTTACCGTTGACAGCTTTTCATTATATTTGCTTTTTTGTAGTGGACTCCAGAAGGACGACGTTTGGTCACAGGTGCCTCTAGTGGGGAGTTCACACTTTGGAATGGCTTAACATTCAACTTTGAAACTATTCTTCAGGTATTTATAATAAACAATGGTTATTTTTTTTTAAATCATAAGTCTCAGCAATGCATAACTCCTAAAGTCTGATAAAACTTTAGAAACAATTCACATTTAGTATGGGTCAAGTTAGTGGTTGGACAACCTGTGACTTCAGATCAGAATATGTGTACCTATTTGCCCCCCCTCCCCCCTCCTCATCAAGTCTGAACTGTTAGTTGTGAATGGACATTGCAAAGAGCATTATTTTTATTGTTCTATGATCTTATAAAATTGTCTAAACGTACATACGTTTATACAACAGATATGTAGCAGTAATTCCTAGCATCAAATGACCAGTGAGTTTTGTGAAATTAAAATAATTGTTTTTTGGTATAATATAATTAGAATTGTATCTGGTTGTCCATATGTTGAACAGATAGGATAGTTCAGGACTCAACAATAAAAACATCTCTTGTGGAGGACGGGTGAAAGTAAATTTTTATCTCTTTTTTTTTTTTTACATACCATTCTAAAATTATAATTTTCCCTTTGAATAAAATACCTTTTTATGGGAAATTTAATTTAATTTGTATTATTATGGACAATAAAAGTTATTTATTAAAGATTTTCTTATGTGATATGGGAAATTGGCAAAGTTAGGTGAAGTACTGATAGTTATTAGAAGTACGATGTTAAAGAATGGACAAACAACATCTTAATGGGTCTTGTAGGTTTATGCTTAAATTTAATTCATGTCATCTATATAAAACAGGGTTGTGTTCTTCTAGGCTGGGTTAAGTGCCAGTTTGATTTGCATTTAACTGGATTGGTGCCAAATGCATAAACAAAGAATGAAAAGGAACTTCTTTTACAGATAGCCTTTGTTTTTTAAAGGTTGAAATTTAGCACAAAAATGTGTTATTTGGCAGGATCAGAAAATTGCCATTTAATAAGTGATGAAAAAGAATATAAACAGTAAATATTTGTGATTAAATGAAACATGAAACAATAAATATTTACCTACTTAAATTGTATTGGTTTTGGTATGTTCAAATGGTACATTGTTTTAGACAGCAGAGGCTTGAAATTAGAGTCAAACTACTAGCTGGAATTTTGCTAAACAAAAATTATGTCACCCATTGGAAAAACATGATTGTTGAAGTTGAATTAGATGTCTAGGTAGACAAACATGTTCAAAAAAGTTGTTTACACAAGTCATGAAATTCTGGAAAGTCATGGAATGTTGTAAACTAATTTTACAGGACTGTAAATACAGTATAATTGCACATACATCCCATGTTTTTATGGAGAACAAGTCATATCATTGTGTTTATCCATTTCACCAAAACCAGTCTTAGAAAATATCACAACTCCAATCAGTGACAGGCTCTGAATTATGAACTTCCATTTGCGACTGAACAGGAGTGTCACATGGCTATTTTCAAAATTGTAAAATAAATACAAGACTTATTTGTTGGGAACTTAAAATTATAAATTTTTTTGATAGGGTTAAGAACATGGATGTTTCAGAATTTTCATTCCATTTTATGCATAAACATTTCAAATAATTAACATATTCTTCAGTTATTGTCATAACTTAGTTAAAGGAGGAAAGGAAAAAATGAAATTTCAAACACCAACAGTGTAATAGAATGGGTGTAATAAACTTAATAGTTGTGCATGAAATAATCAAATATTTTCCATTCATGACAGCCCATCAGCTTATGCCTGATTAGGTTTACACATTATTTATAAAGTGATTGGTCTAAACTTGAATATTTTGGATGACATTTTGGGGTTCATTACTGAATATTTTGGAGAGAATAAGAAGCTCTTAACTTAGGATTATGATATAATTTATTGTTTTTTCTTTGTGTTCGTAGCATTTTGTTGTTTTTAAGACCTAAAATAAATTCATAAAGAAATTGTTCCATAGTTTAATGCCATAATGATGTGAACAATAGAACTTTGGCAGCATAGAAAATTATTGTTTTAACAATATTATTTAAGCATTGATTGTTGTTATTGTTTTTTTGGTTGTATGCGACATTGAAATATAAAATATTTATTGGCCTGTTTTTACCAGTTCATAGTTGGTTCAGATTGGAGTAATAAACTGAGGAAGTGTTTAAAATAAATTAAATGGTAATTGTATTGTAAGATCATGAGATATACAAAATTTTTAATGTACACAACAGTATGAGCATTCATAGTAACATTGTGTGTATGAACGTGCTGTGTTTGCATGGCTAAGGCAGTAACATGTTAAGTTAAAAAATATATTCATTGAATATCAGTTTGCTTTGGTTAGAAGCTAGAAAACTTTTTAGCTGATGGCCAAAGCACAAAGCACAAGGCTTTTTCTCTTGTTATTAAACAAGAGTTTGGAAGACCTGAAGTATATTGTAAACAACAAAGAATTTCCTAACATTTTGTTCAGTAATCCACTCACTATAATTTGTGTTAATGGTTTAACACATTGTCTTTTGTTTTGGTAACTGAGGTGTTACTGCTATTATTATGACATTTTCATAGCTATTACTACATGTATTTATAAAATATGTTAAACCATTAGTTATTTGATTTTAGTGGAGTTCACATAATGTTAAAATAATTAAATTAGGTTCTTCTAAGTAATATTGATCCATCCCCTGCTGGTACAGTGGTAAGTCTACAGATTTACAACACTAAAATCAGGGGTTCAGCTCCCCTCGGTGGACACAGCAAGAAGCCTGATGTGGCTTTGCTGTAAGAAAACACACAGCACTTATCCTGGAGAGTTGAGGATTCTACATTTTCTTCCATTAGCTTATGTGAACCACCTGCCATGCCAGAACTGTAGCATATTGGATTTTTTTTTCTAGATTAATGTTTAGCACTGCAATTTTGTTTCCTTTTCTTAACAGTGTATTTTATGAAGAAATGAGTGATTGTAAAAGATGTAGGAAGATATTAACTAATTTTGTTTTATGTTTTTCTCTGTTCCTCATAACAGGCTCATGACTCTCCAGTGAGGTGTATGATGTGGAGTCACAGTGATGTTTGGATGGTCACAGGAGACCATGCAGGTTACGTCAAATACTGGCAGAGCAACATGAATAATGTCAAAATGTTCCAAGCTCACAAGGAACCTTTACGTGGAATAAGGTGGGAATACTGGACCCAAAGGCCATTTATAGTCCATTATCAGGCAGCTGGTAACAGTGAAATAATGGACCACAGTTTCCGTCTCCTCTCAGTTTTATCTTTTACCTTTTTGTATGATAACTTCATTGTTTGGTGTTGGTGTTTGGGGATTTCTACAGTGTTTCATGGTCTGTATCGTAATTTCATATCTCATGCCATTGAAACGACGTCACATTAAAAAAATAAAATGTTGACATTACTTAAAACACAACTATAAATCTGAGAAATAACAAGAGTTCATGTTAACTATTTCTACAAACAGTTTTAAACATCTCGGAAATAAAACCAATCTGCTCACAAGTAAGAGATTGTACATTCAGTGGAAATAGTATTTTTCCTAGCTATTTTTGATATTAATAAAGTTATGAGAATAGGTTTCAGAAATGCTTGAATTTATTTTTTTAGACTTCACATTTGTTATAATTTATCTCTACAGTTTTTTTGTTTCAACTATTTACCCTTCTTACCTTACTAAATGTATACAGTAATAAGTGTAAAGGATTCCAAATCTAAGGAGTGTACATCTTAATCCAGTTTTAAAATAAATATTTATATAAGTTTGTAGATTATTTTTGTTTGTTATACAATGTTATATACAGTAAGGAATATTTTGTACACTAGATGTAACTGTGTTTCTTAAGTACAAGCTGTACTGCATGCCATTAATGTTACTACAGACAGTGGTAGGTAACTGTATGAATATACTGGTGATAGCTTTGGGATGTCAAGAGTGTTGATCATCAAAACCTCGGCTTGGTTTTTTTTTATATGTTTTATGATAGATTTAATAATTATCAAGTATTTTATTTAGTGTTTTGGCTGAGTAATGAGCCATGAAGTACTTTCTTAAAAAAAGAAATTTTCTATTTTTTTAGAATGTACATAAATCATCCTGTCTCTGGTTTTGTTAGATTTAGTTTATAGCATTAACTCTTTCACTATTGCTGGGAAATACATTACCCAGTGTACTGGAAAATGTACATTCCTGCTGCAATGAATAGGTGAACCCTGAGCACATGGAGGTGGAAGTGGGCATGTTGTGACCTTACAGTTACGTTTCAAACTTAATGATCTTGATGTATATATTCAGTATATGTCATTATAACCTTGACATAAAAACATAGTTTATAATACTGGTTTTAGTATTGCATACATTTTAATTTCTTGATTTCAAAAGGAGATATTAAGGCAAATTTTATTGATCACCAAACACTCACTTCAATTTGTCCATTTTAGACTTTCTTTCTACCCATATATGATTTGAGTTTGGCACAAGTTGCATATTCTTACCATGGATATTGCTCACCTGTAGTATAAATTTATATCCTTCAAGTTTCTTACTGTAATGAGGTGTACACAAGAAAGCAAAGTCTGGATGCCACGCCCCCTCCTATTACACCCTGTCTTTCAAAAACTGTTTATAATCATCATTTTATCTCTGTAGTGTTTGTCTCAACCAACTGTTGAATAATTCTAACCCACTTATCATTAGAAAACCATTTAAATAGTAGTAATTTTAGGATATCTACATTTTTTATGTGATAATTTTTTTTGAATTGCATATTGCAAATGAAAAAAATTAAATTTTGTAATGCCAACATTATTGGAACAAAAAAGTAGGCTTACACTGCTTCAGTAGTTAGGAACGAAACATTAAGCCAAAAGTACTATTTTTTTTTAAAGTATATATTTCATTTATTATTATAAAATTAACTACAGTTTAAGAATTTGTGGATTATAAGAGAAAACTTTGATAAATAAAACATGATACTGTTGTTATACCATGCACACACCGAAGGAATGAGTGAAATTCAACCATGCATGCTTATAGCTCTTTTATATTTTACACAGAGCTATCCTACTGTGATAAAGAACTTTTGGTATATCCTCAGAAAATCAATTGTAGCACTAAAGCAATAAAACTAGAATCTAGATTTGCAAATTTTAGCTTTTGCTGTGAGAATAAATAATGTTTAACTGTTTCTTACAATATGCAGTCATTCTAAAAAGAATCAAGTGTAATTTAGATTTATTTTGTATTTTTTTAACCTTTCATTTTATCCCACACTACTGATTACAATTAATGTTAGGGTAGAGGAAATACAATCTTTACAAGTAAAAGTTTTACTGAAAAAGAAATTCTATAGGTTCTTGTAAGTTAGGCAAAAAAAATAAAATAAGGTGAGAAAAAGTGTTTGTATTCTTAGCATTAAAATCACCCTGTGTTCAGACAAGTCAGAACCTTTTATAAATTCTTTTCACAGATCTGTAGTAAAAGATTCTGTATAATAATATCTGACTTTTGAGCATAGCTGTCTTCTGTTGTGTATTAAAATCTCACTAATGTTCATAAAGAAACATTTAGTAGATGCAGAGTTGTAGTAGGTATAGTTCTGTGGCTACAGGGTGGTTATGCAATTGGTCAAAATGTCCGATTTTATATGCATGTGGAACTGTTAAAACATGATCTTTTATACTAACCTGTGTATCTTTAAAAGCTGAATTCAACTATATTACGTATGTTTGAGCTGTAGAATCCATAGAGTGTTAATTTATGTTCCCAAATATTTATGGCTGGTCTTTTATTTCCAATGTGGAAAACATTATTTTTCTGGTTTTCAGATTTCTCTCTCTTTTTTTTAGAGATTCCACACTTGTACTCTTCATTGACTCCTGTCAATCATCTGTTCTGTAAAAGCTAAAGTTCTGTTTTTTTTTTTGTGGTTGATGGTATTTAGGTAGTTCTGAAAACAGTGACTTTGATTTATGTTTCTCTTGTGTGTAGGTTTGCAGGTTTGAATCCCTGTCACACCAAACATGATTGCCATTTCAGCCATGGGAACATTATAATGTGGTGGTCAATCCCACCATTCATTGGCAAAAGAGTAGCCCAAAGTTGGTGATGGCTAGCTGCCTTCCCTGTAGTCTTACACTGCTAAATTAGGAATGTCTAGTGCAGATAGCTCTCCTTTAGTTTTTGTGCAATATTTAAAAACAAAAGTTTTATATCATGAATTTTAGTATAGTGTTTTCAATATAGCATAAAATAAATGGTTATAGGATGAGCTTACCACTGAAGTAGCTTCAATCTAGATTTAAAATGGTTTTAATAAAGTTTTAACACTGTTTTAAACACATGTTAGAGTTTATGCATGTTAAAAGTGAATCTGGTAACAACTGTTGAATGTTTTTTTTTTAATACCATTTCTGTAGGCTATTTTAAAATGGGTTGTATGTGTTTTTCATTATTAGTGTGCTTTCAGATGAATGGAGTGAATTCATTTGTGGTGTCCTCTCCAATTATGAGGTTTGAAGCCTATTTTTCTTTGTTTTCTCATTGTCAGCACAAGCTTTTCATCTCTAGTCCATTTACAAATGTGTCTGCTGCTGTTTTTCCTTTGACTTCATGAGCAGAATCTCTTTTTTACAAATTTACATATAATGATATGCCCAAAGTAGTACATTTCGTACTCATGTCTAACAGTTTTTGTTGCGTATTTCACTGATTCCACAGTATTTTTTATTTGTGTTTAGCTGATATTTGCCATTCGTCAGTGAGAACAAATTTCAAATGCTTACAGTTGTTTTTGCTTTTTTCAACAGAATACGTTCATATTGCCATGTATGATTCTTAACATTTTAATTGCCTTCATTTCAAGTTTGACATCTAACTTGAACCACTCTGAGATTGAAGAATGCTGTTTTTTGCCATTCCTATCGGGTTTTTTACACTTGCTAACACTGTTGATACCTGTTTCTAAGTGAGCAAAATTCTGAATGTGTTGCATTCTTTTATCTTATGCTTTAATGTATATTTGGGAACTTCTGATTGTGAAGTTACAATTTTTTCGAATTTTGTTAATGTTTAGTCTGATTTTACAGCAATGACTGTGCATTCAAATTATATAATGTAGGTGACAACACACATTCTATGTATGTGTTACCCGTAAACCGAATGTTTAGTTGTGTTTCAGTTCAACTTGCTCCTTCCTGACATCAGAATAAATTCTTGAATGTAATCCTATCTTTACTGTGATTAACTTCTGTGGGTCTTTCAACTAACATCATAAGGCAGAAAAGCTCTCTTGTGTGCTCCAACTTTTTAAAATAACACTTTGGTTTCCTTCTAATGATTAATTTTAGCAGTATGTTTGAGATGTAACTTGTAAATCTGGTATTCATGTATTGGCTACACTCCATGGCCTAAGTTTCTCTGGAATTGTTACAAAAAAAGGCATTGTCCTGTACAAGTTGACTTTCAAATGTTCCCTTTCCTCAAAAATGCTACAAGATTTTTTTAATTTTTTAAACTTCCATTGTCTTCCTGTAATACCATTTTAGGCTGGTTCCTCTTCTCTGTTGTTATTATACTTTTCCTATGTTTTCTGACATTATGAAAAAATACAAGATTGTCCTACCTTTTGGATGGCTCTACTGGAAGATGGTAGGTTTCGTATTCGTTAAGGTGAAATTGTTCTTTTAAATTTCATGATATGTCTTTTCAGGATGAACTGGGAATGTTGTAATTCATGTTTATGAAATTTAGTTAAAAAGTTGTTTGAAATTTTGATCTCTTAAAAATTAAAACATTCAGCCATATTAAAAAACAGTTCTTCACACACTGTTTTTTAAATTTAACAAAGAAGTGAAAAGGAAATAAATCATATGAAAAAGACAACCCTTAGTTTAATAAAATAATGAAATAAAAGTTAAACAAAAGAACTGGGAAAATAATGGTCTAAGGAACTTTGAGAATATTTCTGTATTATATGTAGTAAATATGAAAATTATGGAATTTAAGGGTTTAGGCTTAAAAACAAATAACAGAAAATAGTGCTCTAAGTAATGACATCTTGCAAACAACAAATGTTTACTTAAATATATCACTTAATTATCCAAAATTCATTAAAGAAAAGAAACCAAAACATTTTGTTACACATTCTGTAATCACTGTTCATCACTTTTTAAACAATGCACTCAGTATTATAATTTTTTGTTTCTTATGAATCTGGTTTAAAGGCAGATAATCTTGTTTTGTGATCTGTTACATTTAAACAAATTTTGTAATAATCCTAAAGTTGACATTCCGTAAATGATGGGAACATCAATAAAACAACTCTGTTACAGAGTTATAATGAATATTTTATGACTTTTGTCATTGTTTTAGCTGCTGACTTTCTTAAGTATTGTGATTTAAGCTCTTTGAGCCAAAATTTGTAAATTTACTTTCTAAAACTAGTGAAACTACTTGGTGGTATATAAATCTCACTGTTGAATGTTCTCTTGAACGTACATTTTTCTAATAAAGAATTAGTGAAAAGTGGTGTTATGTTTGAGAGCCCTTGTTGTCCATATTTAGTTATTACAGTTTTATATAGTTCTGTATTATCTGTAAAGCATGTGGACTTGCCTTTAATGGTGAAAAAAAACGTTTTATACTTTAGGTTGAGTGTGTTGAAGTGAAGCTAATTTAGAGTTTCAACATGTTGTTACAGTCCATGTTGTCACATTTAGTTATGTTCTGTCTCATAACTGTGCATGTGGTCTGGAGTGGCCTGCTGTTTATGACTTTGAGTGTTATGGGTTTGAATCCTTGCTGAACATGCTTACTGTTTCAACCAGATGAGCATTATAATGTCACAGCCAATTCCACTTTTTGTTGGTAAAAGAGTATTGACTAGCTGTCTTCCTTTTAGCCTGTCACTTCTGTATTAGGGACGGCTAGGGTAGATATCCGTCTTGTAGCTTTGTGTTAAATTCGAAATGAACCAAAACCTTTTTGCAGTCGGACACTATCCCTGCAGCACGGCTTTCCTTTTAAAATTTTGTCTTAAAGATATCAGTCCCAAAATTCACCACTACTTCCTGCATGACTTTCATAATCTACATAGCATACAAGAATATTTTCGAGGCAGCTTTTTTAACAGTCCTGTTGCAGACATCCTTAGAAGCAGCATTTTTTAACTGAACATGTAGGTTTTCATGTGGAATAGCTTGAATACCCATGTCATTCTCAAGTCGACATACGATTGTTAAATGGATATGTAGTGGAAACGACTTACTTACATGTAACTTGTGTTGGGTTTTCCAGTGAGAAATCTTGATTATATTGCAAGCTGTAAGCTGGCTAAATGACTGGCTTTTCCAACTGACTTTTTTATATGTGCATTCTCACCTTTTACAAGAAGCTGCACTTTGCTTACTATGGTTGGAATACAACTTGTTGCTGGCTGATCCATATTCTGTTATTTTGTATTGCCATCTTGGAAATCTTAAATATCCTATCTGAACACAATTTTATGATCTGAGTGAATGAATATTTTGTTTTGGAAACCTAGCCACAACTGTGGTGGAATAGCACAGATCAGAACCACATTTAGACTATTGTTCTGTAGCTAGGAAAATAACATCAAACAACTGCTTTTGGGAAGGCTATGTGTAGCCCCTTCCAACACAAAATATTGTTATTTTGTATTGCCATCTTGGAAATCTTAACACCCTATCTGAACACAATTTTATGATCTGAGTGTATGAATATTTTGTGTTGGAATGGGCTACATAGCCTTCCCAAAAGCAGTTGTTTGATGTCATTTTCCTAGCTACAGAACAATAGTCCAAATGTGGTTCTGATCTATGCTATTCCACCATACTTGTGGCTAGGCTACATTTGTCATGTAACTAACCGATATATGTATTCAAAATAATTTTAATATAATTTACTTAGCTGTTTGTATTCTGAATTTTTATTGATGAAAATTAACCTTTATGATTATAGATTTCAATGATATAGAGCTTTACAGATATAGTTTATTTCACTTACCTTATATAGGTATTGGACAGAATTGGCTTTTGAATAGATGACATTGTCATTTGATGTGTAAAATAAATATTTTTGTCCGCAATGAAATTAGTTCCTGAGCAGTATAAAATTTTGTTGTTAAAACACATTTCTACTTATATTTTGTCATTACAATAATTGCAGTATGTATGCACTTGATCCAGACTGTAATAAATGCACTAGTTTTATATAAACAGGCATTACACATTCCTAGGAAAGATAACATTAAACATTCTAGTTTAAAAAAACAAACCAAGAAAGCAGTTAATTCAGAAAAGAGCTTGGCAGAAATGGTGAACATATCCACTTTTATAAACCTGTACACATCTGTAGGATGCTTTCACATGCTCCAGTTGTTGTTTTTTTCTTCACATGTTCATGGTTGCAAACACTGCTAAACTTGATAAAGGAATACAAAGTTCTTAATGCACCCATTTTTTTAAACAAGTTAAAATCAGTAAATTCCAACTAACATGGAAGTGCTATGATAAACACAGGATTGATAATATCATAGTTCCATTTTAACATTTGCTTCTTCAGAGAAAAATAAAATGTTGCAAAAATAGCATTGTGGAATACTTTCTTTTAAAAACACCTTTGGTTATTATAAAAGTTCTAAATAGAGAGTTGTGCATATAGGAGATAGGAAGAACATATGTTTGTGAAGTGAGATTTCGAATGTTTGTATGAAATAATGAGACCTTCCTATACATAGTGTTTAGTGAAGAAAACTTATTTAATGGATGTGTTTTTAGCTTTGTTTTGTTTTGTTCTTACGAGTCTGTGTTTAATTAAGAAGTCTTGCCAAATGACAAAGATCTGTGTTACACATTTGATACCCTTTTCTTTGAGCATTGATAAACTGATGAGGAAATATAAAGTTGACTGTCCCTTTTCGAAGGGAAAACTTTTATTAAAATTTTGATTTAACAGAATAGATTTTTTTGTTGATAATGAAGGGATGAGTGGGTTGGATATGGCAATGTGAATGGTGGGTTGGATATGGCAATGTGAATGCACCAAATATACATTAGATTCATGCACAGATTTGTTAAAATTCCAAAGTTATTTCATATGACATTCTTATAAATAGACTTTACGTGAGTAAAGTTTGATACAAAAGTATTTTATGTTCTGGAAGCATAGCACAAGTAACTGAGCTAACTCTACTTTGTACTGGTAGAAAAAACTTTAAAGTATTTATATCATTACAAATAGAATAATACTTGTATCACAGAGTTGCTCACTAATTAATGCTAAGATATAAGTTTGAGATAACATGAAAGTTACAAAAGATCAGAAACAGAACATTTTATTGTACTGAGTTAAAACACAAGGTGTGTGAAAGGTTATTGTATTGTTGAACAATCATTTTTTCAACCTCTGAACATGTAACGTAGGTTAAAACTCTACACAATGAATTTTTCAGCCTTTGATCTTTTGTAACTTCTAGATATTGTATTTTTACATTTGATAATGTTGTAATCTATATGCAAAAACGGCTCGTTTGGGTTGAGAAAATATTTTACATAGAAGGTCGAAACGTTGTTCGCTCTTCTATGTAAAATATTTTCTCAACCCAAACGAGTCGTTTTTGCATATAAATTTCTCAACAAGTGGGTTTCTTGACATCACTGATTAATGTTGTAATCTGTGTCAAAATTAAACTTCAAATTTACTTCTGTTTTTATCCATTTTAACTTGTAAATAAACTATGGCGATAGTAGAAATTGGGTATTTATATGATGTAATTTCTGTAGCAGGAAGAAATGTGTGTTAGATTGTACTTAAGGATTATATGGATTGAAAGAAACAGGAGAATACAGTAATAATAGCATTCACTTCTAGCTTACACTGTTGTTTATTACTTTTTATTACATTTAATCAACAGTAGATTAATTATTCTTATCAATTAGGTAGTGGATATGTTGCTTTAAGAATATTCTGACTATGGCTTTTATATTGAATTTTCCACAACTGTATTCAAACTTGTCTATCTTGTAATTCTGTAAATTACATGAACTTTATTGAAACTGGCAACTTAAAAATTGAATACGTTTATAATGATACAGACCTGATTATGTCAAATCCTGAAATTATTTTAGACAGAAAGTGTGTTTTCATTCTTACATACCAAAAATGACTAGGGTTAGTATTTATCCATATGTGAAAATGTGTGCTGTATTTCAGAATTTTGTTGCTTTATTAACAGCTGTATTTATGGCCATTCAATAAACTGATATACCTTTAAGACAGAGAGATTATACATGAAGTATTAATATCGTTTTTTAAAAATTTTCCATTTGTATGAAAATATTGATTTAAGTACCATAAATGTAAAGTTCATTGAAGTCGATCAAACCTTGTTCCCTTCTGGTACTAAGATGTTAAACTTTGTTAATAAGGGATTTGAAATGCAGGATAAAAATTGAGTAGGGTAACTGTGGTTCAATTTTTGACAAAATACAGATAATTGTTTCTTCAACTGTTGCCATTAGTTATGAGCCCAAGAGTTTGGAACTTGTCAAATACTGTAAACTATTTTTAAAGTTATTTCATATTTTTTGTTATTGTTTAAAACAGTTTATTTTTCAAGCTAATTAAATGTTATTTACCTAGAGAATATAAATAAGTTATTTAAATATTAAAAGCTGTAACAAAATGCTGCCATGTGTGTATCATGTTGTATATTGTTGAATAAAAAGTTGTTGTTTTTTTAACATTGTTTGGTCTCGCATTTTCTTCAATTACAACATCTTTAATTTTTTACACCCATACAGTTTTTGTCCCATGGACACAAAGTTTGCCACATGCTCAGATGATGGTACTGTGAGGATATGGGATTTTTTGAGGTGCCACGAAGAGAAAATTTTACGAGGTAAGATATTGCAAGGATAGAAAATAATGAAAGATATACGACCAGTTCATTGAAGTTTAACTTACTATATTGCCACAAAACATTCCTGGCTTAAACTTACTTGAATGAGTATTTGCTCTGGAGATATTTCTTGTTACAAAAGAGAATTTTTATAATGCGTTGTTACTGCTCTGATGCCAGTTATTAACAAAGGTACATTAAATATTCTTAAGAGCAGAATGAAATAGGTTTAAATAGTAACAAAAGAGTTTAAGTACTCTGAGCACACAGTGTCACTGGTACACACATGATGACTAATATTTTGGCTTCTTGCATTCTTCAAAAAAACTAGAAATATTGGTTGTAATCTTTGGCAGGATTTCAAGTATTAAGTGTACATTTCTTGAAGTAGTTCATTTTCATCCAGTCATACTGTTTCTAAGTTTTACTTTGATTTTTATTAAAAAAATAAATAAATAAAGGATCAACTGCTGTTAAAAGTTAATGGTATTAGTTTGGGACAAAAAGTTGCCTTAAACAGTGATTGTGGAGCATCTCAGTGTTAAATCTGAAGAACTAGAATGCTAAAAATAGACTTTTGGTATATTTAGTGGGCATAGCACAGAAAACCCATTTAGTAGCTTTGTGTTTAACAATGAAATGTGATTTTAATGGTGTAATGTTTCTGTGAATATTAAATACTATTTTTGTTCGTGCTGTTGATGGAATGCCAAGAACTGAACACAGTCTCATCTCTTCAATATGCATTATGTATGTGTGTGAATAATAATTTTACATGTGGTGAAAACACATTTTAACACTTCCAGGATCATGTGGTACTATAGGTTCTGTTAACAGTGAAAATTTACCATTTTTTAACATTAAGGTTCAAACGCGTGTAAATGTAACTTTTATCTCAAGATGTGGGTGACGACTGTCATGCAAGAAAGGCACTCTTAACATTGTAAACTATGATGTGAAATTACTAATTTGTGAACTTTTTAAATGTAGTTATTAAAATCTACTTGTTTAACAAAGATCAACAGGTATACAAATCTGACATTAGGGATGATGTGTAATGGTTGGTATGGCAGTGTCAGGAGCTAAACCCTCATACACTTAAAAAAAACAGCTGCAATATACTTGTGAACAATTTACTAAAAAGATGTAAAAAACTGAGCTATTAACATTTCCTAACTGGTAGAATGGTACTGTGTGATGTGTTGATAGTAAAGTGATATGTTGTATTTTACGTAAAATAACATATTTTTATCTGATTGGATAATTTTAAAATATAAGAAATAATACACCACTGATTTATAAAGATAATTCTTCATATTTCATTTTACATCTTTTGATTAACTTTGGGCCTGGTGGCTAGAGGTCTCAACTCGCAACCTATGGGTTACAATTCAAATCCTCATCACACCAAACATGCTCACTCTTTCATATCTGGGGGCATTGTAATGTAATTGTTAATGCAACTATTTTTGATAAAAGAGTAACCCAAGAGTTGGTGGTGGATGGTGTTGATTAGCTGCATTCCGTTTTAGTCTGTTACTGTTAAATTAAGGACAGTTGAGTTTCTTTGGACAAAATTCAAAACAAGTAAACCATCTAAACTTGGCATAAAAATTTTTTATGAATGTTGTTTGTTTTTTTATTTCCGAAAAATGTCGCAGATAAATATCATTCTTTGACATTTGAAATACACATTAGAAAACAACTTTTATTCTGTCAACCCTTAAACAGCAGCCATTGTCAACTGATTCTGCAGCCTACAAGATTCCTGATGTAATAGGGTTAAACTGTTTGTTGTTATTAAGTGAATCTTTCCTCATAGATCAAGATTTCATTAATATTTCATGTTTTAATTCATTTTTAGTTCATTTTTGAGTGGTCCAATATCATTCATTTAAGTTAAAATTAATTAGGACTTTAATGTAAGGTTACCAAATAAACATAAACAAATTGAAAATTACACTGGATGGTATGTGTATGTTTGAATTTGTATACTTTATATTAACTCCGATAGCCGTAGAAACATCAGTATTTAATGGTGACGCTATCAGTTGGTTTTCTGTATTACACATTTTAAAATAGGTGAACATTTTAACGACAAATATCAATACTAAACATTTTAGTAAAGAAGGAAAACATTTTTTACATTCAACCTGATATTTGTAAAAGTAACCATTGTCAACATATCTTACATAACAGTTCAGCAAGTGGCCAGGTGGTTAAGGTGCTCATCTTGTAATCTGAGGGTTGCAGGCGTGAGTTACCATCAGCTGTGGGGGACATTATAACATGAAGATCAATCTCACTAGTCATTGGTAAAAAAGTTGGCAGTAGATGGTGATAACTAGTTGCATTCCCTCTAGTATTACATTACTAAATTAGAGACTGCTAGCACAGATAGCCCTTGTGTAGCTTTGCACAAAATTCAAAAATAAACAGTGTAGCAAGAGAGTTAACACTGCAAAATATAAAGATATTTTGTAAACAGTCATAAAAATGATTTTAAGATAAATCCAGTGAATGAGTGTTCAGATTTTTTTTGTTATTAATTCACAGTTGTTTTTCAACAGTTACTGTCAAGTAAAAATTAGATAAAACATGGATGTGGAGACAGATTTCACATGTTGAAAGTAACTATCATAGATCTATTTTGTGTATAAAAATGTGGAGACATCACTGTTTTCCACACCCTTTGAAAAATATAATGGCATTAATATATGTTATTCAAGTTTTAAAAAAACCTGATGTTTTTAATCTTTACAAATCTGATACATGGAGTGGACATGGCATTGTAATTTGTGTGTTGAAAGCTCTGACATTTGTGGTGTTGATATCAATGAAACTTCAGCTGTGCATGTGTTATAAGGTTAGATTTAGTGATATATTTTTAGTTTAAAAGCCAAATAAAGCCCTTGTGGCATATATGCACCACCCTGGTTGTCTTTCTTCTGGTCAGCAGTTCAAAATTAGGGGCAACTCTATCTGATCTTTAGGGGTTTAAGCTAGTCTGGTCCTTTAAAATATGACTACATAAGTTACTCTTTGGTCTAAGAATATCAGTAATCAATCTGATATATAAACTAAGTAATGAATTATCTAAGGTAACTGACGTTCATTTTTCCTGTGACGTACAGGATGTTGAAAGTGAATCATATGCTTCTTGTAATACCATACATAGCAGGTAGCTGAATTTGAAAAAAACCAGTGTATGTATATTGACATTCCATTGTTTCACTTCACAAACAAATTCAGTGTGTAAAAAAAGTGTAGAACCTTAACTCTTTATATTGACACATTTACAGCAGATTTTACATTTGACACCCATTGAAAATTTACAACAACTTACAAAGTGTGTTATTGAGCGTCAGTGGCTGGATTTAGAAGCTCTGTGTTTCAGCTTGCTATCAACATGTTCATAATGTTTGACATGGAGCTGGAAACATTGTTTGGAAGCGTAATTTACTGTCTAACTATGACAGTTTCTGTAAGCACTTTTATTTTGCCACTTAGTGCTTTGTTACTGTAAATGAAATTGTGAAGAGTATGCAGGTTTATATTTTACTTTAATTTTTTTTATGTCATAAGATCTAAATTTCTCTCCAGTAGGTACAAGAGTACTTTATAGATGAAAATGTTAAACGAGAAAAATAGAATTGTACATCCAATGCAATAACAAAATTAAAATAGACAAGAAAAACAAACTTGTGTCATGAGAGAACTTAATAGAAATATTTCTAAGTAGATATTGTATCTATCTGGTGAGGACTTTTTAATTAAAGTCTGTTGGATATGTTTGAACTTGCATTTTGCATGTAATCAATATATGAAAATATTTTTATTACAATGTAAGTAATAAATGATAAATATAAACATTAACATTTATGATGGAGTTTATTAAGTTGTTAAAACAGAGTTTTTCAATGTTCCACATGCCGTTTATTCCTTAGTGATCTCAGGCTTTTCTAAATCCACCCCTTCCTTAAATTGCCATGAAGTAATAAATTATTTGCTTATTTATACCTTATTTTTACAATAGTAATTGATGAAGTTCAGTCTACAGAACAAAATTATGGTTTGTAATCAGTGATGACGAGAAAACCCACTTGTAGAGAAATATATATGTAAAAACGACCGGTTTGGGTTGAGAAATTATTGTTTAATAATTAATTAAAGGTGAAGGAAATAAGAAGCAACTTATATTTCTACAAAACATTACATTTACTTAATGAAAAATTAAAGGTTATAATTTTACAAAAAAAACTATAAAAAAAAATTTTGATTTCAGAATTTTAACTTTAATATTAGATTTCCATTCAAATTGTACAACTTTAATGAGAATTTTGACCCTCGTGCTGAGAAACTAAGTGAGAAAATCAAGGAACATCCTCACCAAACAGCTGACCAAAATTTTCTGCCTTTGACTTGGAGTTCCTTCCCTGGGGGTCCATGTGGACCCCATTGAGAATCACTGTGTTAAACCGACTAAAATGTGTACCAGTTAATGCTAAATATTGTTTTTCTGGAGTTTTGTAAAATATAAATAATTCTAAAGCTGTCAGATACAATAATTGTAAGTAAGTAATTGTTAATTAGCATTGTAAAACAATAATGATGAAATTAATATAAATCACACACAGTACAAAGAAACCCAAAATTATTTTTTTCCATTACCAGTTCTTGTCGTCATTAAAATTCAATAACAGATAATATCTGTGGCCATATGTGTTGGAAATAATCCCTCTATCATACAAGTTCCAGATGCCGATGTCATACTAGGTATAGCAGCTAAGGAAAATCGGTAAAGGGTAAAGAGTTAAACCTCCTGTGTCTCGACTCCTAATGGCTTTTGCTGTCTGCAGCCAGCTGTGGGATTGCAATACCCTTAATATTCAGATACAACCTTAAAGTAGGTATAAACTACCATACATTTTTACAACATAAAACTTGCCCAGCAGTTACTGATTTTTGCATTTATGTCTTGGCATACCACTGTGTGAAATGGATAATGTATGTTCCGTATTAGCATATGGTATATGTCATCTTAAATATACAGGACAAAGTTCCCCTGTCCCCAGCTTGTAAGTAGAAACCTTTGAATGTTTATACATTGAGAAAATACTGATAACCAAAACATTTTCTGAAATCAGTTATTGAAACTTACATATGTTTGTGCTTGAAAGAAAGAACTGAACCACTTAGTTGTGTCAGTTATAAAGCCAGGTTATAAATTTTAATTATTTTCTTTAGGACATGGAGCAGATGTGAAGTGTCTTGACTGGCATCCCCAAAAAGCACTGATTGTGTCAGGAAGTAAAGACAGCCAACAACCAATCAAACTGTGGGATCCAAAGATGGGGCAGAGTCTTGCTACACTGTGAGGCTTGATGAGTTGACTTGTATTATATAAGTTTATAAAATCAGTTGCTTTTTTAGCATTCTGTATTCAGTAGTGTAAATTTATTTATTTTTATATGCAAAAACGGCTCGTTTTGTAAAATATTTTCTCAACCCAAAACGAGTCGTTTTTGCATATGAATTTCTCAACAAGTGGGTTTCTTAACATCACTGAAATTTATTTATTCTAAATAATGAAACTGAAGAATATGATGATTCTATTCTTGAATGTCTCCTTAACAATAAAATGTTTCATAATATTGTGTTAAACATTTGGTGCAAGTGTTTTTGTTTTTAACATGGGGTATCATAAGATGGATTTATTGTATTGGATATGAGTAGCAAAGTACACATTCCATGCAGTAAAACTGTTGTCATCAACAACCGCGATCATTTTAACAAATTATGAATCCATATAGTTCTCTTCACCGTAATGTGTGCAATAAATTGAATATTTACTGCAGTGCATGTGTTTATGCAGTAAGTGTTACTGTCATATCTGATATATTGTGGCCCAGCATAGCCAGGTGGATAGGGTATTTGACTCACTATCTGAGGGTCAAGGGTTCTAATTCCCATCCCACCAAACATGCTCTTCCTTTTGGTTGTGGAGACATTGTAATGTGATGACCCATTCCACTATTCGTTTATGAAAGAGTAGCCCAAGTGGTGGGTGGTGATGTCTAGCTACCTTCCTTTCAGTCTTTCACTGCTAAATTAGGAAGAGCTGGTACTGATAGTACAGCGTTTTAATGTGTCAATATCTAAAGCAGTATTTTACAAATACCTTTTACCGACAACACCGTAACCCACTTATCTTCATTTGCATAACACCACTGCTACCATGTGCAATATTATTTTTGTAGTTATTTTGATGTTATTAATTATTTTCCCATTGGTGATATTCTTGTGACATTCCTAGAAACTTGCCACAACACACTAGTGTGTCAATACATGCAGTTTTGAAATTACTAATGTGTAATGTGTGCTAGGTTAACACTAATATATCTTGTACTATTGAAAAAAAATGTTTTATTTTGTTCTGGGTGTAGGTATATATGCACACACATACACATATGTATATTTGTAAAATTAGTTGTTTCAAACATAAACTGATTTAGTACTAGTTATTATGAACGTGGATAAGGTTACTCATTGATTTGTGACAAAAAATGATTGAACACTTTTAAAAATTTAATTACATAATGGCAAAATATTATTTTTATATTATAGTAATTTGAAATGTTAGGATTTAAATATTTGTTACATGTTTGATAATTAGATCTGAAATATAAAGCTTTTTTATAAAATCATAATAACCCTATAATCCCAGTATTTTCCATAGCATTCAGATTACAGATTTTTCTCATCTTATAATTTTATTGGGTTGAGGAATAATTCGTGAGCGTTTTTTCAAGTTAACAAAATATATTCATAAATGAAACGCTTTCGCAAAATATTTCATGTCATTTGGTAGATAATTTTTTGCTCTAATAGATGGTGTGTTTGATTTTCATATGTCTTTAATTTTTGCTTTCATTTTCAGCTCATTAAATGGAATGTCAAGTGGACAAAATCGAGCATTTTCGACACCATCTGCTTTTCACATTTAATTTCTTGCAATTTCGTTTAAAACAATGCATACTATATACCTAGGTATTACATGAAATAAAGTATCATAATAAATGTTTTGGGTGTAATGTGTTCATGCATTGAAGTATTGTATAGTCTTGCATGTAATGCTTGAATGAAATTATTTAAAAACGCTCACGAATTATTCCTCAACCTGATATATTTAGAACATTTGAAGTAACACTTCTTGACATATTGAACAGAAAGCTTCTTTTAATTCAATTTCACAGACTTGTAGGTAGAACAACAAGATGTTATATGTTAACAACAGATATATTTTTTGAAATCATATGGTGTGTCAACTGATTTTAAGAGGTTCAGTAAAAAAGTATGAATATTTCTAAAATCTGTTGTACTACATAAATGTTCTTTTGCTTTAAATCTCTGAATTCATACATGTTTCATCTCTAGTCATGCACACAAAAATACAGTAACAGAAGTCAAATGGAATAAAAATGGGAACTGGCTTCTCACAGGATCCCGAGACCACCTTCTAAAACTTTTTGACATTCGGAACATGTCCCAAGAAGTGCAGACTTTCAGAGGACATAAAAAAGAGGCAATAAGTAAGTAGTGTTTTGAATTTGTGAAAATGAATAACTTGTATAATTTGATTACTAACATATTTCTTAAGTTTTTGGCTGGATTTGTTCTAGTTAATAATTCAGAAAAACTGAAGCTATGAAAAGGGTAAATCTTTCAACAGATTAGTTTCATGTATATGGAACAAATATATTTTGTGATACAGGTTTTTGTTATTTCATTTTCATGTATCAAAATGGATATATTGTAAATTTTATTGTCAGTGTCTGTGAAAACAGAGACAAAGCAAAGTACAAATCTAGATTGGACAAATAATTTTTGTGAGGTTTAATGAAGTCAGAATTTTATTAAAATAGAAATATCGTGATTTTGTAAATTATTTTTCCAATAACAAATGAATTTTTGACTTAAAAGTTTATTTGACATTAAAATAATCCTATCACATTCTGTCCTTGGATGAATAAGGTAAACACTGAAAATTGCAGAATTTTAAATCTCGTTTAATCTTGGTATAATATACACAAGTTTGATTACACAGTTGCACACATCAAGTATTTGCACTATAACTTTTGATACATCACGTATAACTTCACAAAGGTTACAAGTTTTTTGTACCTGGAAAATGAAATATTTCTACTAAAGATTTGTTTGTGAAAATAGAGTCTGTTTTGTTACTAGTCTGAGTGCATTCATGATTAAAACCTATTCTTCATTCCCAAAATCTCAAATATTGTTTGTATAATCTCTAAAACCTAAAATGTTTGTTTTAAGTAACACTGTATTTTATCTCATTTTCCATACTCTAACTATAGAGGTCTCTCACTTAACCAACCTTATAACCATCATAAAAAATTAGGAAATAAATATCAATTATGCTTTTTTCATGCTAGAATGACTACATGTTATAACACAAAAGTATAAATGTTTAGTCTAAGTAACTTAAGTCTCATAAGGCCTATTTATATACATATTTATCATCTTGATCTTCCATTCATGCCGAGCTAACATTACGTAACTTGCATTTACATGTTGGACGTGTACACATTACTTATCCAGTAATATAAAACTGACCTTTAGTCTTCCCTGTCTTGGCTGTGCTTTAATGTACGAGTATTTTGTAACATGTAGTCACATATCAGTTATTATACATTATATATGTATATAGATTATTATTATTTGGAAATAAGTTCTTAAGCATATTCTTCTTAAAATATAGAAAATTAAATTAAGAAAGAAAGCAAACAATTAATTCATCTTGTTTTGGCCTTTGAACTTGGATGTTGCTGGACATAGGTTGCTGAGCCTTTTAATATTGGTTATTCACGTGTCATATATTGAAGTAAATGTACATAAGGAACTGTTTACAAAAACAGAAAGAGGTGAATGGGGTCACTGTGTTTGATTCAGTACATAAACCATATCTCATGAGAACTGAACAGGGTCACTGTGTTTGATTCAGTTCATAAACCATATCTCATGAGAACTGAACAGGGTCACTGTGTTTGATTCAGTACATAAACCATATCTCATGAGAACTGAACAGGGTCACTGTGTTTGATTCAGTTCATAAACCATATCTCATGAGAACTGAACAGGGTCACTGTGTTTGATTCAGTACATAAACCATATCTCATGAGAACTGAACAGGGTCACTGTGTTTGATTCAGTACATAAACCATATCTCATGAGAACTGAACAGGGTCACTGTGTTTGATTCAGTTCATAAACCATATCTCATGAGAACTGAACAGGGTCACTGTGTTTGATTCAGTACATAAACCATATCTCAGCAAAATAAAAATATCTGATGTTCTTATTTTATATTCTAGCTTGTTACTATTAGTAATTTGAGTTCCTAATTTGTATGAAACTATAGACTTAGTATTTTGACATCACAGACATTTAATTTTAAATAGTGATGCATTCAACATACCACATAACTCACTAAAATCTCTATTTAGGTGTGTTCTTTTAATATTTACTTTTAAATTAAGAAATTAACTCATAAATATTAAACTTAGAATTATAATCTACAATTTGTTTCCAAACTTATTGACATAAATTCATAAAATAGTAGTTTAATAAAATATTGAATGCAGGTCAACAAATGCAATGATGTGGCCTTTGACCCATAACCTGTCACAAAATGGTTAATTTTGAATTCATTATTACCTTAGTTTTGAAATTTTCAGAAAAATTAAAATATCATACCAATTTATATCACACTCAGTGTTGCTTATTCAACAATAAAACATTACATAAAATGCAAAGGATTGAGTAAGTTATTTGAAAATGATTTTGTATGTACATATTAGCAATACATGTGACGACCACAGCACTATAAAGATGAAGTAGAACAGTGTATATCGAAATTACATTGTAGGTAGTGAGTGATGTCACCAAAATTTGATCCCTTTTACAAAGGGTGTGTAACAGACCATTGCAATGCATATAGTTGTTATCAGATTGGAAATTTAAAATTTCCAAGACAGGGATATTCATTGCTCTTGATTTGACAAAGGAATATGGATCAACTTGGGGCACCTAGATTATTCACTAAGAGACCTGAAACAAGTCGTATTTATCTGTTGTAAGCAAAGTAAAGTATTTTTCTAACCTGATAATCCAAGAAACGAAACTTCAGTGGCAAAAGTCATCCATGCGTTCCAGATGACAGTGCACAACAAAAGAATTATTTCCATCAGGAAAAGTGACACAAGCTGCTTTTGTGACACATTTATTGTCTTCAAGCAACTGAAGAACAAAACTGTTACTCATATTACTCTATACAAAATTACCTGACAAAATTACTGGCTGTGGTGCATATGAAATCCTCTGTGATTGGAATGAATTTGTAAAAGGTGTTGCTCTAATACATTATAGATTATGGAAAGCTGTAAGGAGGAATGGTGTGCTTTTGAAATGCTTCTTTATAACAGTGTTTTTGAAATGGAAAGTACACTTTTAGCTATTGTCAAGATACACAACCACCAAATAGAGCTTGACCAAGTATGCAAACATTGACTGTAATGATGTGGTGAGGCTCAAAAGTGATTTTGATATGACATACTCAATCTCTGTGTATATATATTATATATATATCTGTCATAGTGAAATTTATTATTTATTTATATTGAATAGTATCTTCCATATGTGTAACATTTACAAATCAAATGTTTTCAATATTACATTTGAGATGTGACAACATCTACTTTAAAATAACTCTTTGTTTTTAATTATTTAACATAATATGTGGGTTTTACTTTGTCTCTTTATAGTGGAAAATTGTTTTTTATTAACTGTTTTTTGTGTTCTTCCTTATTTTAAAAATTTAACTGCAGTGAATATTACAGTATGTTTTGTGACTGTTCATAATGTAAACAAGTTTTTAGGCTTAGAGTAACAAAGATTTCTTCATTCTAAGGTCTAGCATGGCATCCTGTCCATGAAAGCCTATTTGTTAGTGGTGGCTCTGAGGGATCCATCATGTTTTGGGTTGTTGGGTGAGTTTAAGAGCCATGTTAGTGTGTTAGTCATGATCAATATTTTCATCTGACAGCATTGTTAATCAAAATAAATCGTTTTGTTTTCAAGATTAGTTTAAATCTAAAATATGCATTTGAAAAAGAAACTTGTTTGGAATGACTTATAAGACTGCTAAATTTCTCTAGAAAATTAAAAAGCATTGCACTCAAATGTTCATAACCAAACTTGTCACTCTGTATTTGAAATGTATGTTAAACAATATATTTTTAACTATAAGAAGGATATACTATTATCAGTGATGACGAGAAACCCACTTGTTGAGAAATTTATATGAAAATTGGGCTGAAAACACTTTACTGAGCGAACAATTTGACCTTCTTCGGTCATCAGGTTCACAAAGAAAGAGGTAACTGACCGGAAGCTGACCACATGTTTGAAAGGGTTGTGTAACTGTCGAAATGTAGAGGGCGGTATTAGATGTTTGAATATATAATTTTATTTATTATATTAATATAGGTATAAAGGCGTTCCTTTATATTGGTTTATTTTGGGTTTAAGTTGTTGTATAAGTAAGGCTTCTTTAATTTTACGTTTGTTTATGTTTGTTTCTTTATTTAGTATTTGAGTGTTTTCTATGGTTATGTTGTGTTTATTTGACTTGCAGTGTTTGAAACGTATGTGAAGGTGACTTTTGTGTTCTTTGAATCTGGTTTCCATTTTTCTACTTGTTTCTCCAATATAGAAGTCGTGGCAGTTATCACATTGTATTTTATAAATAATGTTTTATAAATAACATTTCGACACACAGTTACACAACCCCTTTCAAACATGTGGTCAGCTTCCGGTCAGTTACCTCTTTCTTTGTGAACCTGACGATGACCGAAGAAGGTCGAAACGTTGTTCGCTCTTCTATGTAAAGTGTTTTCTCAGCCCAAACGAGCCGGTTTTGCATATAAACTATTATCAGTAACTTATGTTCATAATGAAACTTGTCACTCTGTATTTGAAATGTATGTTAAACAACATGTTTTTAACTATAAGAAGGATATACTATTATCAGTAACTTAGGTTCATAATGAAACTTGTCACTCTGTATTTGAAATGTATGTTAAACAACATGTTTTTAACTATAAGAAGGATATGCTATTATCAGTAACTTATGTTCATAATGAAACTTGTCACTCTGTATTTGAAATGTATGTTAAACAACATGTTTTTAACTATAAGAAGGATATGCTATTATCAGTAACTTATGTTCATAATGAAACTTGTCACTCTGTATTTGAAATGTATGTTAAACAACATGTTTTTAACTATAAGAAGGATATACTATTATCAGTAACTTATGTTATTTAATGAAGAAGATAAAATTTCATGTTTAGTGTCCTAGTTATATTCTTATTTTTATTAATACCTTCTTATCTATCAAATGTTAATATTTATATTCAGGAAATGCATCACATTGTGTAATATTATCTATAAAATTTGAAATATGTATGTAGGGCTGACAAGGAAGTAGGTGGAATGGAACAAGCACATGATTCATGTGTCTGGTCGCTAGCCTGGCACCCTCTTGGGCACATCTTATGTTCAGGATCAAATGATCACACTAGGTATGTGTGGTTATTAGTTTTGTATCATTTTACTCACATAATTCTGTTTTGTAGGGCAAAGGGTCATCAAAATAGATCTGATGCTTTGGTTGTGCATTATTCTGTGTTCCGAGTCAAATGATTATGCAAGATATACTTTATCAACTGGGAAATCTTTTTGTCATCTACGTCATCATAATCTTCTTTGTTGACAGTTTTGAAACAGCATCTTACAGTAAAACCTTGACATTAAAGACACCCTCATTCTAGTGCCCTTAATATCAAAGATAAGCCATGCAAAGCAAGATTCAATATTGACTGTACTAAATGTTTGAATTTTAAGGCTTCCCATTTTGTTTAGTGTATGCAGAATAGGTTTTGGTGAGTTGCACATTACCACAACATGGAGTGTTGTCAACATGAGGTCACATACTTCTATTCAGAGTTTGAACTGCTAAACGTTTCCCATTTATTTTTTGTGTTTATCTTACTGTCAGTGACAAATAAAAACCCACTGAAAGTAAAGCCACAAATCACCAGTTGTGCCATTAGACTGTTTACTTAGCACTGTAATAAGATACTCTCAAAAGCAACAAAGCATGTGCACAGAAATAAGCCATCTTGACTCTGCTCTTAGAACACAATGTGGAATTTATCAGCTTGTGTGTCTTACAGTGTTTACAAGGAGAATTCCCCAGGGTAATAAGATTGTACTTTGAATCTGTGAAAACATTTACTACAGTATGTGGTTCAGAGCCAGTCTAATAAGTATTGCAAGTGTTAGAATGTTGGTAATCTTTCTGGTGGTATGTTTGGTATTTAGTGGTATACTATACAGGCATACAAAGATAACTATCTGCTTTATTGAGTGCCCATATAGAGAATGAGACTAAAGACACTGCTGTGAATCTAGAATATCAGAGTGACCATTATTGCAAGGTTTTCATTGGTTAGAAATGCTCTAAATAAGAAAGAGACTGAAAAGGTCTGTCCTTAATGTCATGATATCCACTGTTTTGAGATGTCCATTAATTGTGGTTCTGCCAAAGTCCTTTTTTTGTTTTCAAAAGTTTGTTGAATGTTGTGATTTGATTTGGTATTTTTGTATTCTCTGTAGTAAGTTCTGGACTCGGAACAGGCCAGGTGACAGAATGAGAGACAAATACAATCTTAACACCTTGCCAAGAGGTCAGGACGAGGCTGCTGAATATGGTAAATCTATTCTTTGAAACAAATGTATAATAAGGTTTCCATGCTCAAAGTTATGTCAAATAAAAATTCATTTAGTTATAGCACCACTACTCGACCAAATTCTTTATAATGATATAGCATACCTACATATATGTTTGTGTTTGGTAAGATGTTTTTTTAATACAATTAGAAAACATTTACGGAAATACTTTTGCCTCTTTCTTACAGATGAACCAAGCTCAGTATCTGCCATACCTGGAATGGGTCTAGAACATGGTCTCCCAGAACACCTACGACCAGCAGGTATAGAAAAATACTTACATAAATGTAGAAATTTGAATCACTTGCAAATAATACAAGAATTATTACAATATCCATAATCATGTTTATATCTTTGGTTTGGTTACACTAGTATTGTATAATAATAAACTCTCAGTATGGGCCCGGTCATTTTGACCAACCACGTAACTGCCAGGTAATCATGAAAGTATCCATACTATAACTTTCAATGTGGTTTGTGAATCTTCATGAAATTTGGCAAAGTTTTAGTAAATGTTACAATTCTTTGTAGACAAAAAATAAGATTTTTATTTAAATACTATTTCTAGAGATTTGTCTATGAATATACGAAATTAGAGTGACCTAGTTGATTTGTTTGAATGTAAGATGATTTTCCTTTTAACATTAATAATACATTTTTCCTCTTGCATAATTTCATCCAAATAACCCCTTCAATGAATATATTTTATTATGTTATTTTTATCTATCCTAACTACATGGACTCAATTGATTTTTTTCAACTATGTAACCATCACAAAATCTGAGTTACCATTTTTTCTTTCTAGAATGATGACCAATTGTAAAGGGAAACTACAAATACAAGTATTTATTTTAAATAGCTATGGACTTGTAACAGTTTACCTCTGTTTCTACTTAGTTTTATTGCCATTTGAACATTGTCTAACTAATAATACAACTACATTCATACAAAGTATGTGTTGCTCAAGTTACCGTGTGGATAGGAAAAGTGCACAAGCTACTGGGAAACATAGTTCGTAAAGAAGTTTTCATTATCCAACCAAATAATTTCCTAATGTTTACAACGTGTACAATGAACAGAAGTGTTCTTCACATCCACATTCCATTCCACCTTGTCTTGTCCGAGTCAGACAGATGTTTCTAGTTCCCAAACATATCTTGAGTATAACATGGATGCTGAAAAACTGTTATTGTGTTAAATCTTCAGCAACTATAACTTCCACATTATTTATGTGAAAGGTAGATTGCATGAAATGCTTATGCAGATGGAGTGATTTGTTTTAGAGAATGCCTTCTTGTTTGCTTTTGTAATTTCTGTGGTCGCTTTTCTCCACTAGGAGGACAAGGCCATTGCCTATCACACTTTACTAAACTGGTGACACTTTTTGTGTAGATACACAGAACTAATTCAGAATTACAGATGTGTCTTCTCCAATAGAGAGGTCCAATGGACTGATTCTGTGCACATTTCGTAAATAGGAGTCATAATTTGTTTTCGGCACAGTAAAAACTAGAGCCATGTTGTTATGTATTAAAGGAATGATGCACATACAGTTTAAGTGAAACAATATTGTAACTGTTTTTGATAACAAGAATGTAAAGTTTTACTTTACTTTTGTTAGTCATTCTACATTCAGTGTTTCTCTAATCTAGAAGTGATGTTAACAGTAAGCCTGCTAATAGCTCACAGAATATTGCTAACCAGAGTTAAAAAAACCAACAACAACAACATTATTTAAAATTAATAATATTTTGGTATACTCTTGGTGATATTTTAGAACAAGAAGCAGGAGATGATACGCCAACTATTCCTGGATTGGATTTTGGTACAGAGGAACTTTCTCATTCAGATAAACAGCAACAACAACAGCAGCAACAGAGAAAGATTCCTCATACCAAACCTATTCCCAAGCACTTTCAACAGCAGTGGATGGAAAATAAGCAACCCCTGCTTCTAGCTCCACCAACGGACGATGTTGATGAACTTGCCGACAGTACGTTGTTCCGAAAATATTAGTTCAATTTTTAGTTTGTTTTTGTTGTTAAGTTTGACTGTTTTCAATATTCTCTTTGTGTACAGTATTTACTGAGTGATTGTGGAGTTTTAAGAAAACATATTCAACTAGCTATCTGCATGTTCAAAACTGTGAGAAACTTTTAACTGGCTGAGTGAGCAGTAATTTGGGTTATATCTGTGAAGTGCTAAAGGGTTTTAAGAGACAACCATTAGTGCTCAGAAACTTGAGAAACTGTATACATTCTTTACATAAAACTTGGATTACATGGATTGTTTATATAGATAAAGTGACTTGTTTTAGAGGATGCCTTTTTGCTTATTTTTATAATTTTTATGTTCAAGATATGAAAATGTACAGAGTAAACTATAAAAGCACCTGTTTAGATAAAGTTCCTATTCTAAATATAATTAAGTTTACAGAAAATTTCTCAAACGTCTTGCTTCTTCTAATCATCAATACAGCAGCACAGATGCAGACTTCAGAGCTAGGAAATACTGTATACCCACCACCAACATCAACACCACCTGTTGGGCCTCCAAGTCAGCATCAGATTATGCCACCTCCAGGAGAAAGCCCAAACAGAGGGCGGGTTATTTCCTTCAATCCAAGATTTCCTTCTCCACTAGGAGGACAAGGTCATTGGCCACCACACCCATTTCATCCAAATTCACAAAAACCAAGAGGTCCTCTCCTTGGTCCAAGGCCAGGTAAAAAAAACAACAAACTTTGTTCATTTATTGCTGTTTTTATAATTATTTTATTTTAAGTGTGTCTGGTTTGAAACAATATCTCCATAATTCTTCATTGGACAGTTGGATGAATTATGATTTTATTAAAATTCTAGTGGCATTTATGTATCTCACAATTTATTTATTTAACTTATTGGACAAATTTAATTTTTCATAACAGAAAAATCTAATTTGAAAAAATTCAGGAACAAGATTTATAGATATTAGTTTAATGATAATGATATCAGTGATATAAACATAGGAAATACACACTGCACAAGTCTAACTCAAGGTTGCTCAGTAGCTTGTGCAACAGTTACACATAGATGATTTTGTTCTGAAAATGGTTGTCAAAAATTACTTTAATATATTCAGCTATATGTATATTCTACAAAAATGTATTCTAACTTTCATTTGATCTTATTTTGTAAATGGAATATTAATTATCTGCAAATTTATTTATATTTATATAATAATGTTTGTTAGAGCTGGGTAATTAATGCTTTTTTTGTTAATTGATTAATCAATGACCACACTAATTAATTAATTAGTACAGTGTTGTTTTCAACCATACTATGAACAAAAAAGGCAATAGCTGTGAAATGATACTGTAGCATGGAAACAAATAATGTATCTGTAGATGTTTAATTATGCTACTAAACCCCTCTGACAAGATTGTGATTGTGTCATTTGTCTTTAAAATGCAGTATTAATAAACAGCTTAACAAGAAAATTATGATGTGATTTGTTCTTTTGTAATTAATAACTGATACAGTAGAACCTCAATTAATGGAGCCCTCAAAACAGTGGGTATCATGACATTAAAGGTAGAACTTTTCAGTTTTTGTATTTTTAACCAATATAAATCTCACAGTGACAGGCACTTTGACATTCTGGATCAAAGGCAATATCTTTAGTCTTGTTTTATGTATGGGCACTCAGTAAATCTGGCAGTTATCTTTGTATGCCTGTATGGTATACCACTAAATTTCAAATGTCCCACCAAACGAACGACCAATATTCAAACATTTATGATGCTCCTTCGATTGGCTCTGAACCATATACTGTAATAAACATTTTCACAGATTAAAATTACAATCTTATTACTCCAGGAAATTCTCCTTGTAAATACTTCAAGATACATAAGCTGATAAATTCCACATCATGTTCTTGAAGCACTGGTCAAGCCAGCTTATTTCTGTCCATGTGCTTTGTTGTTCTTGAGAGTTTTGTATTATGGTGTCATGTAAACAGCATAACAATCCAAAAGGTGATTTGTTGCTTTATTTTCAGTGAATTTCTGTTTTAGTTGTTGACAGTAGACTGAAAAACTGACAATAAATGGGAAATCTTCAGCATGTCAGACTCATACAATAAGTACTTTGAAATTTTGTGAGCAATAATACAGAAAAAAGTGCACAGCAAATCCACCCTTTGAGACCTCCTTTCGACAATGCTCTATGTCATAGCAATGTGCAACTTATTGACATTCTTGTCCTACATGTTCAAAAACAAAATGGAGGGCCTTGAAATTCAGAATAGGGGGTCAATATGAAATCCAGCCTTACATGGCTCATTTTTTATATTAAGGACACCTTTCTATAGAGGGAATTTGGATGTAGTCAGAAGGGTGCCATTAATGTTGAGGTTCTACTGTATTTATGAATGAGAGAAACTGATATTCTGAAATAAATAAGTAACCCATTTTGTTTTCCATCACATAGGATGCAAATTAGTTCATAAAGTTTCCAGGACAGCTCTTTGAAAATGAAGATTTTGTGAATTTTATAATGCATAACAAATTTATTATGTTCGGTAAAATTATTCTTTTTAGTGCTTTGAAATGTTTGAGTTAATGAGTGATTTGTGTTTTTGATGCAGCTTTAAACTATTAGTAGTTACTCTTCTGTTATCAAAGCTATTCTGACCTGATATAAAATTTGTAACTGAAAATATGAAGAATTTTTGTTCTAATGTAGAGTAATACCTATAATTGAGAATATATACTGAAACTGTTAGTAATTTCAAGAACACTATACATTTGATGATTATTTTTTACATGTAATATGTCTTCTCTTTACTTCATCAGTTTGCCAGTTTTTACTGTAATTGTATGAATGTAGATTAATAATTTTGTTTATTTAATATTACACCCTACAGGCGTTCCACCCCGTCCACTTCTTCAGACGCCACTACGACCACATTTGAAGCCACCAAACATGCCAGAACCATCTTCTCAAATGGAAAATCCTCTTTCATCACAAGATATAAGATCACAAAACATGGATGAAAGAAAGAGCCATGATACAGACCAGAATTTTAGAGACTTAGATCACCGACAGTTGCCTCCACCATCACATGGAATTTCACAGAATACAGATGGCAGTGAATGGAAGTCATATGATGAGCATTTGGACCAGGACATGCGCTCTCTGCAAGACAGGGACCTAAGAAATCGTGATGTAGATGACAGAGGGTTTGGAAATCCTCGAACTCCCAGTAATCCACAGGACCCTTGGGGACATCAAGGGAGTGGAAATTATTTTGAGGAAGCAGATCATGACGAACGTCACAATTTCCCTCCACCTCACATCCTAAGAGAACAGAGGGGAAGGATAGGAAGAGGTGGCTCTCCAAGAAAGGATGGAGCACCATATCATCCTACTGCTAACTTGATTTATCAAGAAGAGGACAGTGATATGAGATTTGCTCCTAAGGACAGTGACATGCGTCAGTCTTCTGATGTAGATAAACGCCTCCCAACTTCATCAGATAGTTCTTATCCTCTTATTCACAAACGTTCGTGGCATGATGGACCGGGAGAAGAAAATGGTAGCTACCCATCTGAACATCATTTAGGGGGACCTCCCCTTCCAAGTTTAAGGGGAGGAAGAGGTGGATTTCCTCCACGAGGTGGGCTTCGGGGAGGCCGAATGTTAATGCCTAGAGGAGTTCCAAGAGGACAGGGTCCTTTTCGTGGCCCTAGGAGCCGTGGTGTAATGCAAGGAAATTTTCAGTGAAAGTTGATATTTGATATTGTATTTTCAGTTTTGTGACACCAATCGTGAGTAATTGAAGTTTACAGTTTTTTGGAACTGATTGTGACTTTTCATAAAGTGCAACATTTCAGTGAAGGCCTTGCCCCTTATTAAAACTTGATGTTGAGAGAGTTTCATATACAAAAACTATTATTTCCAAAAAAATGTGCATTTTCCATTTGTGACCAGAAGGACCAAAATGAAAGAAGAATAAACTATACCTCGAAATGTTTGGTGAAAAGGTATCTTACTCTGAATAAAAAGAAATGTTGAGTGGTTAAATGGAAATGATGTCAGTGAACTTCATTATATAATTGTCCTTTTTTTCATAGGCACAGGTAAGTTTGTAAAAATAAATATTTCAAAGACTTCTCTTGAACAGATATTGGAAGAATACATAAACACTTTTTTTTAATATGGGTTAAAAGTGAATTTCAGGAATTTTTGTTTTGTAGCGTGTTCAGAATTTTGTGTTGTTAGTATTAGTTTCCAATAATTTTCAGTTTTCTTCGTATATTGTCTGCACCTCTTGATAATGGTATGAGTAAATACATATTTGACCAGTTTAAATCTCATATATACTCAGGTTTTTTTTCCTCTTCACCAAAATTAATTGGTACTTCATACAATTTTAGTCAGTTTTAAAGTAGACAAAATCTACACTTTAATTGTAAAAATAACTATTGTTTCAAAACTATGTTACATTAACTTTGGTCCAGTAAAATATCTATTGTAAGAAGTTAATTATGTTAAGTATTCAAGATTTGTACTCAGTTCTCTTACTGTCACATCTTTACCGTTCATGTCACTTGTTATAAAAAAAACAACTCCTGTATAAAACTTTGAAATACATATTCAAAACATCTCCATATAATTAATTACATTTTTGTGTGTGTAAATGGTTAAATTTGAGACACTGAAAAACGAAGAACACCTTTGAAAGTGGATATTAGAAAAAAAGTTTTCATGGAATAGACTTTTGTTTGCAATGGAATAAACATAATGTTGTTTTCTGAGGAGATAAACACATAACGTATATCTATGTATTAACTATTTGGTAAGCAAAAGAGGGTGTGTGGGTAAAAAATGTAAGGCAGTTGAAAACATATTTTTATCATGAAAATTTCACGGTGACTTCCATTTTTATCATGCTTTAAGAATGACAGAAAATTAACAATCAGTAAAAATATTTAAAACTGCTTCATTACGTGATGAAGGGACGACAACAGGTGTATGTTAAATCTCCAGATTGTACTGTTAAAGTATCATTTTGTTTAGCTCCAAGTATTTTCTAATATCTCATAAAAACATTACATTTCAATAGGAATGTTGGTCAAAACAATAGGATCAAAGTGTTTCATCAGTCACACTAGAAACATTCTGATAAAACCCTGCACTTTGAGAGAGAGGGGGCAATCTTCTTCAGGAGAGAAGAACATTAATCCATGGAGAAGAAAAATTTACCTGTTATGAGAATAAGGGCTGCTTGTTATTTTGTATGTGACTGAGAATGGATCTTTTTGGTATCTGACTAAAGAAAAGGCAGATGTTCTTGTTTGTTGTTGTATGTTAGCACAATTCCATGAAAGTGAGCTCTTGTTTGGTTAACTGATATCCATGTCTCCCATGATTTATAAGACAAGCTAATTTTATATATATCTAAATTCTATGTTACTTAAACAACAGGCTTTTACTTATATCAAATTTCAATATCTTCTGAAACACATGAAATTATTACTCACCAGAATCTAACATGACAATGTCATCCGTGGACTAACCCAAACATAATGTAACATTCACCAAACGTTTCTACAGTTCCATATAAAAACAATGCCTTGTACATAACTGTGATGAAAGTGAGACCTACTTAAACCTTAACTCTTCATGGTGCCTTGTTATTTTCCCCATTGTTAAACTATCTTAAACTTATTACAACTGAACAATTACTTTATAGGCTAACAAGTGGATAGCAAATTCTAATGCAAGTCAAAAGTTCATAATCCAGATTTTTAAATGTCATAAGTTATCATGAGTTGTTTTACAAAATAAACACTGTATAATCCTGTTTATGTATAAGTATGGCTTGATCTTGCTCCACGCAATGTCAAAAGTCAACATTTATATGTTGACATATAAAAACAACAACATTTATATCAACACATACTTAATTTTTTCAATCACATTAACTCTATACATCCCAACATTAACTTCACATGTGAACAGGAAGAAAGCAATCAAATATCATTTCTTAACCTCCAAATTACAAGAACCGACACACAATTCAAAACAGAAATCCACCGAAAAATCACCCAAACTGGACTATATATTCCTTGGAACTCAACACATGAAACAAAACAAAAACTCAACATACTAAGAAACCAAATAAACACAGCCATAAAACTATGCTCACCAGATAAAATTAACGATAAATTGGACAAAATAAAACAATACTTCATCAACATCAATAAGTTTCATCCACAAACCGTAGAAAATATTATACGCACACACCTAGACAGAAAGCAAAATCAACTAACAAAAGTAAATATATCTCACGAATCAAAAAATCACGAAACCATATACTGCTGTATACCATATATTCCTGACATCAGCAGACAAATAACCAACATTTGGCAAAAACTAGTAACAAAATATGACATTCCAGTTAATACCAAATTTATTCAAAAACCAGGCACAAAACTGAGGTCTATACTATGTAAAAACTACACTGACAAACACCACACCAACATTATTTATAAAATACAATGTGATAACTGCTACGACTTCTATATTGGAGAAACAAGTAGAAAAATGGAAACCAGATTCAAAGAACATAAAAAGTCACCTTCACACGTTTTCGAACACTGCAAGTCAAATAAACACAACATAACCATAGAAAACACTCAAATACTAAATAAAGAAACAAACATAAACAAATGCAAAAGTAAAGAAGCCTTACTTATACAACTTAAACCCAAAATAAACCAATATAAATGAACACCTTCATAGCTATATTAATATAATAAAATAAATAAAATTATATATTCAAACATCTAATACTGCCCTCTACATTCCGACACTCAGTTACACAACCCCTTCCAAACATGTGGTAAGCTTTCGGTCAGTTACCTCTTTCTTTGTGAACCTGACAATGACCGAAGAAGGTCGAAAGTTGTTCGCTCTTCTATGTAAAATATTTTCTCAACCCAAACAAGCCGTTTTTGCATATATATTTCTCTACAAGTGGGTTTTCTCGACATCACTGATTAAAAGTCAACATTAATCCAAGACTAAATATTATCTAGCAAGCACATGCCGTCACCTTTAATATGCATTTCTCCAATACACAGTTTGTGCTATATCTATATATGTACACAATGTATCTTACTGGTAGTTTTAAGCCAGTGAGGCTAATTTCCAATATTTTTTAGTCATATCACATTCTAATATGCATCATAGCCGACTACATTAGCACATTAAAACTAACATACAAGTAAACAACAGCCTAGATTGCATTTTATTCCAATTTTTTATGCAAGTTTTAAAATAAATATTAATACATCAGAACACTATTATCCACATACAAGAAGAGACTGTGTAAATTCTGTTTGTGTGTATACAAAGATGCATAATTGGAATTGCTAAGCACTTATGTTTTTTCATCTTTAAAAATTTGTAACACATACTGGAGGGATTTACACATTTTGATAAAAGAAAAGAAAGACCTGTAGACTCCAGATAAACGTGTTTTTTTACACACGGTTTTTCTTTCCTGACCCTTTATGTCTGTTACAAACAATAAATCTACAGTCTTCTCAAAAGCAAGGAAAGAACTAAAACAAGAAATGGACAAAAACTACACTGATGATTTTGTTAGTAATGTTTTGAGTTTGAATGAATAAATTATTGAAATACCAATCCACTATTCCATGTTTACACCACCTTAATATGGTTATGCACTTTGATTTGGAAATACAAAAAACTTTTACAACTGGTTTCATCAGCTGCCATGTTAGCAGTTTTATATCGTGTTCACCTCGGCTGTCATTTCTTTTAAGATGACCTGGCTTCTAACAATGAAATTACATTTTTTACAATATGAAAAAAAAGAAAAGAAAGTGGTTTAAGACCACAACATAGATAAGAATGCTCTTGATGAATCTTCTGGAAGGCTACCCAAGAGATATCCGCACCAGCCATCCCTAATTTTGAAGTAATAGACTATAGGAATGGCAACTGATGGACATCACCCACTGCAAACTTTTTTTTTTCAATGAATTAGGAGATTAGCCATCCCATTCTAAACCATCACAGATAAAAGCAGGAGTACATTTAGTCATTAGTTTCAATCCTGTGGATCTCAAGTTGAATGCTCTAACTAATGAGAATATAAGAATTGTTACTATAATAAAGTATATTATGTAACATAACTTGTGCTTCTATCTTCAAAGTTATTAAAACAAGCAAGAGATAAATTATTTTGGCTGGAATTCTAGATAAAACAAAAAACTCAGAGGGACCAATAGAAATCAAACTGTTTTAATCCTTGTCTGTTTATAATTAAGCACAAAGCTGCATAATGAACTATGTGCTCTGCCCACCATATGTATCGAAACCTGGTGTTTAGTGGCGAGTCTGCAGACATGCTACTGCACCACTGGGGGCTTTAATTCTTGAACAACTTTGTTTTTTGAAAAGTATTACTGATGCCTTCTATTTTATTTACTTCTGTACACTTATATTTTATCAATCAGTGTAAATCTATGCTCTTATAATATTAAATATTAAAATTAGTAGCAGTACACTATACATAAGTGTATTTATATAAGCTGTATGTTCATAATATATATTTGACAAAGCACAATCAGTTGTACAAAAATAACATTGTATACTGATTCACCAGGTAGAAAACAAAGATTTATAATAATTATTAAAAGCACAGTGAAACATCTTTGATTATGGATATACACTAACGAATCTACTCGTGTCTTTCAAACCAATTGCACAATGAGGTAACCACCTCCCCATACTTCTACAAAAGTATAATTTTCAGTGCCTCAACAGCAGCCTACAAGCTCTTATTAAAGAAAACCTCTCAATTTTTATGACTACCCAACATTAAATAATATCAAGTCCTCCCTGATGTCATTAATGTAATCAATTCTAGATTCTCAGTGATTTTAATTTGATAATTTTTGATATTTTTAAAGATGCAGTGTTCATACTTGTATTTAAGTTTTTCTTAACAATGTTATTTATTATTTGTGTATTTCAAAACTACTAACATACATTTCACTGTTACTGTTTAAAACTGTCCTTTCTACACTTACAATGTTGGTTTGTATAGTGATAACATTGTGAACTAATTTTTGCTGTTGATGAAACTTAAAACAACCCCAAAAGATCTGTACTTCAAGATATTTTTTTGGTATCAACATGTTTTTAATACAACATTTTATATTATTACACAATATTACCTGTCAATTATCAGACACCTTAAATCTTCTGAACACTTGCAGGGTTTTGCATGCTAGAATAGTTACTTTACAAAACCTACAGTATTGCAGTACACAATTATGTTGTATGAAAATATACATAAACACACACGTATACATCAGCTTTAGGTTCCAGTGCTTATGAGACACTACAGTATTTACCACTAACATAAAAATAATTACAATTTAATTTTATTAAATGTTTGCTAACTTTATTTCTTGCACTTTTATGTCAACAATAATCACAAATATATACACAATCAGCAAGTACAAACAAGAGTATAACAAGTATCGACTGTTTCTACACACGAGTTTTAGAATATCTGAAAATAGTTTAATTGAGCTGTACTGTCTGTGATTACTTTAAAAAGCAAAGTTTGGGATAAACTATATTTTTCTTAACTCATGGTTTTAACTACCTGGCTATTGTACAGATCACTATGTGGAATTTATTAATTGTGAGAAAGGTTTTTCATTTTCTGTTTCTTCAGCTGAAGGAAATTGCAGTGTAATTTTCTGTGTTCCATAACTTCAATACATATGTTTTATTTATGACATGTTTAGTTTTCAAAGCTGGACTAAAGTAAAACTGTAAAAGGACAGCCGAGCTAACACCTTGGAACTTTTCTTCAATCACATACAAAACAAACTTACTCTTTCATTTTTCTAATGACATCAGTTACAAACAATTAACTTTAGTTACTTCAACAATATGCTACTGCAACATTGTCTTAGAAAATTAAAAATTTTTCTAAGGTACTTTCTACTGTAGGCTCAACATTTCATAAAATTATCTAAATTATAAATCTTTTGCTTCTGTGCAATTGTTAGCACTTCAGGAGATACATTAACACACATGCTAGTTTTCCAAAATACAGAACGAAATTATTTTGTGTTAGTAATCTAACATCATACAAGTTACGTGTATGAATTTTCCATTTTTTTAACAGGCATCTTGCTCTTAAACTCAATAATGTAAAAGCAGACAAATGAAACCTACAGAAGCATAGATATTCACTTATTTTTAAACTGGTTAATTAGCAACTTCGTTATTTAGGGGTTTTGCAAGGGTCTTATGGGTATTCACAAAATCTGTATCACCACAAGCAATTGCTCCCTCTAACAGTCTTTCTACACCATCCTCATTATTTTTCCTTTTATAAATAGAAGCCATAATTCTTCGTGCAGCCCTTTCTATCCACTTTGGTTCAGCCGGGTCTGCATAACTTAGAACTTTCTTCAGACATCTCTCAATCAAACGCGAGTTTTCTGTTTTACCAGCAAGAACCAGTGCTTGAAGAAACAATGCTCCTTGGTGGTGAGAATCAGTTTTCAAAACCTCAGCAATGGTTTCTTGAGCAAGTGACTTCCACTCATCTTCATTTCTGGTCTTCTGGATATTCAGTGCCAAAACAGCTAAATGCAGCAGCGATACCACCTTCCTGGACAATGATTTTATAGTGTTTTCTGACTTCAAAACGTGCTGTAAGGTGTTTATGGAATCTTTATATTTTTCACTGCTGGCTTGAAGTAAAGCTATAGAAAGCCAGCCAAACAAACATTTTGGATCCTTCTGTAGAGCCACAGCAATTGTAGGTACACAAGACTGATCAAATTTAGGTTTAGCCAATGCTTCGGCAACAGCATCTAAAACCAATGTTGATGTTTGTGATTCCCTAGTTATGTCCTTTCTCTTCTGAATGATCTGAATATATTTCACACATTGTAAGAGCCATGACTCAAGTATTGGTGAGGTATCATTCAATATCTTTCTGACAAAAATAAATAGTCTGTACACAAAATTTTCCTGTATAGAAGAGGAGAACAGATTTCCAAGCAAAGCACACCAGTATTCAACTTTATCTACATAAAAAAAATTAAATATTTAAATAACCAACAAATACTTAATTTCTTGAAAAAAAAAATGTATATTTTTTATTTTTACCACATGGATAAAATTTACAAGCACATCACCACAGCAAGTTAAATTTCCAAACGTTCTGTAAAGTCACCATGTGATGTTAAAAAGTATTTATGCAACTCAAAAAGAACTAACAAATGAAATGAATTTTGGTACTACTTAAAAAGACTAGAGTAACATAAGCAAGGTTTAACTATCCATAAAGTTAATTCTTTAGTTATCAGGAAAACAACAAATGGAATACCAAGTCAGATTTTCATAAGTCATTTGTGAATAGGAATTGTATTTATCAAATGATAAAAACACCTGCTATAATGAAAAAAATTAATGATGGTAGGCTTAAAAATCATGTTACTTTTGTGTTCAAGGAATTATACATAATACAACCAAGTATTCTGATTTCTGAAATCACTGATTTGGTTGATACTACAATGAACAGAAAACATAAATCTAATTTCTGAAGACTCGTTTAAATGGGAGAAATATGTAATCCTGCCAGATTCATCTGAAATAGCACTTGTCCTTTTTAAACAATGCTCAATCAGATGAATATGGCAAATGTGAAACTAGATAAAAGAAAATTACACACACGTAGGTAAGAAAGACAATGGAAAATGTACAGCTGGGAGGGAACAAGTAAAAAAAAAAGTCATTTCAGGAATGGTATATAAAATGACAAAATATGTATTTTACTCTCTTTATTATCACATATACATGTAAACCCTGTTATAAGTTAATAATCCATAAATATGCTACAGTTTCATGGATTAATTGTTATTCGTACCGTTTCATAAAACATGCATGTAATTAACCCTTGTTTCTACTGCTGCTGCTGTGGAGATGTACACATTAGTTCAGATTAAATTAAGGTATACTAAATGAAAATGCATATAAAATTTTACATATACATTAAATAACACAGGGGGATAACAAAACTCCTGCAATAACCACTTAAACACATTTCATGCTGTTCCTACGTTGTTACTTCATGTGGAGTATCCTTACCTGGGAAGAGATGTACTGCTTTTTGAACTGTTTGAAGACTCCTGTTCTTATTTCCTGCTACCATGTGACACTGTATGACTAGTAGTGGAAGACGTGCGACGTCTTTACCCGTCAAAACAGCAGATGTTGCACAGCGTGCTGCCGTAGTAGCTTTGTGAGGATGGAATGATAACAAGTGGCCAGCCAAGTGAGACCAAATGGATGCACTGTTAGGGTGTCCATGGGCATACTTACTCAAATGATGTAAGGCCATCTTCATCTTCCCTTGAGCTATCAAGACACAAGCAGCAAGGAAGGCTATTTCTGCCCCACAGCAAGGATCTTGTTGATGAGGTCGTAGTTCTTTCATAGCAGCAGTTGACAAGCTGAAGTCGTTTAACAAAAGACCCAGTGCACAAAGTGCTTGCAGACCTTGAACAGAAGCTGGCTTCTTTTGGGAACTCTGGAATAAAGGAGTTTTTGCCAATTCTAAGCCCTGAATTTTTACAGCAACCATTGCCAAAGCAACTAGTACGTGTGACTGATCTCCCTCGACCGTAGTAAGAGTCAGTGCTCGTCTGTAAGCTTGACAGGCATCTTTTAATTTGCCAAGTTTCTGATAGGTGAGAGCCAAACCACAATATGCTGCCAGATCCATATTCTTTACTTGCAAAAACTGCTTAAGAGCTTCATCATTCTGCCCTACCTGAGCTAGGACACGACCATAATTAGTTCTCACTTTGTCAATAATTTCATCAGAACTGTCTCCCTCAAGAAGGAGGAGGGACATCTTGAAGGCCCAAGAGGCTCCTCTGTACAGTCTCTCTCTCTCTAGTACCAGTCCCAGCATACAAAAAGCTGAAGAATTATCATGAATTTTTCTAGTGAACTTTGTTAATGCATCAACAGCTGTTGAAATAGCTCTCATTTGGACAATGTTGTATTTATAGAAACTTGTGTTACGGTTTCCCAGGTCCTGTAAACTAGTACAAACCCAATGTGCATACCCTAACAATCCCTCTGGATGTTCACCTAAAAGCGTTGTGTGCCGAAATAAATCTAGTGTGTCTGGATGATTAACTCTTTCAGCAATTAATGCTTGGCCGATCCAACAAACCAAATAAGAAGGTTCTAATGATTGTGCTACCTTAAAGGCTTCATGTGCCAGCTGAATATTATCATTCTGTAGGTAAAGAACTCCTAAGTTACTCCAAGCTACAAAGTTGTTAGGCTCACAACTGATAGATTTTATAAAACAATGTTGTGCTAAGTTGTAATTCTTCACATGTGGGCTCATAGAAACAACTCCAAGACTGTTCCAAGTATGGGGTGAAGTTGACTGCATGCTGACAGCTTTTTTCAAACACATTATTGACTTCTTTGCTAATTCTCTAGCAAACTGACTGTCAGAGCTTTCTTGAGCCTGAAAGTAATAACAAAAACCAAGGTCATGCCATAGCCCAGGTACTTCAGGTAATAATGATAAACCTCTACTGTACAGCATCCCTGCCAAAGTCATAGCTTCACTCTTACAGATTTTTTTCAATTTTTGACTATTGAGCCCTTGAGAAAACAAAACTTCTGGAACCAAAAGTGAAAATTTCTGAGGACCAAGAGAGGCAGACAACATGCAGGCATCTCCAGCTAATTTCCATAAACAAGCAAAATTTGGTGTGGAAAGTACTGCAGTACTAACTGTTTGGAGTGCTGCATTGCAAGAATCAAGAGCTAACCCAAACAAGAACTTGGAAAAATGAAGTCTGGCTTGCTGGAGATGAGCTTCTGTCAGGCCTTTAAGGACTGGTACGTAACCAGGTTCCAGTTCCAAAATACACTGGTATTCTTCAATTGCTTCTTTGTATGAACCTAGTAACTGTTTAATATTTGCTTTTTGATACTGTGGATACAGCTGGTTAGGCTGAAGCTCAGATGCTTTAGTAAAAGCTTTCAGAGCAGCACTGAAACTTCCTCTCTGAAGGTATGCATCTCCTAAGCATTCCCAGCAATGAATATCTGAAGAGTCAGCCTTCAAGGCATTCTGCAAAGATAACACTGAAGTCATTGTTTCTCCCACTCTTAGCTGGTGTAAGCCAAGACGCAACCAAGCCCACTTGGCACTTCCAACTGGAGCTGTTGAAGTAATTTTCTTCAACAACTTTAAATTGAGGTCTGTTTCTCCACATTCAAAGAGAATATCACTCAAAGCAGCTCCAACAATATCATTCCTTTGATTAAGATCAAATGATTTCTTATAGCACTGCAGAGCCTTTTCAAAATTACCAGTTTTTTTATAATAATGGCCAAGGTAGAGAAAATTTTTGTAGAAAAATGGATCTAATTTAGCAGCTTTAAGAAAGCTAGTTTTTGCTTGATCCGTGTTTTTTGTTTCCCATAAACTAAGTCCAAGAAGGTGAAAAGTATACGAGTCATATTCCTCCATTTTAACTGCTTTTAAAAGTTGTTCTAAAGCCTCTTTTGGCTTTTCTTCATGAAGACTTATGAGAATGCAAGCTTGATGAGTTTTTAAACTATCTCCTGCTAACTTTTGGAGTTCATTTCCAAAATGTTTGGCTTGAGACAAATCATTATTTTCAAGAGCAGTTCTACACAACCAGTAAAGTAATTCTTCAGTTCTTCCAATTTCTGATTCAGCTTTGCTGAAAGCCTGCAATCCTTTTTCATATAACTGTTGTCCAACAAGGGTAATACCAAGGTACAAGTACATCTTTCCAACTAGAGTTGATGAAACTGCTAATTTAGAGCTGTTATAAAGCTGAAGAGCCTTAAGACAGCTTTCTTCACTGCCACAGTTATCATGGATAGCTAGTTGGATTTCAGCAAATAAAATCCAAGCAATGATGTTATTAGGAAAATAATACAATCCTTTTTTTAACTCTTCAAGAGCTTCAAGACAACGTTTTTCAAATACGTATAAGTAAAGTCCATAGAGCAAACTGACACTTCCAGATTCAGGATTTTTAACCTGCAACTCTTGTAACAAAGGAACAATATCACCACTTATGACTTTATCACTTACATATTTCTCCAAAAGAAATTCACAAAAATATTCAGCTGGAGCAGAAAGATGAGGTAACTCTTTAGATAAACGTTTAGCTTCCATTGCAGCATTTGTTGAATCCTTTCTTGATCTAAGGAATATCAGGTATCTCCTACATATATCATCAAGATCAAAGTCAGAATCATCTGATAAATAGTTGATTAACTTTGAAATACGTTCATATGCTTTTTTCCTTATATTATCCACATCTATACCACCTAAATCTTCATGTAACAAATCAGTAACTGAAATCCAAGCTGTCATTTCCAGTTTTGGGTTTTCATCAGCAAGTTCAACCTGCTCTAACAAAACATTCAAAGCAGACAAAAAATCTTTCTGAACTTTATACAAATTATATAATTTCTGTAAAATTTCCATATTCTTGGCTTTATCATTACTCATTAATTCCTTTAGCTTCTTATAAACATTTTCAAGTGCTTTTCTATTATCATCATTATAATGTTTTTCATAAAAATTGCAAAGTCCTTGCCATGCAAGTACTTGATCTGGGGAAATGTCTATAGCTTTATTGAAAGCTGCAAGCGTTTGTTCCACCTCTCCCATTTCCTCAGCAGCAGCTCCAATAAAAACCCACGCATGGTAGTTATTTTTATCTAATTTTAACACTGTTTTACAGTGCTTTAAAGCACTTTTGAAATCTTTATCACGTATTGCCTCTCTTGCTTGTTTTAGTAGCATCTTCACTTCTTTCGCATCCATGATGACAAAAACGTAAACTTCCTATATTTGATACCACATTCTATCGTTGCCAACGCTGCAAGAATTTTACTTAAGCGTGGACTGTATCCCCCTCTGGTGATATTTAGTTGATATTTTAAAAAGTAAATTATTATTCGAAATATATTATATCGTTTGTTTATTTGTTGTTGCAATTGGCTATTTGTGCTGTGCTAACCACGGATATCGAAAATAGATTTGTAAAGTTATAAGCCTTCATACTTTCTGCTCAGTTATTGAGGTTCTCTTATATATATATTAATGATTTATATATCATTAAGTACAGTAGTGCTTAATAGCAGGTGTTGTGGTGAAAAAATGGCGCCCATAAAAATCGTTCGTTTGAACCACTTTTAAAATGTCTGAATATTGACAATGATTGTTTTACAGTATTGGCTGAGCAAAACTAAAGTTTATTGTACTTATATAATTAGATTTCAGAATAGGTTGGTGAATATTCTGATGAGCAATAATATCGAACCGGCTCGCTCTCTTTCTCGGTGTTTGAATATTGTATGTTTGTATTTTTTTCTTTTTTTTCTTTTTTTTTTTTTCATATATATGAAATACTACTACTAATAATAAGAATAATAATGATAAAATAAAACTAGTTTTAAGTGTCTAGTGCGTTGTGGGTAGCTTGTTTCATATTTCTTAAATATATATTAAAAGGAGAAAGGTATTTAAGACTAGTTTAATCATGCACACAGTATCTGTCGAGATCACACATTAAGTCATTTTTATGCCAATTCTTATTAAAATACTTTAGTGTATTATGTAGAGTCTTTTAGATCTGAGACCGGCATGGCCAATCGTGTTAAAGCGTGCGACTAGTAATCCAAGGGTCGCGGGTTCGTATCCCCGTCCCGTCAAACATGCTCGCCCTTTCAGCTGTGTGGGCGTTATAACGTGACGGTCAACCCCACTATTCGTTGGTAAAAGAGTAGCCCAAGAGTTGGCGGTGGGTGGTGATGACTAGCTGCCTTCACTCTAGCCTTACACTGCTAAATTAGGGACGGCTAGCGCAGATAGCCCTCGAGATATTATTTCTATGTTCGCATATTTGTGCATGAATGTGGATGAAGTTCTACGTGGTACTTTATAGGCTGAAGTTAAAACTGAATTTTGTATTCTTTGTAGTTTCTGTAATTGTTTGGGTGATATGTTTATCCAGGCAGGAGATGCGTAGTCTATTATGGGTCTCATGTATGCTTTGTAGATTTTTATTATATTGTCCGGTGATGTTCCTTGGTTTTTACCTGAAAGACTTCTTTGCCATCCTTTCAAAAACTTTCGTTTTGTCTTTAATTTTTTGCGCAAATAAATTATGATTGTTAACTGTTAATTCATATATATTCTTAATCCCACACCTTAATCGTACTTCATCAGGTTCTAAAAAAAAAAAAAATATAACGTGATTATTTCTATACCACATAAAAATACCTCATTAATACTTATAATATTTATAACATAAGAAAACTTGTATTTATAACTTATTAACAGTAAGTTGTGATTTTTGAGAACCGAGCATCTTTCAGTGATTTTTTTTTTGAGAGAAGTGTTCCTCCTTCAGTATGTCAAGAACATATTGTATGGTTACATTAACAAAATATGTATCATGAGAAGTTTTATTTATTTTTCTTTTATATATGTAAGCATATCTACCTATGATATAGACGTGCATGTGTGTGGCCCTGGATGGCCAGGTGGTTAGGGCACTTGACTTGGAATCTGAAGACCACAGGCTCAAATCTCCGTCACACCAAATATGCTCGCCCTTTCAGCCATGGAGGCATTATATTGTTTCAGTCAATTCTACTATTGATTGGTAAAAGAGTAGCCTAAGAGTTGGCGGTGGGTAGTGATGACTAGCTGCCTTCCCCCTAGTCTTACACTGCAGAATTAGGGAAGGATAGCGCAGATAGTCCTCGAGTATCTTTGCGCGAAATTCAAAACAAACAAACCGATTATCATCAAGGTAAACTTTAAATTAACTTTGTTTTATTGTTGTTGGAATAATGATATCTGAAGAACATATCTCTTTCGTTTAGTTTTGTTTCAAAAGTCTTATTTTCCATTACAACTGTACATCAACAGCATATTTAATAGATTATACATTTTGATACTGAAACGTGAAAATATTATTTTCGTAAAACCGTATGAAATACTGTTAGAGACGAAACATTGTACAAAAATAAATCTATTATCCTCAAAATAGTTGTTTCCTTGAAAACTTCGTTTTATTCGTAAATCAAAGAAAGTGAAAATAGTTACGAGATAGCGCTTTATACAAGACATGTGAATTGATGCGTTGTAAATAAAAATATTTAAAGTGTGTGAAAAATTTAGCCCCATTCTTTTTATAGTACCTTGGCATTTTAACTACAGATTTTAAGGGGGAAAATCGTTATTTACCACAAAAATGAATATTGAAAATTGTAAAGACATTTGTTCCATGACAAGGTAAGTAACGATAAATATAATCAGGGTGGAGTGAAACATGAGAATTAGAATAGACGGTCAAAGAAAACGTGACAAGACATTTCGATTTGGCTCAGCTTGGAGAGACCCGTTTTTTTAGAATACTGCCCTGGTTTCAGTTTTTATCATCATTTCGGAACCTTTCTTTTGTGTTTTTATTCAATACCATTAGCCTCTGAGAAAAATTGATCAACAGATTCGATATTATCACATAGCTTGGAATGACTCAGCACAATATTTTGAACTTTTGTTGTTTTAATAGAAGGTAGCAACTCATAGAATCAGAAAAGATACGATTTGACTATTACATAAGTTACTGAACCGGTGATTTTGCAACTAAAAGAATAAAGAGCCTATTAAATGCAAATTGTATGTGTGTTCATGGTTGATAATATTAATAGTTGGTTTTCAATTTGTAAAGTGTTTATTTAAGGTAACTCCTAAATAAATATGAACGATTTCAGGATTTTATGTCAAACACTTGACCAACAAGGAGTTGCTAACAGTAAAATAATTCACTTGCTAGAGAGGTATATGCTTTATTGGTAATGATGTAACTAAGTAATTTTCCTTTTCACTGGATTAAGTTTATTCTTAGTGTAATGAATTGTTTATAATTTTCCTTTAAAAAATGTGAGGGGTTCCATTTTAAAATCTGGAGTTTTATCTAAGACTACAATAATTAATTTTATATTCAAAATTATCAAAAAATAAAACCAGCCACCCTGTTTGTTTTTGTTCATTTTTTTCAGTTTAGCCAAACATTCAGCAGAGTATGTAAGTGTTTTAGCAATAAAGATTTTAACTTTTTATTGAGCAGAAAAAAGAATTAAAGGTGACTTGAGATTCATGTCTTTAAAGTTTTTAAGTGACATGAATGAGGTATCATCTGGTAAGCTTGAGTAATGAAATTAAAAGAATTAGATTCTAAACAATGTTATCAAGAATGTAAGCTTTAGAACAGTGGTTCCCAGCCACTTTGTCTGAATTCTCTTGATGTGAATGAAAAAGTTTGAGATGCCCCCAACCTATAACCACTGTTATTAACATTACATGAAAAGTATGGCAAATGCAGGCTAACCTGTCTTGCACTTACATTTTAGGTGCTTAAGCAATTCAACAGCACTCTTGCCACAAGCGGATGGTGTTGTCTCTCCCCACTATTTAACATGGTTAGTGAAAACAGTGCTGTAGTAAAAACAGTCACATCTTCTGTTGACACACCATATCATGTAATTAATTCAATCTTATGCTGTTAGTTTATTGTTTATTTAGAATTAAAATTAATTTGACATTTTTATTTTTGGCAGCCCCCCATAAAAACTTCACTGTCCTAGGGACTTTGAGAAACACTGCTTTAGAAGACTGTTGTGGTTTTGTTGTTTGTTTGACAATACCATTAAAATGTTGAAGATATAAAGTTGATTATTTAGCATGAAGATTATGTGACACACTGTTAAATGGAAATTAGGTTAAATATTTATTGTGTAAGAATTGGATAAAAAGGACTACATTTAAATTTTCAATGTTATTAGTTGGTATGATAAATGGGAAGGTGGTCCAAATGAACTGAATATTTTTTTTTTTCTATGCATCTAAGAAATTAATCTCTTCCCACGAGGATCAGGCTTTGTCAGTGAGGTATGATTTAACTATACCTTTCATGTAATTTTGTCAGAAAATATATGTTCTTCCTATAGTAATACCAAAACTGAATATGACATCTGAAATAAGTACAATTGATCTTTTTTGAAATACAAATGGTCAAAGGCTTATTTTATTCTCAGTTTTTCCAACCAGAGGCTTAATATTTTTGTCACCAGTGATGTTAAGACGTTTATTTCCTGTATATGTATCAACATTCTTTTCCTACATCAGACAAATCTTTTTCCAGATTTTACTTAATTGAGGTCTCAATATTTTTTAATATTGACACTTAATTTACATGAACTTTTTTTCTCACAAAGCTTTCTGAAATACTGCTGAATCAAATCAGTATTATTCTCAGGTTCAGTCTTCTGCAGCAAATAAGTTATGCTATTAGAATATTTTGAGTAAGTAACAAACAGTAGTGGTGTTAATATTGTTTATAAAAGTGTCATGAGAATTGCACCAGTTTTGATTTTACAGTGACAAAGGTTTCCACTAACTTGTACATTTTGTACTTTCTTATACAAATGGATGTTTGATTTACTTTATTTTTCTCTGCTTTATTAGAACCTAAGGATAGCTAGTAATTAATCTTGTCAGCAAAACAATACTCCAAGATTTCTGAAAGTCAAAAAATAGTTATCTTCATTGTTCACACAATAAAAATTAGTGGTGTTAAAAGAAAACCACAAACAAAAAAGACCTTAAAATTATACTAATTATAAAATTTAAATTTTCTAATTTTCAAAATGGAATAAAAAACAAAAAAATGTAAGTCAATTATTTTGCTAACAACAGAAGTTATATTAGTAAATGTTTTAATACCCTAGGCCCTTACTCAACGTTTTTTATTTAACTATAGAAACTACATTTGTAAGTACGTAAACTAGCTACTTGTGCACTGCATCAAAAATCATGTATCAGTTGTTCACAGTCTTAATATTCTCTCAATTTTTGTATGTGCTCAAGTAATAGTGTTGATCAGATATATTTTCTTGGAAACTTAATATATGTATGTTTATTTTCATACAGGAAGACAGTGTATTTGGATTTCAATGCAACAACTCCACTAGCTTCAGAAGTCCTTGAAGCAGTATATTTCGCCTTAAAATATAATTGGGAAATCCAAGCAGCCCATATAGTGCTGGTACGTGAAGACAACTAAATAGTTATATGAATCTTTTGTCTGTTTGTTTAACTATAAATGACTGCTGCACAACTTCTGTACTTGTGACAGACATGTTACTGTGTGGTTGCAGTTTACCAATTCATGAACATGAAGTTATAGTTTTGTTTATAAATGCTTATGAATATTTCTGTTACACCTCTGTGTTGAAACAGCAGTTTTAAGAATATGTTCACGATTTTTAGCCAGCTGAATTTCATCAATAAAACAATGTACAAAACCTTTCAAAGTGTAGCCTCTTTGCAACTGTTAATTGATTGTATTTTAGTTTTGTTATGTTGTGACACTTTACAAGGTATTGCAATAAGAAACAAAAACTGTAATAAGTTTCAGGAAACATTCTTTGATAGATTGTTTAATAAGAAACAAAAACTGTAACAGGTTTCAAGAAACATTCTTTGATAGATTGTTTAATAAGAAACAAAAACTGTAACAGGTTTCAAGAAACATTCTTAGATAGATTGTTTAATAAGAAACAAAAACTGTAACAGGTTTCAAGAAACATTCTTTGATAGATTGTTTAATAAGAAACAAAAACTGTAACAGGTTTCAAGAAACATTCTTTGATAGATTGTTTAATAAGAAACAAAACTGTAACAGGTTTCAAGAAACATTCTTTGATAGATTGTTTAATAAGAAACAAAACTGTAACAGGTTTCAAGAAACATTCTTTGATAGATTGTTTAATAAGAAACAAAAACTGTAACAGGTTTCAAGAAACATTCTTTGATAGATTGTTTAATAAGAAACAAAAACTTTAACAGGTTTCAAGAAACATTCTTTGATAGATTGTTTAATAAGAAACAAAAACTGTAACAGGTTTCAAGAAACATTCTTTGATAGATTGTTTAATAAGAAACAAAACTGTAACAGGTTTCAAGAAACATTCTTTGATAGATTGTTTAATAAGAAACAAAACTGTAACAGGTTTCAAGAAACATTCTTTGATAGATTGTTTAATAAGAAACAAAAACTGTAACAGGTTTCAAGAAACATTCTTTGATAGATTGTTTAATAAGAAACAAAAACTGTAACAGTTTTCAAGAAACATTCTTTGATAGATTGTTTAATAAGAAACAAAAACTGTAACAGTTTTCAAGAAACATTCTTTGATAGATTGTTTAATAAGAAACAAAAACTGTAACAGGTTTCAAGAAACATTCTTTGATAGATTGTTTAATAAGAAACAAAAACTGTAACAGGTTTCAAGAAACATTCTTTGATAGATTGTTTAATAAGAAACAAAAACTGTAACAGTTTTCAAGAAACATTCTTTGATAGATTGTTTAATAAGAAACAAAAACTGTAACAGGTTTCAAGAAACATTCTTTGATAGATTGTTTAATAAGAAACAAAAACTGTAACAGGTTTCAAGAAACATTCTTTGATAGATTGTTTAATAAGAAAACTTTGATAGATTGTTTAATAAGAAAAAAACTGTAACAGGTTTCAAGAAACATTCTTTGATAGATTGTTTAATAAGAAACAAAAACTGTAACAGTTTTCAAGAAACATTCTTTGATAGATTGTTTAATAAGAAACAAAAACTGTAACAGGTTTCAAGAAACATTCTTTGATAGATTGTTTAATAAGAAACAAAACTGTAACAGGTTTCAAGAAACATTCTTAGATAGATTGTTTAATAAGAAACAAAAAACAGTTTTCAAGAAACATTTTTGATAGATTATTTAACAAGAAACAAAAACTGTAACAGGTTTCAAGAAACATTCTTTGATAGATTGTTTAATAAGAAACAAAAACTGTAACAGGTTTCAAGAAACATTCTTTGATAGATTGTTTAATAAGAAACAAAAACTGTAACAGGTTTCAAGAAACATTCTTTGATAGATTGTTTAATAAGAAACAAAAACTGTAACAGGTTTCAAGAAACATTCTTTGATAGATTGTTTAATAAGAAACAAAAACTGTAACAGGTTTCAAGAAACATTCTTTGATAGATTGTTTAATAAGAAACAAAACTGTAACAGGTTTCAAGAAACATTCTGATTGATAGAAAAAAATTGTTTTAAGAAGAAACTTTGATAGATTGTTTAATAAGAAACAAAACTGTAACAGGTTTCAAGAAACATTCTTTGATAGATTGTTTAATAAGAAACAAAACTGTAACAGGTTTCAAGAAACATTCTTTGATAGATGGTTTAATAAGAAACAAAAACTGTAACAGGTTTCAAGAAACATTCTTTGATAGATTGTTTAATAAGAAACAAAAACTGTAACAGGTTTCAAGAAACATTCTTTGATAGATGGTTTAAGCAGAGTATTCATGATGAAACTTCATAGAAAGGTCAGCAGGAAACATATTGCAACACATCTGAATTAGATGATCTATTTGATTTAATTTTTCACCATACATATGAATTTGATGAAAAGCTAAGTTAAGTGTCTCCTAACAGCATGTGTGACAGTGTGGTAAAGCTAGCCTATGGTATATTATTATTTTAATAAGATTTCATGTACAGTTGTATTAAAGTTAGAGAACAGTTAGTTTGTTATAACTTTCCAACTCGAACATTTCAAGAGGTATCATAGAATGGTTATGCCATAATGGAGTATTAACAGATTAGTTTTCATTTGTCTTAAGTATTGATAAAACTAATTATATTGTTCTAAGATAGAAATAAACACATGATCAAGAACAAATTTTTTTCTGAAATCAGATATTTAAGTAATAATTCATAAAACTTCAACCCAGAAATAGCACACCTGTTAATATAAATGGAACATATTTGATGTAGTTGTGATATTTAGATACAATGATGCCTATTGGATAAGTTTAAGTATCTGAAGTATTCAGGCTTCACAAACGTGAAGTAGAAAATGAAAACAAATGTGGATAGTAACAGAAAACTAATACACAAGTGTACAATATAGTTAGGCAGTTAATGGTATTGGCTATGTGAGTATACGATGGTTCTATTAATAGATTATGTTTTATTAATCGATTTGTGAGGTATCTTTGTATTTTCCCCACCATTAACCTGTTGACTGCCAAGTATTTCAGCTGCTACGGCAATTCCGAACCAAGTTCAAAATACAACTCTAATGCTTCTTCATTTTGTAACCTTTTTCGTGAAGCCATTTTGGATCGAAAGTGAAACAATTTGTAAGTAGGTCAAATGTGTGTATGGTGCTGACATCTAGCGTTTAAGGTAGGTATTATTGAGAATGAATTAACTCGTTGGTGGCACTATGTTACGATTGGCTTGGACGAGTTATCTCATCTACGGCACTGAACAGTTTAATCAGATTTAAGAGAAGTGTTGCATGTTAGCTACGTTAAGGAAAGTTTGCACATGGTATGTATTATTATTACATCACATTCTGTGAATTTACATTATTAATAAAATGGTTCCATTTCAAAAGAAATAAAAGAATAAGAGTTTCCTTAGATTGGTATTTAAAATATTCTTTGAGCAGGAAGGAAGGGAACAAAAATATCAAATAAAAACAAAGCTGTTCACTTGAATTATAAACATCATTAAAAATTAAAACATGCTTGACAAATTGTTTTCAAATTCAAGTGACAGAATCTTAGCAAAAATGTAATTTCTAAATGCCAACCTTAATTCATAAATAACAAACAAGACCAATTTAATGGTATGCTTTTGCCATGTGGGTAATTTTGGAGTCCTTCTATAAAAATAAAACATTTGGGTCTACATTTTTTTCACCCAATATCATTTTAAAGGCATGTAACAAACCACTTTTTATTTCTGTTGAGTATTTATCTATGATGACAGACATAAATTAGTAGCTTTCTACTGTTGATGTCAAGTTAATAACTGTGACAGGTAAATAGAAAATGGAATTAATATGCAAGTGACATTTTGCACCTTACACATTAATACATTTCGTTTGATGGCTCTTTTAGGTTTACAAGCAAAACAGGTTATTGAGGAAGCCCGTAAACATGTTGCACACATGATTGGAGCCAAAAGCTCAGGTATAACTTTTATTAAGCATTTTGTGTAAACCTTAATGAAACTTTAGAAGCTATAAAATTAAATTTAAATTATTTTATCAGGTTTATTTAAGTTAAAGTAAATATCTTATTATCAGTTGAATAATAATCATTTTCAATCAATTCTGTACAAGTTTTTATTAAATTATGCAGTGGAGTTGTTTAACATTTTTATTTAATCTATTACTTGTTGGTTCTAACATATAATATAACGTTGGCATATAGGTTGTATAATCATAGAAAATTAATTGCTGGGAATGCATTTCAGCTTTATAACTCCAATTTCTAAGGTTCATATGTATCTGTCTCAGTGTTTGCTTAGTCCCACAATGAACATTTATTAACAGAAATGACAAAGACTTTCATCCAATGTGTTAAGAGTGATTTTCCTCCACTGTTGGAGAAGAAGGCAAAGTTGGGAGCCCATCAATCAAAAGGAACCCTAGGGTACAGGCTATAATGTGGAATATAAATTGTACCCCAGATTTTGGAGATGACTGAAAAATAGGATTTGCATTGTGGTGGGGATACACCGTCTATCAGTCTCAACCTCCATTTGCAAGTCTTACATGAAGAATGAAATAATTAAATAACAAAATAACCAAAATAAATAGAAACAGAAATTATCCCAAACCAAATTATTTTGTAGATTTATCTTTTTTATAAGCTATTCTTAAACATTCATAATTTTGTATTAAATTTATTTCTAGTTCAATAAGAACAATTATTAAACAACCATCATTTTATTAAATAAGTTATTTAATATTTTATTTCATAAAATTAAAATATAAATGTTAATAATAGGAAACATGTTTTGGATAATAAAACTAATCAATCTATTTTAAAATATCTGAAAAAATTGTGAACAAATGAATAATATTCAAACATTTTATTTCACCACACTGTACACCACAATTCCATTAAAATATTTAATCTTTGTTATAAGTTCATTAATTGAACAGTTCTGTTATCCTTTTTTAGTACTGGAAGAAAGAAAATTTAGCTCCAGAAATATAAAAGATGTATAAACTTTTTGTATTTACAATAATTGTATATTTTTCAATAACAAAGTTTCTAAACAAGTAGTAGGAGCTAACTATTTTACTTGTATCATAAATTTATATCTTTACTATTATCAGAATATATTTGTTGGAAACAACACAAATCCAGGTATTTTTACCTTAACTTAGATATATACATGATTTAATCAGTATAAATAATCCTGAAATAATGTTATTAACATTATTTATCCAGTAGAATTATAAATTGTAAATACTTCAATATCTAATACAGAAATACATTATTTAGATTTAGAATTAAAATAATTGGTAATGATATCAGTCTTTGTTATAAAAGCAAATATTTTGTTTTTCCAATTTATGGTTTACCCTCTTTTAATAATAATGTACCATATCCTTCTGTTATAATCATTATAACTTCACAATTATTCAGATTTTGTAAAATTAGTAATAAATTACAATATTTTATCAGTAATGTTGAAATATTGATATAAAACTTAATAACTAATATATTTAATAAAGAAACTAAATGAAATTATTAAAATATTTTGTGATAAATATAAGTGTATTAAATAAATGTAAAGAAGTAAACATTTTTTAAAAAATTACTTAAAGTTTCTAAACTATTTTTAGTTGTTAATAAAGTCAGTTAATCAACTTGGCACTACTTTATCCAGATTAACACCTAATCAGATGTAAAGGCTAGTTTAGTCTGAAAATTGGTAGTTATAGTGGTCTTATTGGGTGGTGGTTGATATTTGTAGTAGTCAGTTAAGATTACTGATTGGGACCCTTTATACTGGTATAATTTGTGTACTGGGTTGCTAAACAGTGACTAACCACCATATCGGGAGCTGGAATATCAGCTTCAGGAGGTAAGTTTATTTAACTTACTTACCATCAGGTGGTAGTACCTTATTATTATTTTTTCTTTACTTTGGAAAGCAGTCATCTTCTCATGAATCTCTGCAGGCAGTGAAGGGTGATATAGATGTTGGGCATTGTGGGCTTAAGCACCCACATCTTGCTATCTTTATTTCTCTTTCATTTTATCATTTTATATCCCACATTTATCCTTTCAATTGGCAAATTATTTTTTATTTTTGTTTATAACAAATTATTATTAGTCAGAGGTTTAGATTTGCTGTTTTTAATGTGATGCTTCCTTCTGATTTTGTTTTATTTTACTTGTGGTCCAATTGCTATAGCAACCAACATGGCATACAGGGACCATGGCCTTATATTTTAAATTCTGAGTCATGGAACCTCAGCAATCTGGTTGGAGTCTAGCCAGTAGCAATGATACATCATGTATAATTCCACCTATAGTACATGAATTGAGTTTCAAGTGAAGAGCATACCTGTTCTAGATGGAGTGCAGTTCTCCACTAGGGTGTCGATCTTCCATTAACATACCCATGCCATTTGCTGGTGCTTTCTGTATGGACAGTGTCCTCACTGGCTGCTCAACCTTATCAGCAAGGATTCTAACTGTAGTATGACCAGGGTAAATATATTTTTAAAGTTAATAATTTCTTTCCAATAATACTTGCATCTTTTCTCACTCTGTTGCCTTTCTTTCCCACTAAGAGCCAGTGTTAGAAACTGCAGATTGAGTCAGTCATGAAAAAATTACAACATTATATGAATGACTTACTTATATACAGTAAAAAGAGAGCATTGAATTAGGTGAAGAGTGTTGTGAGATATGTATCATCAAAGGCATTTTGAGATAGGATATGAAAGACTGGACCAATGATTAGATGGGCAAAGGATGAAACCCTGTTGTAATAGCTATAAGGGGAGTGGAGGTAAGTTTAGTGGAAATAATTTTTGATTTAGGAAAGTGATAATTTCGGGGAATTCTGTTCCTCTTCAGTAACCCTGGACAAAGGTCAATAGAAAGAACAAAAGTAAGCTTATTATTAGTATCACTGTTACATATTCTTCTAATTTTATATAAATATAGGTTTACTGTGTCAAGTAAAAGACTGTTAAAAACTGGGTTCTCCCCAAAATGTGTTCTCAGTGCCATCAGAATGTGACAAATTGAAACATGATGACTTTGTTGTCAATACTAATACTGTTTTCAGGTTTGTCCGAAAAGCATCTATTTGCAAATGAACTTGTAGTATATGGCTATTAAAACACATTTCCAATATGGGGCTAAAGTTGATGTTTATCAGGGAACCACTAGGCAGACAATCTTATAGCATCCCACACATTTTGGTGACTTCTTACAAACAGTAGAACTGATAAATTGTTCATCAACTGAACACTGTGCCAGTATTTAAATAATTTAGAAGCAGCTTAAGTTCTACGTTATGTAGGCAGCTTTTCTTTCAGTACTTTTTAGTCTTTTTGACCCTTCAACAGTAAAATGACCTGCTGATGCAAAACTTTAACCTTGCACCTCAAACCATTGCCATGATTGGATTTTGTTCTTCTTTGGCACAGGATTTTGTTCTTCTTTGGCACTGATCATTTTAAGTAGGAAATTTTTCATTTAAACCTTTGTCGTTATGAATTTATGATGCAAGTTAGTAGCATTTTTAAAAGAGATTACCTTGTATTACTTCAATGATATCATCACAGGATATAACCACAAAATTTCTTTCTTTTCCACTCACAATTATTTTTTATACCCCTGCATTTCTGAGTTATTGGCCTATTCGCAGCCTTTGAATCACCTTATTATTCCTTGAAACTATCATCTGAATAACTAAACATAGTCTTGTTTTTGTTTTCAGATATCGTCTTCACATCAGGAGGCACAGAGGTAAGTGAGCATTGTTGCTAAATAGTCATTTTACTGCAATATGAAGTTTTGAAAATTTAGAACAAGTGAGATTTGCAAAGAAAAAACTAATTTTGATAAAATAAAATTTTTTTAACTGTGGTATTCCATATACACCGTTTTTCTCAACAAATTTGGTAGTAACCACTAAGAACAATAAGTTTGAAAAGGAAAGTTTATGTGGAATAAATTTGTATGCTTCTATTTATTGACTGAGATGTAGTGCAGAAAAGAACTGTACACAAAGCTTTAAGCAGATTGAAAACAGTATTGGTCTCAAAAGTAATCAAAGAGAAAAATTGGATTCACATATATATATATATATATATATATATATATATTACATTACCTCTTCTCATATAAATAACTATTCTTATTTAGTTCCACCCTCTATATGCAGAAGTTTTTCCCATTCTACAAACCTGAAGCTCCCATGTACCTTACATTTGCCTGATTCAAATGCATCATATGTAAAAATAATCGTGTAATGACCATCCACCAATGAGAGTGCAAAACACTTTCTTGACATGCACGACTCCCTCATTGGAATTTTAATGAACTATTATTTATCAGTTGGCAGTACGTGTGTTGTAATGTCTAGTTTGTGTTCTCTTCATGTTTTGTTTTTTTTGTATATTTGTATCAGTTTCTTTCAACAAGTTTACTGTTTATTATGCTATAGTGATATTTATAACTTGAGTATTTTTGAAGTGGAATTATTTTATATTTCTTTCTGCCAGCACGGTTGTGTTTGTTTATTCATTTTAAGTTACAACTTCTAAGTTATTACTTTGGAGGTTACATGTTACATCAGAACATTTACACAGGCTTCAGGTGACAGTACTCCACAGGGAAATTATTGGTTTTAATTTGTTGGGAAACTGATGGTCCAGTGAGCTGACCTTCATTGGGCCTTGACTTGAGGGTCATTCTGTGCCAACTCATCTAGGGCTTCCTAGTTCATGTCATAGATTACTTTGAAAAAATTCAAGCAAGAACTTCATTTCGATTTACTCAGCCATGTAGTACAGCTATAGGATGTTGCATGGCTGAATAAATCAAAATGAAGTTTTTCAAGAAAATCTATGACCTGGCAAAAGTTCTTTTCTCTGGGTTAGTTGGTACAGAATGACCCTTGAATGTAAGGATTTACACGTTTTGAAATACGGTCTACCAACTTTGGAAAGGTATTACACTGTTATAGTTTTTGAATACTTTTTTTTATTAATGTTACACCCTAGCCACTCTTCACCTTAAGGCACACCCTCTAACCCTCACCCATAATGTTGTACTCTGTGGGATTGAGATTCCAATAGGATATGGTTTGGATTTCTTTTGGATATATTCCTCCCAGTTTCCACCCATGTTTGTGACACCTTGGCAAAGAGTATACCCAGTATACGAATGGTGCAGTCTTCCACTTGTAATGCTGTACTGGGAGGATCTATTTTTTTAGGGTGTTCTTCACACACTTTCAGAGAATGCTTTTTTCTTTTCCCTTACACCAGTTCCTTCACCTATTCAATGTGGGATTCTGTCTGTTTATTTGAAAAGAAGAAATGTACAGTATCAGAAGTTATAATTTTCCTGTGCTAAAATGTATTTTCAGTAGGTGTTTACCACTTCTCACGTTTTCCATCCTCCCTCTCCATTAAAAACTCGTAATTCCATTTTCTGCCAAAAGTTGAATCCAATAGTGGGAGTCACAAGTATAAGGAGCGTGCGTTGCACCCTTATCAATGGAGGGTCGTTGCAGGATCAGTTGATTGTAAGGTACGTGGAGTTCAAAGCTTGTGGCATGCAAAACAGTTTGTTTTTATATAGAGGGAATCACTGAATGAGAATAGCAATGTACGTGAGGGAGGTAAATACCTGTCAGAAATATATTTTCAGTATAGGAAAATTGTAACTTTTATCAGAAGGAGAAGACTATTGAAAATGTGTGTGTGATGTTTTATGTCATTCTGAGAGAGCATGTAATTATAATTTTCAGTTATATGTATGCTACCAACTTTAATTGTATTTGCTTTAATAGCAAAATAGACGAAGTAGTACCTATTAAGTGTTACTTTACTTACCAATGAAAAAATTCGCTTAATGGTTTCAGTATGTTAGGAAGACAAGTAGGTTCAAGAAATTAATATGACAAAAAAAAAAGATACCTTATAACCCACACATTTTTCCTTTATGCCTTATACCAGTACTTAATACATTATATTGATCTTTCTCATGAGAAAGTGCATATGACCCCAAAGGAAAAAAAAAAAACAATTTAAAGTTATCAGAGGATTGTATATGCTGAGTTTACCTTTGATTGAAAACAATTATTCAACAAGAGTTATTCATTCTCTTTTGTTTTTATCCAAGTAGCAGATAGTTAGCTTACTTTAAATATCTTTATTTAAATGGTGCCAACAGGTTACTGTGAAATTAAAAAAAAAAATGTAATAAAATCATTAGGTGATCATTGTAAGAATATTTTCTCATTTTATGTGATAAATCCAAGGTATAACCAGTAAATAGTGATTAGAATACAGAGATTGATTTGTTACTTTTTGGACACTTGATTTCTCATTTTTTGATGAACAAAGTATGCCACCTGGAATCTCTACTCAGACCTAAAGAAGTTTTTGGATTATTTTAATAATTTAATCATCTTAAAGTTTCTGAAGCTCAAAAAAATTTCATTCCTTGTATGTTAGTGTTATTTTTTGATGAGATTTCAAATTATTTTTGCAGTTTAAAAACATTGAATTGGGGTACTTTATAGATGAAGGTAATCCTATTTCAGCTAATTCATTTTGTTAGAGTTTTAGGTACATATATGTTACATAAATGAATCATTTTTATTTCCCACTGATTCAGGTAGGAATTACTTCATGAGTACATTAGCTATTCTTTTATTCAGACAATAATTTTGTACTTTAAAGCTATAACAGTTGTGGTGAAATTTGTTTTTAGTGCTGAGTAAAATAATTATTTTTATGGTCCCTATTCATCGCCTGATTTTTAGTAATTTGAGAACAGTAGATAACAGCAAAATTATTGTGATACAAAATATTTAATAATTTACAGACTTAATTGGTAAAATCATATATATTTATTTTTTATTATTTTAGAGTAACAATTTAGTGATTCACAGTGCTATACAGTTCTTTCACAACTGGATCAGAGACAAGCACCAGAGTTGCACAACATGCAGTCTGTCTTCAAACAAATCCAAACACCCTCATATTATAACAACCAACATAGAACATGATTCTGTAAAACTACCATTGGAACATCTTGTGTCACAGGGTCTTATTGGTAAGACCAGTTATGGGTTCTTTTATTACCTTTACTTGAATGATAAGTTGGAGAATCATATTAAAAAAATTGGTTAGTGTTTTTAATTATTTTAGTACATATTTTAATGATGTATATATACATGTGTGTGTGTTACAATTGTTTGTATTTATTTCAAACAATTTACTTTAAATACGTATAGCAATCTTGATAATTAAAAGTGGAACAAAAAAAGGTGGCTTTTTAAATTTAATAAGGAGCTAATTAGTATGCTTTTAGACAATGCTCAAGAAATTGTACTGTCTGATAGGGTTAGGGTTAACACTGTCTGTTACAATAGTTCTAATCATCTTTTTTTAGGAGTCTAATAAAAAACACCTTAGGTGTGGAAAAAAAAAGATGCAGCCAAAATGAGACTGAGCATGTGACTTAAAGAAACGAAACCAAAATTGGAAGCAACGGTTATATAATTGATAAGAATTTTTCAGCTAATATTTATTTCTTTTTATTTATAGATGTGACATTTGTACCTGTATCAAAGGTTACAGGTCAAATCCAGCCAGAAGATATCTTGAGTGCAGTTCAAGCAAATACATGTCTCATATCAGTGATGCTTGCCAACAATGAAACAGGAATCATTCAGGTACTTATAATCCTGTCATTGTAAAGACTCAACAACAACAACAATATATATATATATATATATATGTATCCATTATAATTTTAATTATTTTTTATATTTCTTACAAACATTTGTGAGCAAAGTGTTTATTTGAACCATTTCTCAAGGGAGCAGATGGTAAGTGTTAAAAAAAATATTTTTTTCTAAATTATCAAAACTTACTTCAAAATGGATACTACCTTTCTTACTTTCAGTAAACATCTCTGATGATGTAACAGTCAAATCTGTTCTGCATGTTTAAATGCTGGATGTGTTATTGGACTCATGTTTGAAGAGGTTAAGGAGTTACATTCTACTTTTCATGAAAACCTTTTTCTTGTCTGAGTAGAGTATATGTTGTACAAGTTTGTATAGGTGATCTCTGGTAGTGCTTTTTCACTTAATTATGTATTACCTATAACCATTAGAAAATCAAGGTTTTTATATAACAAATGATGTATTCTATAACATTGTGTTCTAAACAGATAAGTGTCTATTTCACTCAGAGTACAAGTTTTATTCCTGTGAGAAAGTTAACGACCAGTTTGGATGAATTTTTAACAGCTCTTGTCACAAAGACAAGGAAAACTTTGAGAGTTTGAGGAAACTATCTACTTTTTCATATTATTAGAATATTTTTTTTGGTATGTTATTAAATTAAATAAAAATTGTTTTATTGCATTACTGTTATAAATATAAAAGAAAAGTAGGGTTAAGTGTCCACAACAATCGATAGCAAGGAAAAAGAAGATTGGGTTAGTATTTTATTTCTTGTTTTTTATGTTTATTTAGTAACTAAAATGTAAAAATATGGATCTTTTTAGGTGGGTTAGTTAAGGTTAGATTATGTAAAATAAATAATATAATAAAGATGTTTCAAAAGACACGTACATTCCCTGAGTGATTTAAAACTTATAATGATGTGAACAGTACTCAGACACAGTTCAAAGGGCAAGAAAACAATACAGTTTAATTGTAAGTAGATGTATACTGTTAGAAGTTTAAAGTTACTTCAGATAAACACGTTTCATTTCACAATTTGAAGTCATTCTAGAAAGATGAAAAAAGGGTAATTTAGATTTATTTTTTTTTTTTTGTGGTTATGAGGTCAGCCATATTAACCAATTCATAGGGTAGAAAAAATAACAAATAAAATAAATTTAACTATAATATTTATTATAGTTTATTAAAAATACTTGACTGAAAAGAAATGAGATTTTTTGTATGTGAAAGACTTACAATGTTAACTGAAAGACAACCAAATTTTGTGAAGATAAACAAACTGTATTGAAAGTTAGAAGTATTTAATCTATAAAGACTAAACAAGTACAAAGAGGTCATGATCAGTCAAACTGACTGAGCCGATGTTGAGATAGTTAAATGAAGATATATGAGGATTTGTTTACACTTTAAAATTGCTCTGTTTTAATTTTTTTAATTATGTTGTTTTGTAAGTGATTTCTACCTGAAAGTTTATTGTTATATGTGATAAATTGAAATTGGCCAAATCATTAGATAGTAAAATTTGATTTTTAATCATTTACTGAGTAACTGATATTTTATTCTGTACAGAAATGATAACAGAAAATATATATTTTCAATAAAAAAATTTGGTAAGATATTGAAGGTACCAAGTTAGTAAGTAAAAATTATGAATTATCTATTTAAAGTGAGAGTAAAAGCATCTGTTTAATCATTAAAACACTTTTAAATTATCACTTATTTTCATTTATAGCCTATTGCAGAAATAGCTGAAAAGGTTTGCTACAAAAACAAAGAAAGAAGCAGACAGCAATGCCCTCTTGCACCCATTTTACTTCATACAGATGCTGCACAAGCTCTGGGCAAGATCCCTGTCAATGTTTCAGATCTTGATGTTGATTTCCTAACAGTTGTTGGTCACAAGGTTTGATTTGTTGTCAGACAATTCATTTTGTAAAAATGTGCCCCTATAGCATTGTGTGATTTAATTCAGTAAAGAAAAGCATCATTGTTTTATGATGAAATGTTAAAGAATGAAGTCGTGTATGTTGAGATGTATTCACATTTTTATCATTCATTCAGGTTTACAGTTAATTTACTTTTTCTATCACTTGCTGGTTGGGTTTAATACGTTTTCATTTGCTTAGTCTTATTCAGTGCCATAAAGCTTATAGTAACAAATAAACACCTCATTCAATACAAAGTATGTGCTAATTTCTCAAGCATTTTGTACACTCATTAAATAAAACATTTTAACATTAACTTAACAAATTAAAATATTAACCAGTTGTGCTAGAAAAGTATTTTAATTATTGTTAGACTGAGAAAAATAGAATTATCTATAGTAGATAAGGTTCTGTGATATCATTGATTGTAAGTACAATCAACCTTAAAGAGAAAGTTTGTCTTTTGCATTCATTATAACTTCATTGCAGCTTAAGTTGAAAGTAGCTAGGTATTGTGAAACTTGCCATTCAAGTTATTTTTGGATTACCAAACAAAAATAAATTAAACTTGCAAAGCTAAACTGACAAACATGAAAGAAGTAATAGCATATTTGGGATTTTCATGGGAAAAAGAAAATTCCATTAAATATGACATTTGTTCATTACCCAAAATATACACAGAAGTGATGAATTCAGATATAGCACACAAGGATTACACTTGAGATTCCAGCTAACCATGTTCATGCAGGTTTTGTCATTTGAAAATGGAATTTGGAAGTTTTTTTTTACATTTTATTATCTACCTTTTATGACTAACAGACAGTTTGGAACATGTGACTCTTTGAAGTTTGTTACACAGATATATCATGAATTCTGTCGATAGTGTCTCTTTAGTGCTTCTCGTTGACTTATAATTCTGTTATTCACAAACTAGAAAAGAGGAATGTTGATGAAGGGAAAAAATTGTTTGAATATATTGTGTGAGACAGTATATTAACTAATTACTGTTATTGGTTTTCAGTAAATTGTAATTCTCAGTTGTTCTCTAAGAAAGGATGCCAAATCTGAAAAGTAATTGTTTACCAGTTTACCTAAAACATTTAAAATCAATAAAATAATAAAAAGTATGCCTAAATTTAGTACAAAATACATGTGAGGTTTTACATTCAACATTTTACCCTATAACATATTTAGCGATTTGTTAAAATAATAAAAATGTGATAATAGTGTTTAATTTCTAAAGTAATTACTATTTTATTTTATTTTTATATTATTTTATTTATATTTTTTTTTCTGTTTAGTTTTATGGGCCAAGAACAGGAGCTTTGTTTGTTCGTGAAAACCAGTCATATTCCATACTTTATCCATTTTTATTTGGTGGAGGACAGGAAAGAGGGTATAGGCCTGGGTAAGTGATAGTTAAGTTCTTTGTGTTTTGCAGAATTGTGTTGTTTAGTCCTATATTTAGTTATGTATGATAATGTGTGTAAACAAAAATAGGAACAAGTGTCATTATAGAGGGTCGAGTATGTTATTAGTTTAAATATGTTAGTTAGCATATGGGGTGCTATAGATGGGGTGCTGCTACGCTCTCATCACCCACCAGATGGGGTGCTGCTATGCTCTCATAACCCACCAGATGGGGTACTGCTATGTTCTCATCACCCCTGGTTCAGTGTGCCCTGTTTTGTAGTCATATTGGTGTATACTTTATTAAGATAGGTAATAAATTTACTAAATATTGAATTGTAAATGAAAAACGTTGGACAGTCTATTTTTTGTTTAATTTGTAAGCTATATTTGCATATATGTACCTGCATGTATTGTATATTACACAGCATTAATCACAGTGCCTTGCTTAGTTGTCAGAAATCTCTTTTTCTCTAGTTACGAACACACTTTTGTGCTACTGGAACAAACTGTGAAAGATGCAGTACTAAAAGATTAAGTAATTTTGATGACTTATGGCTGCCTTCTAACAATAATCCATTTTGTGAGTTGACCTGAATTCCAAATGATTTCCCTATACAGAACGTCATCTCCTCTTTAGCTCGAGAATGCATGCAACATTTAATTTTGTGCTTTTTTCCTAATGAGAGATATTCCTGTATGTTAAATTATAGTTTTACATTAATCTTGGGACTTGATGTAGCCTAGTAGTTATCATACCAGATCGTGAATCCGAGGGCTTACAGTTTGCTTCTTGTCACTATAAAATCATACTCCACACCTTGAAGCCATATTTTCAAGTAGCAAGTATCTGGAACAAACTCACTTGAGTGTTCAATTCTCAATTCAAACACAAGGTTTCTATATAACTAGCTTGTGTAGAACAGAGATCTCCTTGTCATCTAATTGTGATTAATAGTTTTTGTCTTGTCTGGTGTCTCTTTCTGTTAGTAGTTTGAAACATAACTTACGATATTACATTTTATTTTTAAACTTATTATTTGAAAAGTAGACAGGGCCCTAACTGTTCATGCCTCTTTCAGAACTGAAAACACCGCAATGATTGCTGGACTTGGAAAGGTCAGTTTTTACGTTTACTTTTTGAAGAGTGTTGACATTTTCTGTTTTAATGATTTTAACAACTGTGTTGGTCAAGTTAATAGAATGATGTACAGGGTGATGGGTAATTTCACAGACCCCTTGGCAACAACAACAAAAGTGACATAAATTTAAAAATCAACATTAAAAGTGATGCTTATGAAAGATTATTAAAAGTGATGCAGATTACAAAAAAATCAATCTTGTTATATGTAGCAAGAAGAACTTGCAGCTGTTTGTTCATATATTTATACTTCTCTTTGTAATAATAGTAATAAATTTCATAAAAATTAAGATTTTATTTAAGTAGTTCAAAGTTTAAAATGTAATTAAAATTTAGTTTAAGAAAGCATTTTAATTTCAACATTTTAAACTTCCAGAAGATGACACCATCAGTGACATCTTAGTCTTGTCACTTATAGGTGAGGCTTAGCCTGTTTCAACCTTTGGAATTTAATTTCAAATTTAAAGAAATCAGAATGCTTTGCACAAATGAAGCAGTTTGATCAGTGTGGAAAAATAAATGTAGCTATAGCTAATTCTTGTTATTTATGGGTGGCAGTGGATACAAACCCATTAATAATTTTGAACTTGTCCAAAGTAGAAAGACTAATCAAACCTCTTGAAAGTGATAGTTTTTGTTTTTATACCAGTGCAAGTGTAATATAGTTTTCTTTTCATTAATAAAAACTTTTCAACTATTCAAGTCTGTTACAGTTTTTTTTTGCAATAAAACCTAAAATAAGGAAAACACGATGGCACAAAATAAGTCTGTCTTTGTTTCGTAGGCTGCAGAATTAGTTGTTAATAATCTGGATACATTCACAACACACATGGAGGATATTCGAAACTATTTAGAAAATCAGTTAAAGGTAAGCCTTTGATTTTCTATGTGTAAGACCATATAAAGGTTTGTTATATATGTTACATAAAGTAAAACTATGTATATATCTGCTTCATTTATATGTAATTTTTGTTTATTTTCAGTGCAATTCTAAAAAAATTGTTTATTTAAATTGTACATTAATTTTCTTGAATTGTGGGACTTGTTGTGTTTGAATTATTTTAAATTAGTTAATAACTTGAACAGTTTTTCTCAGTTTTATTGTTACCTTAGAGGAACAATATGGCTTCTATAGTGTAAGCTGTTAATTTAAATTTATATAGAAAATTATCATTGTATAAACATGTTAATACATAAACTAAAGTCACAAAACAAATGTTAACTGGTATATAATAGACCAAGTCAAATTTATCTGTGGCTTAGATATTACCCTCCAACTTGTTTTTTGTTAACAATGCACTCATATTTGAAAGAGTTTGCAGTCCAACCTTTTGTTGTTAACAATGTACACACTGAACAGTATTTACTAGTATTAGCTGTGGCTTGGTTTTTACACACCAACATTGTGTTGTTATATTGTACACATTGAATAACATTTAAGTGCGAATTGTGACTTGGTTTTTACTTACCACCAGTGCTTTGTTAACAATGTCCACATTGAATTGCATTTACCAGTAACTGGTTTAGCTTTTATACACCATCCTTGTATTATTATAATATACACACAGAACAGCATTTAACAGTATTAACAGTGACTTTGTTTTGACACTTTAAGATCATTTAGTGAACAATCTGCCCATGTTAGAGCTTTTGTCAGTGTTCGCTGTTATAAAGTCTAACAATTATAAATTATTTTTTATGTAGTTAAAATGTGTTTTTGTTGGATTTGTTTTCAATTTGATGGTCCAGTTAAGGCTTTAAACTGGTTGATATAGATCCCATAACTTCAGTACTTTAGCTAATTTGTCAGAACAATAAAAGAGTGGTGTCAGAGGCACCTAAGGTAAAGAATTATATTAAAAATCTGTTTTTGATGCTAATTATGTTTCAGTTTTAAGCATTTGCTGAATTGCCCATAATATTGTTTGTCTGATAAGAACATAAGGTTTAAACTATATTTCAGAATGAAAAACTTATCAATATCGTGCTAAAATATTTGAAGAATAAGACAGATCTTGCCAGCTTTGTTAATCATAGTTAATTTCTTAAAGGTAACATTTGGTGAAACTATAAGATTTAACAGTCAACGTTATCAAGTCCCTCGACTCCCTAATACTGCCAGCATTGCTTTTTTGGATGAGAAATTAAGTGGTATGTTTATTCTTACAAATTGTCCTATAATGTTTCACTACTCAGTTTTAAATTATAATTTATTGTACTTTTTCAACTACCTCCCCAGTGTTGAGTCTGTGAATTTACAATGCTATAAACCAAGTTTTGATACCTGCTGTGGACAGAACGTGGATAGCCCATTGTTTAGCTTTGTGCTTAACTTAAAGTGAACAGACTTTTTCGACAACGCTTCCATTGCAATTTTCCTGTGCCTCAAACTTCATTTTAATTTCTTTTTCTGTTTTGTACCAAAGTATGGCACACTCATGTTATATTGTCATGATTTCTTCATTATTTATGTGCTGAACAACAACAAAAAAAATTATATTATAAAAGGGCCATGTTTGTTTACCTTTTCCATTCAAAAATTGGGAAGTGGCCAGAATACTTACAAGTATTCTTGTAAGTATATTCAATGACTTACATAAAGGTTATATGTCAGCAAACAATATTGTTAATATTCCATCAGTGCTTGATTGTCTGATTTCTGTTGTTTTTATTATTATTACCAACATTAATTTTATTGAATTTATTTGTTGTTTTTTTCCAAGTCACTTCATAAGGATAATTACAAATCTATTCATAGTTATTTCTGAGGTTATGATTTTTACTTTTAGATTTTATTATTTTCATTTTTATTTTTGCTTTTTTATTAAACAATATGTAGCTGTTATTTTCAAGATTAATTCTACCTCTTAAAAATATTTTTACTGTCATCACAGGCGTGGTTTAAAATCACAAAAATAAATATATTTTTATTGACTTCTAGAAACAGATTGCCCCATCATTTCCACTTGTATCTACAGTATTAATGTGGTAGTTTGTAAGAAATTTAAATTATGGGCAGTATTATTAGCTATTAATAAAATAATTTTTATTGATATAGGTCAAGATGTTTTAGCTAAAGCAACCATATTACAAGCAAGTACTGGAGCAGCATGCCATAAGACATCCAAGTGTGTAACTTTTTCTTTCTTAAAAAGTGATTTATTGTTGTGATGGTTACCATGAATTTGCAAATGTTAACAACTTCAAATGAAAAATATTAACTTGTCATCAAGGAACATTAAAGTTTATTGTTAAACACATTGTTTTGTTGAGGCTTACCCAATATATTTGAGGACTTCAGACATTGAAATGACATCACTCTGTCATGATGTCTTGAATATTTTTATGATGGTAATTCATTTTTTGGACAGTCAGATAGCTTTTTTCAAGAAGATCGAACCTTATTCGATGAGTGTAAATGAAGATACAAGTTCTGTGGGAAACATCTACTAAAGATTATTATTTGAATAGAGATAAATACTTTACTCGTGATGATTAATTAACAGTAGTTTTTGTAGCCTATCTTTAAATTATTGGACAGTCAAAAAATATACAAAATTTAATTGTACCGAAGATTTGTATTCAAAATATGACCATGAACTTCAAATGGATAACCTCATCATTGTGTTGAAATTTATTCAAAATTCCAAACTACTTTTAAAATGATGTGTTGTTTTTCAGACCTTCCTCGGTTCTTTTAGCTTCTGGTGTACCTGAAAACCTAGCATCTCGCACTCTCAGACTCAGTGTAGGACGGGAAACAACCAAAAGAGACATTGATTGTGTTGTCCAAAATCTGAAGAATGCAGTTTCTTGTTTGCAGTAATGGTTGTGCTTGTTTTGTATATCAGCTGACAAAAATAAATAGGATTATGGAACAGTGTTATAAACAATACCTGCCTTAAATAACTTTCTCAACTGTATATTTTTTATGACTTGGTTGGTGGAAGGTTTGTATTAATGGATAATCATAGTTTTAAAGGTGTCAAATTTAGAGTCTAAAAAAAGGTTAGAAACATTAAGAAATGATAATCAGATCCATAATTAATTCTGTTTTTGTATAAAATTATGCAGGAAAATGGAAACATTATCACCAACACATTGTGAAACTACAGATCAATCAAAAGTGTTTAAAACAGAAAATAATTTTGTTAAAAGTTCTCGATAATTTAGGTTTAGTAACAAAATAAAAAATTCCTTTTTTTTTTTCTATTTATTTAACTTATAAGTTGTTGTTAAATTATATTGAATATGACTTCCTAGTCATGGAATGTTTGTTTTGTTTTTATGATCAAAGGCAGAGATTCCCTTTGTTTGTTGTTGTTGTATAAGAAACTTGTCACTTTTTGTGACAAAGTAGTCTACCCTGAGATATTCTCAGAAGGTATAAAAAAAAATTTCACGCATCAGTATATAGATAAAAGGATGTTAATTTTTGGATTACAACTAAAAGTATTAAAAAGTAAGGATTTTTTATGCCTAATTCTGTTATGAAAATTTAAAAGTAAAGTTGTCGCCTTTGGACACTTTGTGATAACTGTGTGATTAAAATTGTGAAAATTTCCAATATGTTTTTAACTTGTTTAAAATAATACTTTGTAGATAAGGATACTTTCAAATGAAAATACACGATTACCAAACACCTGTGATTTGGGCAATTGGTACATAAGCCTGGTTAAAACATTGGTTTTATAGGATTCATTTTGATGTAGACATTCCTTTCTGTAATGAGGATTAATGATTACCAAAGATGTCAATTTGGCAACCATTACTTAACTAATTCTTCTTCCCTCCAGTAGCGTAGTGGTATGTCTGTGGACTCGCATCTTTAGAAACTGGGTTTCAATACCTGTGGTAGGCAGAGCATAGATAACCCATTGTGTAGCTTTGTATATAATTCCAAAATAAGAAAAAATAGGTAATTACATCCAGAAGATTCATTTTCTGCTAACTATAGAAAAAAATAAACTGATTGCAGATAATTTTTCACAAGCGATCAATGAAAACAAGACATGAGTTATATAATAAAGATTAATTTAAAAGTGGAATTTACTTGGTTCATTTTATACAGAGAATCTGTTTTTCATTAGCCCTTTTTAAAATCTTCAAACAATTTGAGTTCACAACTCTTTTGCATGTTCCAGTATGCTTGATCTATTTGCAGACTTTAAATATGGATGCTTTTTATTCATTTTAGCAAATAAAACATAGGTGTAACTTTTAAAACACTTGTCTTCTTTTTCCCAGTCTTTGTAATGAAGTTAAAGTTTATTATTTGAGACCAGTTTATTTGTGGCAATGACTTAATTACATCTTTATTACACATTCCTATGAAATATTTGTAACTGTAATGTGCTTTTCTGATGAGCTGGATGAGGAATACTTTCCAGCTTGCAGTTCATAGAGTAAGAGGTTTGAGTCACTGAAAATGCTCCAGCCTTTCAGCTTAGGAAGCGTTATGTTTGTGACACTCGGTACTAATGCTGTCCGATTATCTCATGTTTTGTGGGATGCCTTTCAGATTGAAAATATTAAATACTGCATGAACAAATACTATAGGATCCGAAACAGTGTTGTTACTACGTAGCCACATCATTATGAATGTATGTATGTTTCAACCATATCTTTTCAGATACAAAATTAGAAAATTGTACAAACTATTGGTATTTGAACTTAAAGGAAATACTAACCACTAAATGATCAAAGTAGAAATAGGTTTATGACCATTTTTATAATGACATTTCTAAATGTCACAAATATTTCACGTAATTTTGTTGTTTTTTTTTTGTTATTGAAAGAACGTGTAGAATACAGCATGAAAATCAATGGGTGAGTAACTGTACTTTTTGATTGAATGAAAACATGTCTCCACGTGGAATTATATTCTCCAGTTAATAGTCCTTGATCCTGTTAGTGAAAATAATTAAGATTTTAAACATGTTCTCGAGAAGGTCAGGTCAATCAGGATTTTTTATGTAATATCTTTAATCAAGAAGATATATTGTTATTATTATTGAAATAATAGTAAGTTATTTTATTTTTGGGTAAATTGGGTTGTCCATTTTTGTATTTATCACATAAAGTATTACTATGAAACAAGAAATTTATAGTGCTGTTTTTGTTTTTAATGAGAAAATAAATGTGTTGTATACAGTCATAGAGATTGTTCTATATGATACATGGTTTGATTCTCTTTTGGACTTGTAAATTTAAGTGAGTATTTAAAATTAGGAACAAATATAAATCATTTTGACAACCTCATGGAAAAATGTTTTTAAAGTTTCTTTCAAATTTGTCTTAATGGGTTCTGTATAAAAAACAGAATGTTAGTATACTATAGAGTTCCCATTTTATAAAATTGATAGGTATACAATAAGTTTTATAAAAATAGAAATTGTATATGTATGGAAAATTGGACATTAATTCTCTGGATATACATTTACCAAAACCAATTCCTTCAGTCTTAATTAACCACATGAATATTTATGAATTAGAGCATTTACAATTAAAAGGAATACTTTTAATTGAGTTTTTTCTTTAAATAATGTTAGCTTTAATGTAAAAGTTTCCTTTGGAACCTTCCTTTTAAGACGTCCTGTATTCAGAAGGTATGTGATTAAAAAAAAAAAAAATCATATGTACCAGGTGTTTGTATTGTCATGTTTTTTGTTATTTATGTCCAGATTTCATGATTAATTATGTTTTGCAAAATAAGCATAAGATACACTTTGTTTTTTAATGTCTGATATTATAATTATCATTTTTCAAGATACAGTTTTGTCAAAAAAGGCTTAACCTTTAATACTCTCTTTTCTAATAAAGTACTTTTCTTTCTACCAGCTTTACACTTAAACTATGCTATTATGAATTTGTTATTTAAAACTTACTCTTACTGGCTAATTATATATTTATAAAACTTGTTTAAGCTGATTACTTTAGAAGGAAACACTGGAAGTTTAACAACATTAATTAACTTGGTTTTTTCTTATATGTTTTTAGTTGTCAAAAGTAGTTTTGAAGTTATAATATTATATACAGTTGTCGTTGTCCTGTCTAGCTAGTAAGTTTTATTGCACTTCCCCTTCCCCCAGTGGTTCAGTGGTAACGTTGTAGGCTTACAACACCAAAATTCAAGTTCTGATCCTCATGGTGAGTAGAACGTAGATATCCACTTGTATAGTTTTGTGCTTTACAACAGGCCAGGCATGACCAGGTGTATATGGTAAGTCACTGGTTTGAATCCCTGCTATGAACACACTTGCTCTTTCAGCTGTAGGGGGAGTTATAAAGTGACAGTCATTCTACCAATGAATGAATAGCCCAAGAGCCATGGTGAATGATGTTGATCAACTGTCTTTCCTTTACCACTGCTAAATTAGGGTGGCTAGCACAGATAGCTCTCAAGTAGCTTTGTGTGAAATTTAAAAACAAACAAACAACAACTGAAGAGTTTTAGTATTTAACCAAAGACCTCATGAACAGTGGCTTGTGGGACAAAAAAAATACATAAGATTTGAAATGTTGTTTTTATATACTTTGTTGGAAATCCCTGTTGGACTATTGAAGAAGAAAGAAAAAATATAAGGTAACAGTATTTTTAAACCCAAAATGTAGGACAGCTCTTTTTTTTTATTTTTCTTTTGAATTTTGCACAAAGCTACTTGAGGGCTGTCTGTGCTAGCCGTCCCTAATTTAGCAGTGTAAGACTAGAGGGAAGGCAGCTAGTCATCACCACCCACCGCCAATTCTTGGGCTACTCTTTTACCAACTGATAGTGGGATTGACCGTCACATTATAACGCCCCCACTGCTGAATGAGCGAGCATGTTTGGTGCGATGGGGATACGAACCCGCGATCCTCGAATTACGAGGCCTTAACCCACCTGGCTATGCCGGGCCAATTGTTGTGAGTTAGGGAAAAGACTGATGGTGTTTTCTTCTTAGGGTTGTACAATAAGAGAAATAAATCACTAAAATAAGGTGCAAACGTACTTCGTTTTAGGCCTTGTTTTGTTATAGAAATTCAAGTGATTTTTTTCAAACACCGTATTTACGTTTCACTTGCTTGTCAAAAACAAAATAAACCATGGAAAATCTCTACTATGATATTTATTTAATTTATATTAAACTATTTACGCGTATTTAAAAAATATGCATTCGTCCGCAAAAGTAATAACAATAGTACCGTGTTTCTCCGAAAATAAGACAGGGCTTATATTAATTTTCACTCCAAAATATGACACTAGGGCTTATTTTCGGGGGATGTCTTATTTTGATATATTAAAAAAATGAAGTTACAAAGTAAAACTATTAAACTAACCATTTAAAATAAACTATTATTAAACTAACTGATTAATACTTAAACAAACTAATTAACTAACTATTAAACTAATTAATAAATTATTTTTTTTTTATTTCTTTCCTCTTCCTGCCACTTTTAACTAGGGCTTATTTTAAGGGTAGGGCTTATGTTAAAACTATCCCCAAAAATCACACTAGGTCTTATTTTATGGGTAGGTCTTATTATCGGAGAAACACGGTAGTAGTAATGAAAACAGTATATCCTAAGGTAGGATCTAACCTTCACTTGTATGTATTTTTTTACTTAACTACGAGGCTACATTGTAGATTACATACAAACCCCGATTTTCTAAACATGAACCTCACCTGCTGTATCACACGAGTTTACTTGGAGAGAAGGGTAAATGTCAGCCTCTTTTGTAAAAGTGGGCGGTAACAAGCACACATTAAATATATTCTATGATTGGCTAATCTACAGGTTCATGGACAACAACCAAAATCAATGACGTTGAATGTACAATTCAGCACGTGGAACACAGTGTAAAATTCACTGAAGTGCTTACGGTTCCAGACTTTTCGGGAACCCTGTATACATAGGTACTGTATGTATGGAGGAAAAAAAAAGAGGCGACACCTATTGAAATACATTGTCAGTGTGACCAATATCAAGGCATGAAAACTATCGAGGTAACCTTGTAAACTATTATCACCTTTGTTCGTGTAAGACAAAAAATTTTAGTTTCGACTGTTGTGGTGGGCACAGCACATATGGCTCATTGCGTAGCTTTGTGTGTAACACCAAAGATAATTGATAAACAGAAATTTAATTTTCCAACATTAATGTCTAGTCGAAATTACTGCGGGAGTGCAAAAACCAAACAAACCTCGCGTTCAATCAAACAAAATTTCAAATTACACTAATGTATCCAAAGTAATTAACTAAGCATGGAAGAGAGACATCTGTGTGGATATGACTCGTTCACCTGAATTATTTGTAAAAATCGGTTGATAGTGGGTTAACCGTCTATCAGCTGGTAGAGCTCTCGCCTTGCTTGGTAGCGCTCTCGAGTTTAAATTCTGCACGCGGGAGACAAAAAATCGATTATTATAACGTTCTCAGCACTGTTTCGTTTAGTGTGAGTTTGAAGTGATACATTAACTGAACAAGAATTTACAGGGTGCAGTATAAAGATCACACCTCATAGGGGTTTGAAAAAAAAAGTAACAAAAATATTATTTTTCATGTTTATTAAAGTAAATGCTCGAATTGCGTATCATTTATAAAGTCCCTATCTGAAGTGAAACACGCCAACGCATTAATACCGTTCTACGCATAGACGCACACACTCGTATCTACCTATTCTCAGTTGTGGCTGATCCAACGGCAGTGAAACTGGAATGGGTTGAGGTATATAAAATATTAAGAGTGGAGCTAACGATACGACAAGGTAACATGTATGAAAGAGGTCAGGTCCATATGGTACTACTCAAGTACGGAACAGTTAGTGATGTTTACATACTATTAAGAGAAAACTCTCTGTTTACACTACACTAAAAAATACTTTATTAAAAGACAGGCGACCAATCACCTGTAATCGTTGTCCGTGTTGTGTTCCGTTCCAGAGTTCTTAATGGAGCTCCTATCAGTATCGTCAATGAAAACAAGCTTAACTTGATGACAGTGAAGAATTTTAATGAAGTGTCATTGTTCAAAAATGGTTAAAGTATGTTACGTGTATACGTGTGTGCGCGCGTGTATACGTATACATGAATATAAAGGCAGTTACACTGTTATAATTTCCGATAATACATACAAATATGGGTTGAAGGATAAGGGCTAATATTTTTTTCTCATACATATATTAACGGGTTTAATTTGTGTGTGTGCGAGTCCGCGTTCATAGTGAGATGGTATTTACTATCTTGTACAAAAGAGCAGTTCGTAATAATTCTATCAAAATTCTCATTATGTTTATTGATGTGCAACTGATACTAACAGTATAAGTTTTCATATCAACCTGGGTTGCGTAACAGAGGCATTTCAAGAACATTGGACCTTTCTACGATATTATGTTACAGATGTATTTCAGATAACCCTATGAGGATTTACAAAAGCTGTATTCGATAGCCGTCCATTATTTTGAACTAATAGACTAGCACTCGCTGTCAATTCTTGGACTGCTGTGATCTAGTAGTAAGATTTGAGCTTGTGTGTGTTTTTCTCATAGCAAAGCCACATCGGGCTATCTGCTGAGCCCACCGAGGGGAATCGAACTCCTGATTTTAGCGTTGTAAACCCGTAGACTTACCGCTGTACTAGCGGGGGGCAGATTTGAGCTTCACGCTTACAATGAATTACAAATCCAAAGAGCGGAGCACGGTATTGGAGGGAAATGATAAGTCCAAACTCTGGCATGTTAGCTGTTCGGCCACACCCAACCCAATTCTAAAGTATTGGTATTAAATACCATTTCTACCGAGTAATTAAAGCCAATTATTAACACTTGAAACCATTGGTGTATTGTGAAACTACATAATAACAACATTAAGGAAAATAAAGGCAATTGTATGTTCCACAATTACAATTAAAAAACAAACAAACTTTATCTTAACAGCATACGACAGGAGAACACCATCACTCTTTAGCCTAACAAGAGAACATCATCAGTCTTTACCCAAACAACATACGACAAGAGAACACCATCAGTCTTTAACCTGGCAACATATGACAAGAGAACACCATCAGTCTTTAGCCTAACAAGATAGGACAAGAGAACACCATCAGTCTTTAGCCTAACAACATACGACAAGAGAACACCATCAGTCTTTAGCCTAACAAGAGAACATCATCAGTCTTTACCCTAACAACATACGACAAGAGAACACCATCAGTCTTTAGCCTAACAAGATAACATCATCAGTCTTTACCCTAACAACATACGATAAGAGAACACCATCAGTCTTTAACCTGGCAACATAGGACAAGAGAACACTATCAGTCTTTAGCCTAGCAACATAGGACAAGAGAACACCATCAGTCTTTAGCCTAACAACATACGAAAAAAGAACACCATCAGTCTTTACCCTAACAACATACGACAAGAGAACACCATCAGTCTTTACCCTAACAACATACGACAAGAGAACACCATCACTCTTTAGCCTAACAAGAGAACATCATCAGTCTTTACCCAAACAACATACGACGAGAGAACACCATCAGTCTTTAACCTGGCAACATAGGACAAGAGAACACCATCAGTCTTTAGCCTAACTACATATGACAAGCGAACACCATCAGTCTTTACCCTAATAACATACGACAAGAGAACATCATCACTTTTTACCCTAACAACACACGACAAGAGAACACCATCAGTCTTTAGCCTAACAAAGAACATCATCACTCTTTACCCTAACAACATACGACAAGAGAACACCATCAGTCTTTAACCTGGCAACATAGGACAACATAGTCTTTAGCCTACAACATAGGACAAGAGAACACCATCAGTCTTTAGCCTAACAACATACGACAAAAGAACACCATCAGTCTTTACCCTAACAACATACGACAAGAGAACACCATCAGTCTTTACCGTAATAACACCAACAAGTCTTCAATTTTAATAATCCTACATTTACAAACAATTTTTACACCTCGACGCGCTTTTCACATAAGAGGCCACTATCTGTATCAAAGTGATACTTATATGCCGCCCTCCAGTGGCAGTCTGCAGACTTACAACGATAACAATTGGGTTTCGATTCTCGTGGTGAGAAGAGCATAAGTAGTTTATTATGTAACTTTGGGCTTAACTGCAAACAAACTTTTGCGCCTTTTCCATCCTCACACTTCTTCCACACAATATAAGTCACACTTGTTAACGACTGACTGTTCCTGTACTTGGTACTTTCGATATGCTTTTCACATGGTAGAAGTCAAAGCATCTAAAGACACGTTATCATACGCCACGGTTTTCTATGACATTATGAGGTAGTGTTTCTGTAAGGGTGTTTCACACTACAAGGAAACGCTCACAAGGGTTAAGTCTTCTTTATAACTTTGGAGTCAGGGATTAAGACCCTCATTGCATATGTTTCTCCAACGTGGATCGTGACTAAACATCCTGGTCTCTCACTTGGATAGTGGATCAGGGGTTCGATTCCCTTCGGTGAACATGGCAGACAGCCAGATGTGGCTTTGCTGTGACAAAACAGACACGCGTTAAATTAGAAACGGGTGTGTGTGTTTTTATAACAAAGCTACATCAGGCTATCTGCTGAGTTCACCGAGTGGAATTGAACCCCTGATTTTAGCGTTGTAAATCCGTAGACTTACCGCTGTACCGGCGGAGGACGCTAGAAACGTAAACATTTAATTTCTCTTTCTATTTTTACAGTGTATCAATAAACAGTTTGTGAATACAAACAAAATTTAGCAGGTATACAAAATGTGCAGCATATATTTGGCTCAGGATCTTTCTTCTACATTAGTTAACCTTGTAAACTAACCTTTGTTCCGAGGTTAATATAAGAAAGAAAGAGAGGACAGAACTGCTGTATCAGAAACTGTGTAGGTAAATGAAGCATCTATATTGTATCAGTTCAGCGCTGGAAAAGAGGCCAGCTGTTGTAATGACGAAGTAATGATAACACACCTAGGAACTGACATCTCGGCAGCTTATATCAAATCATCCGGTCAGTTGTTGATTAGACGCGACTTGTTGAAGTCAAGAAAGTTTTGTGCGTTCCACAAACTGCCTTAGAGATTATCAAATCAAGAGCACATTCCAGGTGCGTTTTTTTAAAAAACAAACTAGTTTATATACAGTATGTTCAAACCCTTTTAATATTTATTGTTTAGTTTATTACATTATTAAAGAGGTCCCTCCCATGATTCAGCGGTACGTTTAAGATGTTTTAGCGTTAAAAAGCGAGTTTTAATATACAGATAGCCCATTGTGTAGGTCTGCGTTTGAGAAAAAATAAGTTGCAAAACGTTAATGGGAGAGAATACAGCCGTTTAATAAGTTTTCTAAGTGAAAGAGAGCGACTGTTTTATTTTTCCTGAAATATAGTAATATCCTGGGTTATCGCAACGAGCAGGAAGTCTCGAAAAGTTTGAAGATTTGCAAAGTTTATTCGATTTTAAAATGTATATCATAACTCTTAGATTTGCACCAGTGCCTCTGCATAGACAGGATTGAATAACATACTATGAATTATGTATAAACACTCTATAATTATTGGTCAATTCTGGACATGTGTTAAGATTAATAACTTACGTTTTTATTTTATATTCAAATGATAAATCGTGGACAGTGGTGTATTATTCCTGATAGATGAAGATCTAGAACTTTCGTCTTTAGCCCTAGTGGTTATATCAACAAAAGGTATTCTTTTGAAACGCTAATATTTTCTAAGGTAACACTTAGAAGGTAACATATCTCGTTCAAGATGAAACTATCCAAAACAAAGTCATTCTTATTGCTGATGGTCGTGTTAATTTTACTTATGATGGGACATTACAGAGCAACGACAAGAAGAAGGACACAGACAACTATTAGCTACTCAGCAATTCAGGCCGCTACTATAGCAATTAAAAGTCCACACCTTGCTAGTAATAATTCTTTCGTAGCTCCTCTTTCTCTCGGCAAGAGCCAAGCCGGCGGAAATAAGAGCTGGAGACCTAGGGCTAAAGGTCACCTGAAGGTTCCAATGAATCCATTGTGTTCTCCATGGGATTCGTGTGCTGGACGTTGCGAGCAAAACTTCAGTCGGCTGCCATTTTCATGCAACTGTGACAGCATGTGTATGGCCTATGGAGATTGCTGTGTCGATTTTGTGATACACTGTGATGTAAATCAGACAATAGACAAATTCCGGAGAATGAGATCAGAAGCAAGAAGTAATTACCCCACCTGTATGGTGCAAAATGACTCATCCTGGCCATTCTTCATTGTAAATTCTTGTCCGCCACTTTGGTCAAATGATTCAGTGAGAATGAAATGTGAGAACATAGTAAACAGCGTTCCTTTAAGCCTTGTACGAGGGCCAAATGGATTATTTTACACACAGGATTGTGCAGTTTGTAATGGTTTGCCCATTAATGAAACTCTAGGGATAAACTCTGAGAACCAACGAAACCCGCAAGTCTCATCACGTTCGAATAGCGTTAGTAGTTTCGAGCATAATTTACCCCATGAGAAATACATGGAAAAAGAGGGAACCCAAACAAGGCGTCACTGCATTCCGTCAATTAATACCTGCAAGTTCACAAACATGCATCTTCAGGGTTACAGTTTAGACTGGCTTTGTTGGGCTCACAGCGGAATCGTTGTTTCCATTCCTTCTTCTGAGCAGCTCAGAGCAGCAGGCACAGCATATAAGAACGTTTACTGTGCTCTATGTAATGAAGAAGACCTGGATTCGTTAACTTGTCCTGCTTGGATTTTTCACGATCGTTCTGCATCCAGTGATCTACTAAATGACCTTCCTCTTCTTTCTTCTGCTTCCGTGTATTGGTCAAGTAACAAAGTTAGGCACGACATTCCAGCAGCTTTCTCTATTTTACTTAATTTTGGGTTGGATGGTAAAGAGCGAATGATGTTTTCTTCCGAAGGAGAAGAAGAAATGCGAAAAAACATGGCACGGTGTAAAACAGGACAGATGTGGGATCCATTTAGTAACATTTGTCGTAAAGTATACTGCAGTACAGAATTCGTGTTCGTTGACTTTCGTTGTGTTCGTAAAAATAATATATCTAACGAAAAAGAAACTGGTTCAGAAGGAGATCCAATACTGGCAGATGTAGATTCTATATTTGTGGGTTTGGTACTTACTATTGAAATGGATTATTTTGACGTATTGGAAATCATTAAAAATGAAAAATTGAATATGGGAAATATGATAAAAATATCAATGGCCAAAATGTACAAGATTAGCACTGATCGTATCCAAGACCTTCAGATCAAAATGAAACCATATTCTCTTATGCTTAATAGCTCAGAAACAGAAAGTATCAATTTCGAAAGCCTTTTCGCAAATCCAGTGGTGTTTAAAGTCGAGTTCAAGTTGTATGAACCATGTAACAACCTAACTAAGTCAGAACCATCTGTAGACAGCATAGTTTCCAGCATGTCTTCATCTGTAGCACAAAACACCTTTTACTTGGACATTTATAACAGAACTAGTAAAGTGTTTGAAATTCATGAAAGTTTGGAAACTGTAACCGATTGGTGCGGACCTCGATCCTTTGGACGGCAACTGGATTACTGGAATGAGGAGTTCAGTTTGATACTAAACGAAAACTCCACTGCTGTTGACACTTGGGTTAAATCTGTCTACATCAACAGTACTGGAAGAACATACGAGAAAGGGGAGTTCATTGCTAATATTTTATTCCAAGGGTACAGAGACTTTGGAAATTTGATAAACGTGAGTGGAGTTGTTGTTGTGTGTGAGAGAGAGTCGCTGAATGCTTCTTGTCCTAGAATGGAATTAAAGGAAGAAGAGTTCGAGATATTGCCAAATAAAACCTTAATCTATCACGGCGATCCAATCTTGGAATCTTGTCTTGATTTATCACAGTATGAGATAACACACAACAGTAGCATCTTGGTATGTTATGACACTGATAAACTGAAGTCCCTGCTGCGAAAAGATGTTTACAGACTGAATTTCGATCAGACAGAAGCTTATGTTAGTTTTATACTCACTTGTATTTCAATATTAGCGTTAGCTGTGGTACTTATCACTTATATTATATTTACAAAATATCGAAATCTTCCTGGTTGCAACTTAATGAATCTTACTCTTTCATTGTTCACTATGCAACTGAGTTTCCTAGTTGGTCAGAGAAAAGAAGTGACTGGGGCTTCATGTATAGCGGCAGGAATTTTTTTTCACTATGAGATTTTAGTTTCTTTTTTCTGGATGAACGTCATGGCTTTTGATCTTTACCAGACTTTTGGTCGCGAAAACGTCTTGCCACTTATTCGAAGTAAAAGAAAATATTTGCCACGTTATATGGCCTACTCTTACGGATTGCCATTTGTTATTGTTTCAATTGCCTCTGCTGCCGACAGTTGGAATTTTGATATAATAGCTCCCAGATATGGGAAAGAAGATGCCTGTTGGATCGCCAATCGATACGCAGCGATTCTATTCTTTGCCTCTCCTTTGGCTGTTGTCATGATTTCTAATCTCTGTTTTTATATATTAACTATATCATCTGTTTTAGTTGTGCAGAGAAAAATTAAGTTCAGTCGACAACAAGCTCGAGGTAAGAGTGACGTCATTCTTTATGCCAGGATGGCCACAGTTATGGGTTTCACTTGGATTTTTGGCTTTGCTGCTGCCTTGATCCCGAATGAAGGATTATCTAGGAAAATACTTGTTTATTTGTTTCTTGTATTTAACTGTCTTCAAGGACTTTTTATCTTCTTTGCATTCGTATGCAATCGACGCATTGCAAGACTTCTCCAAAATATGTTTTTGACAACGAAACATTCACGGATAGTGAAACGCCATTATTGTAACAGGATAATATGTACATGCGAGGCAAACGTTATGATGCGAAGCGCATCTGCCGATACCTGTTTTTCTACTGTTTCATCGTCCACAATCATGGAAGATTGTGGGAGAAAGAACCAAAGTTTATGAATGCAATTTGTTATTGACAAATTATTAGAAATTCTGATTCGTTCACACATTTACGACAGAACCCTACTTAGAGACGAAAGGAAAAGGTGCTTTCAGAAAACACTTCATTTAACATGCAATGGCGGTAAGTCTAAGGAATTAGAACACTAAAATCTGGTGTTAGATTCCTTGCGATGGACACAACAGATAACTCAATGTATCTTTGCTGAAAGTAACAAACAAAATTTATCAAGAATTCTCTTCCTCAGTATTTGTGATTTAATTATGCTTGAAGATAAGTTATAAAGTGTGATGAAATTTATATATATAAATTGTCATGACCAGGTGCTTAAGGCACTCGACCCGAAATTCGAGGGTAGTGGGTTCGAATCCCGTGACACCAAACATAATCGCCCTTTCAGCCGTGGGGGCGTTGTAATTTTACGGTTAATCCCACTATTCGTTGGTAAAAGAGTAATCCAAACGTTGGCGGTAGGTAGTGATGACTAGTTATCTTCCCTCTAGTCATACGCTGCAAAATTAGGGACGGCTAGCGTAGATAACCCTCGTGTAGCTTTGCGCGAAATTCAAACCAAACTAATATATATTTTTTAATTATGTCAAAAGTACGACCCAAAAGGGTGTCTGTGTGTGGTTTCTTATAGCAAAGCCACATCGGGGTATCTGATGAGTCCGCCAAGGGGAATCAAACCCCTGATTTTAGCGTTGTAAATCCGAAGACTTAGCGCTGTACCAACGAAGGACGCAACCCAATAGGAGTCTCTGCAATTGTTACATTGGCAAGACAAGAATAAGTGTAAAGAAGTTATTATAAATAGTGCCCAAGAGCAGCTGGTATATATTCCAATACCAATAAAATCCTGACTTTGTCAAAGAAATTTACAGGTGTTACCTACTTAATGTTTTTTGTGAACTTATTTCAAACTAAAGTCAGTTTGTCAGTTCGAGCAAAGAAAATTTTCAACCATGATCTTTCAGAATGTATTTCAAAAATAGATGTAAGAAGTTTGTTTATCTTGTTGGTTTTCCTCTCTGAGTGTTAAAGATGAAAAACAAACTTAATAACATTTTCTGAAGTTGAAGAACCCAAAGTGTAGAGCAGACATTAAAAAAAAGAAAGAACGAAAAATAAACTACAGAATTTATACTAACGACAAATGTGAAAATTATCTCCAAAGTTCGCAAAAACGTATTTAAACTGTAGCTCTTTAGCTAAATATAAACCTGCACACATGCTCTTATTAGTGAAAATATTCTGTTCTAATAGAATATTACCGAGTAATATGTTGTGGGATTTTTTAGTTAAGAAAAACTGATTTATTTAATAATGGTAGAACTCTCTAGAAATATAACGTATGCTATACTAAATAGACAATTCATAATCGGGTTTTTGTATTGTTATACTTTACATTACCAGGTGTTTTAAATAGCAGTGAAAAAATATATAAGGTCAGAATTTAATACATGTCGTTCAAAATAAATATATATATTTAAGATTTATTTTAAAACTCGGTTTTTACTTGTAACGTTTATACCTGTATTTACTTTTGCTTCGAAACAGTAAGAACGAGTTTGTATGTTTTAGAACACTATATCCGTTTATAAATCTGATTCTTGTAAATATATTTTTTTTTCAGTGTGTTTAAATGCCTCCAGTTTGATATCGAATTAAATTCACGTTTGTTAAAAACAAACAAACAAGCTAAATATAAACCTGCACACGTGCTCTTATTAGTGAAAATATTCTGTTCTAATAGAATATTACCGAGCATTTAGGTGTTTTTTTTTGTGTTTTCTAATTGTTTGATAAGATAAGAGAATCGTCTGAAAGTAACGAATGTTGAAATCAATTAAGTTTTGATCGTTTTGCTTCAAGAACTATGTGTGTCTGTGTAGACGCGTAATTTTGTTTATGATTAATTAATGTGAGCAGTTTCTAATGAGTTATTTTCTGTAAAGGTTTTACAGTTATTAAAATTAAAGAGAGCAGAGCCAGGTGATTAGGGCATTCGACTCACCATCCGAGGGTCGTGGGTTCGAAATTCCCGTCTCACCAAACATATCCGCCCTTTCAGCCTTGGGGGCGTTATAATGGTCTACTCAATCCTACTATTTGTTGGTAAAAAAATAGCCCATGAGTTGACGGGAGGTGATGATGACTAGCTGTCTTCCCTCTATCCTTACACTGTTAGCGCAGGTAATCCTCCCAAACCAAAATTACAGAGTAAAATGGTTATGATTTTACATGAGCTGTAATTACACCCACCATATAATTTAATAATTGTTATGAAGTTTGTGATACATTGGTTGTCGTATATTTTGTTTCTACCCATTATTTTGTATTTTTCGAAAATTCTGCTTACATCTGTACAAGTTAAAAATATACAGTGAAGCTTCTGTGGATTATTTGAAGTCAACAACACGATTTGCACTCAACTCGCAAACTACGGGTCGCTCTTCCTAATCAACTTCACTGAACATTTTCGATAATTTCAGCCGTGGGGGAGTTACTGTGTCCCCATAAATTCCAATGTTTTTTGGTAAAAAGAAGTTGCCCAAGGGTTGGCAATGGGTGTTGTTGACTAGATGCCTTCCCACTCGTCTATCACTGCTACATTAGGGACGGCTATACACTGGTAACCATTGAGTGTTTTTGAGCAAAAATTCTGAAACAAACGAATCCTTTAAACGCGAGGCATCATAGAAAATAAATGCTTGAGATACTTTTTGTCCGTTTCGTGTGTATTCTTGTGGTCGATTATTCTTATAAAGGATAGCAGTAACAGATATGGAAACCACAAGCCTCGCTTCAACTATATAATAAATCTTTCCTTATCATACATTATACACACGTATATTTACATATAATAAACAGTTTTTTGCTCTTTCGTTTTAACAAAAGTGTGAAAACTCAAATGTTGGTTTTAAAATGTTAGGCTTAGCAAACTGGGAGATTTCTCGACTTTTGTTTCAATTACTGGAGAGTCATGCCTCCAATTACATATTAGTTCGAATTACTGATTTTAAAGCATATTAATTAACTTGTAATTTAGCACAACAAAAATATGATACTTCGGTTATATTACTATTAGAAAAATTAAACCAAAGTTTCTTTGATTTGTTTCTCCGCTAAGAGGCGAATTTCCAACACCTGAAAGTCTTTATTTTTTAAGACCGCGAGATTTGTACAATAATTAAAAATTTATTTTTGATATACTGAATAATTTGTTCTAATTAGACTACGTATAAAATAAATTAGTTTAATTATTATTCAAAAGTATGAAACTTATAACTCCAGATGAGAAGTAGTAGATTGTTTGCACATGAAAAATAATTGATTACTGACAGATAAAACGTAATGGATTGTTTATGTATTAAACGTAATTGATTATTTACATATTAAAGGTAATGGTTTGTTTACCTGTGAAAAACAATGAAAGGTTTATGGATTTAGAGTAATGGTTTGCTTACCTTCAACCTCATGCATTAAAATATGTACATATATAAAATTATTTGATATTTTTATAGTTATATCGTAGTTTTGCTGTTCAAAGAGAAAAGTTTTCTAACTGCAGATTTTATTAAATTTTGTTTGCTTTTTTTTGTATCTTGCGTCATTCTTTGGAAAATAAACTTGTTTTGTAAATTACCTTTCATCTCATAACTTCACTCAATGTTATTGTGTATATTGTCTCGTTTTTTACTCAACTCAAACTTGTGCAATCGAAACATAACGTGTTTTGGTCAGTTACGATGGTACTGTGGGATATCCACAGGAAAGTGTACTAACTTGAGAACTGTATAGAATAGATCCGCTAGACAACAGAAAAATTCGCTCGATATATCAATTATGAAATAATACTAAATATCTTGCCATTGTCGACAGGGGCGTAGATTTTTAACACCCGATGGGGGAATGATTTTTGCAACCACTAATGTGGACTGTTCAATTTGCAAATTGGTAATCCTTGATTACGTGAACCAGAAAGCTGTAAACATGCAGTCACAGAGTAATCTTGTTGCCACGATACTCGCATGTATACTTAGGCCTACTGACTGATACTTACGAACTATCGCTTAGATCGAAAAGCTTAGAAGCACGCCTATATTAAAGATGTACATTTCGGGTACTGAAAAATCTACATCTAGGCCTAATTATTTAATTCGATTGGTAAGAACACGAGAATTTGTAGGCCTGTGATGCAATAAAACAATTCAACAGACCAAACTGTAATGGGGATGATTGTATGCACCATACCCCCACCTAAAATGAAGGAGGGGATGTATAACCCTCCTCCTCCTAGGATCTACGCCCCTGTATGTCGATGTAAAATGAGGCAATAAGATGAGACACAAAGTGAAATATGGAATTAACAATCTCATTCTTTAAGAACTCAGATATGGTGAGTATAATGACTTTTACTCGCACGAGGCAATCGTATTCACTGGATCCAACTGTTCAAACTGAACACGTATACCTGACTGTTTAAACCCAATGCTCATTAATTTGTAAAAAGAAATCGGACTTATCCATCACAATTAGCACTAACCACGCTCTGATCATTTTCATAGGTGAAGCCATAACCTCTAAATACCACATGAACAAGTGCTGTCGATATCATTAGACAACCTGTAATGTCAAGCAAATCATCTCCATGTGACAACAGGTTTTTTCCACGCCGAGAACAACAAAGAAACAAACGCAATTGGTTTACGATTTCTCGACCACATGTTATATAAAACCTGCACGTACACAGAAAAACGAATAAATTTAGAATAAATAGACTAATATTAAAATAAGTTAGAAATGGTATATTTATATACCACAGGTCTAGTAGGTCTCAACATTGGACTATACGCGCAAGTGTACTACTTCTGATGCACTATTTTAATTAGTTCTGCGTTTGTTATCAATTAGATATTAATATGTAATTGATTACTTCCCGGTAACACAGAGGTATATCTTCGGACTAACAACGCTAGAAACCGAGTTTCGACATCCGTGCTACCCTTCCCGTTTAGCTGTGTGTTTGGCCTGGCATGGCCAAGCGCGTAAGGCGTGCGACTCGTAATCCGAGGGTCGCGGGTTCGCGCCCGCGTCGCGCTAAACATGCTCGCCCTCCCAGCCGTGGGGGGTGTATAATGTGACGGTCAATCCCACTATTCGTTGGTAAAAGAGTAGCCCAAGAGTTGGCGATGGGTGGTGATGACTAGCTGCCTTCCCTCTAGTCTTGCACTGCTAAATTAGGGACGGCTAGCACAGATAGCCCTCGAGTAGCTTTGTGCGAAATTCCCAAACAAACAAACAAAAGTTTTGTGTTTAGCTATGAACAAACAAATGTGTTTCAACATTTACCATGATTGGAATATCATTCTTAAAGTATACTATTACTGAAGGTTATTTAATTAATAAGAAAACTTCCTAAATTTTTTACGACAAAATGCTATGCATCATAAATATTTAAAGAACCGAAAGTATGTAATTCAATAAATAATAAGTTACACGAAAATAACCTATAAATAATAATTAGAAATATAGACTTACTAAAAGTAGTGTATCATAAATAACACGTTCATATGTCCGTCGGTGGAGCAGCGGGAAATCTAACGACTTACAAAGCAAAAATTTGGGGTTCAATTCCTGCGTTGGATACAGCAGACATTTAAATATGGTCTTAGTCTAGAAACAAACAACAAACAAAGTATATTTATGCGGGGATGCGAACCCGCAGTTTACGAGTCGCGCGCCTTAACACGCGTAGCCATGCCGGGCCTTTTTCATCGTCAGTTTAAAAAATATGTGTTGAACAAAAGAGATATCGTGACAGTTTCAAAAGAAGTTGGCCCGGCATGGTCAGGTGTGTTAAGGCGTTCGACTCGTAATCTGAGGGTCACGGGTTCGAATCCCGGTCGCACCAATCATGCTCCCCCTTTCAGCCGTGGGGGCGTTATAATATGACGGTCAATCCCATTAGTTGTTGGTAAAAGAGTAGCCCAAGAGTTGGCGGTGGGTGATGATGACTAGATGCCTTCCCTCTAGTTTTACACTTCTAAATTAGGGACGGCTAGCGCAGATAGCCCTAGAGTAGCTTTAGGCGAAATTCAAAATAAAAAAATAAATAAATAGAAGTTGTCGGTTCAAAATCGAGGCTGGTTAAATTTGGGACGTAACACGAAATGGCATCCATATGACGCACGAATTTCAGTTCGATGTCGTGCCTTTTTATCTTAGTGATAAAAGAGGAAAAGAGCTCAAAGGTTCCAGAGATTAAACCTGAGAAGACTGCTGTTTCTGTGGTGCACCTGTTTAATTCCCAAGCAATCGAGTCACTGGAGTATACCGAGTTATATATACAAAATTATAAAGCCGTGAAAGTCCTTGTAACTGGAGAAAACATTCACTTTGTGGAATAATTCAGGACAGTATTTCCGAAAGCTCTGTTGGTATCAGGAATTATATCACATAAATATGCGCGTATTTACCAGCAGTTAAGTGACTTTATGTAGAACAAAATCTATTTCCGTGACCAGTAACAATAAAAAAAAGATGTTGTTTATTGAATTTAAGGAAACTTTATACTTTGGCTTGGGAATAATACAGGTTATACGTTGCTTAAATTTTCCGTTCGCAATAAACAGATAAAATAATGTGTAGTTTTTGACTTACTTTTTCTCTTGTTTTAAGTACAAACAGCCCGGCATGGTCATGTGGTTAAAGCACTCGCTTCGTAATCCGCGAGTTCGAATCCCCGTCACAGCTCGCCCTTTCGGCCGTGGGGGCGTTATAAATTTACGGTAAATCCAACTATTCGTTAGTAAAATAGTAGCCCAAGAGTTGGCGATGGATGATGATGACTAGCTGCCTTCCCTCTAGTCTTACATTACTAAATTAGGGATGGCTAGTGCAGATAGCCCTCGAGTAGCTTTGCGCGAAACTCAAAACCAAACCAAAGTTTTTTATTTACTCATGAGTGCAAACCCTCTTGGTTGATGATTTTACAACGCTCAAAGTCTCATAGATTATTTTATTATAATCCCGCTTAAAATAATTTAAAGTTGAGGGTAAGCTAAGAGAGATCCTGATGAGTAATAAGATCGAATCGGGTGCACGCGCTTTCTACGCCTGGTATTTCAGACGCACAAAAATGTAGGTGATAAAAAATAAAAAACGGTCTTATAGATTAATTTACTCTCTCTTATCGTTATTTGGGTATTTGGGTTTGTGTACCCTGTTGGGTCAGGTTTCGTTAACCTCTTCCTCCTTCCTTTGCATTGGTATTAGCAACTGTCAAGTGTATTTATATATGTTACACGAGGGCCAGAGTAACCCGCACTTACTCAGGCCCCTATCAGGGTAATGTCCATGTACTATCTAAATATACACCTGGTGCAAATATATCATAACTCCTAAAAGGTCCTTAACAATTTGTACTATCACTAGGTAGGCATTAATCATAAAACATTTACCTAAGTCCTCTTTCAATATTTATTAGTTAGTCCCTAAACTAATGTGGAGTCTAGTTTATAGGTGGCCATTTTGTTTTATTTGAATATATATATTTACTGTTGAAAGGTATTTAGGACTATCCTCATTATGTATGCAGTATCTGTCTAGTTCACTTACCAGTTCATTTTTCTCCAAGTTTTGTTAAAATAATTTATTGTACTATGTAGGAGTCTGTCTGCTGTTGTTTCTATGCGATGCGTATTTATGCATGAATTCTGATGATGTAGTTCTGGGTACTTTATAAGTTGTTGTGAATCGTGTATTTTGTATTGTTTGTAGTTTAGCTTGTAATAGTTTTTAATTACATTTATCCATGCAGAGGTTGCATAGTCAATGACGGGACTAATGTATGTTTTACGTATTTTAAAAATAGTGTCTGTTGTTGCTCCACTATTTTTACCAGTTAGATTCCTAGCATAGTTTGTTCTTCGCCAAATTTTTGTTATAATATTATTTATGTGGTTTACCCACGTAAGTTTTGAATCAAACGTAACTCCTAAGAATTTTGCTGATGTAGTTCACCATTCATGTAGATCTGTGGTTGTGCTTTTTTATGTTTAGTTAACTTTGTGAATACTACAAGTTGTGTTTATTTTGATTGTGTATTTTTCACAGTATTCGCTTGTTCTGTTTAATTGTGGTTGCTATTGCTGCTGTTGGTGCACTTTTCCATGCTACCACAACATCAGTGAACTGTGAGGAGTATCCAAGATTTAGATCTTTCATAGACAAATTGTTCACGTACGTGATGAATAGGATAGGGCTAACCATCCCTTCTTGAGAAAAGCCTGCTTCTGGGTAAAACACTCTGAGAATGTACCTACAACATCGACTCTACATTTTCTGTTTTCCAGAAAGTTTGATAGCCAGCGAATAATTTCCCGCGGTAATCCCATTTCTTTCATTCGAAATTAATTTACTCTAGTCTAGCCTAAACGAATTTCAAATGCCGCGAATATCCATGGTTAATTCTTGTTTGTTTTTTTATTTTCTCACTTAGAGGTCTTTCAGCAAGTTTTCAATATATTGAATCCTGAAAGTAATGTAGGGTCTCAAAGGGTTTTGGAGATACTTTTGAAAAATCCTACCAGGAAATCCGTTTATCACAGAGATAAATAGTTTTTTGACGTGCAAGCATAATTAGTATTTAAAGTGTCTTTACAGACCCGACGGATGTTACTTTAGTGGTATCTCAGTGGTAATTTAGATGCTTAACGTTAACAACACACTTAATGAAACATTCCTCAATCTGCAAAACGGGCAAGAGGTCAGATTAACTGAAACCTGTGATCTCTGGACATTACACCTATAGATTTTTTAGGGGCTTCATAAGGATGTGGTTTGCGCTAATAAGGTTACAAGTAAAAACGAATTGCATTAGTGGTTTCAAGAAGCATGTGTGTTTTTCTTATACCAAAGCCACATCGAGCTATCTGCTTAGTCTACCGAGGGAAATCGAACCCCCTGATTTTAGCGTTGTAAATCGTAGACTTACTGCTATACCAGCGGGAGATGTTTTCAAGAAAACTTGACAAAGGTTATACCTGCAATGCTTAGACGCTTAGTTTGTTTCTTATTTGAAGTTCTCCACTCAACAAGGCTTTGCTAGATTTTAGAAAGTTCCAGCCAGCAAGGGTTTGTTACTGGCAGGAGATTTATATTCAGTAAAGTTTTGTTATTCAACGAGGAGTTTCTACGTTTCTGGAAGTTTCCATTCAACAAGGAGATTGCTACTCGTAAGACATTCCCATTTAGTAAATGGAAAACGTAGGAAACGTAATGATCCAAAAAGTTATTTATATTAGCTAGGTACTAAGTTTTTTTTTTTTTGTCTTGCTTATCCTAAGGGACTTTAAAGAAAGAGGTGAAAACATTTCAAAGGGATATAATTATCGTATAATTTCCAAGAATTGAGCAGTATATCAGACAGATTAACAGTTTCGAAACAATAACTCGGACATTATGTTTGTGTTATTAACATCGTATAGTGTTAAAATTTAATCGTATTAACCTCGTGGACCATGAATAAGAGATATTTTAACCATTTCTACCTCAAGAAGAATTAGTCTCTCCAGAATTTAGATTTTTGGAAATAAGTTAACTAACATCTCTTATATTTGTGTGGAACATTCACCAAGGATTAGACTTACACGACAGTTGTATTTTGTTTTTAACTTCTTTCCTTGAATTAACTGTTTTGAGTTGGTCCAAACCTCAATATGAATATTTTATGATAAAATAACATTATCACTATACAGTATTATTAACAGTTGACAACCAATCAATGTTAAATTTATTAAAAACAATCTATAAATCTACGATTACAGTTTAACCATAATAAACCTAAGTCGGGGCAGTACATAAATCAGTGTAATTATAAAACAATTCTGAGCTTAAATACTTCGATAACAATTACGTTAAGGACTTTTATAAGTGCGACTATGTGGTTTGTCAATCATGGTAAGGCGTAGAATTTAAAATCTAGTTATCATATACACAATTGAATGTGAGTGTTCAGCGCTCTGTTGGTTATCGTTAGGCACTAATCACACTAATTTTAACATTTTCAAAACGTGTAGATTTACCCTATGCTATTGTTGAGCTGCTGTTAGCATGACTGAAATGCCTGACAATTACTTTTTATAGGGGGCGATATAAGTAGCTTAGAAATTTAACTCTGAGTTAAACCGAAAGTACAATAATCATTCTAAAGCCCAAGAAATAATCTAAATTGATAGATTAACTTAAACGTTTCCTGTCACTGCGAATTCGTATTCCAGTTCCATCAAATATATTCTTCCTTTCAGGTGTATGGGGTTATAACATGAAGATCAACTCCACTATTCTTTGGTAAAAGAGTTGGCGGTGGATGGTGATGACTGGGTTGAGAGGGATAGCGCGGATAGCTCTCGTGTAGCTTTGCACAAACTTCAAAACAAACAACCAGCATTGTATTTTAGTAGAAGGTGACAATTCCATTAAAAAAGGTAATTTATGGTTATTACTTGAGATTTCCAATGAATTACTAGGGTATGTCTTTTATAAAAAGAAAGAAAACATGCCCTTTGTGTAATAATGTTCTGAATATTTATTAGTATGTTTCCATCTTTTTCTTATAATTTATGACACTAACGAAACATTTTAAAAATAAATGAAAACTAAGAATGACGACTAAACCTTACAGTATTGCAAGTGATGTGAGATATATTTAGTTAAAAAGTCTTCATATCTTACAGGCCCTCTGTAAGACAACGGTAAATCTTCGGATTTACAACATTTAAATCGGGTATTCGGTTCTATTCGGTGGATACAGCAGATAGCCGAATGTATTTGTTTATTTTCGAATTTTGCGCAAAGCTACACGAGGGCTGTTTGTACTAGCCGTCTCTAATTTAGCAGTGTAAGACTAGAGGGAAGGCAGCTAGTAATCACCACCCACCGCCAACTCTTTAGCTACTATTTTACCAACGAATAGTGAAATTAACCCTCACATTATAACGCCCTCACGGTTGAAGGAGCGAGCATGTTTGATGTGACGGGGATTCGAACCCGTAACCCTCAGATTACGAGTCGAGCGCTTGAGCCACCTGGCCATGTCGGGCCAGCCAAATGTGACTTTGCTATAACAAAACGCACAGATTCAAGTGCTAGAATATGTTGAACTGACTTTTATAACAATGTACTTATTTCAGATTCATAAAACGAAAACATAATATTGTACGTATGTTCTTTCTAATGTGAGTACTTCCCCACAAGGGCAATTTAATTTAAAATAACGTCTTGGAAAAGAAATTCTACAGGTGTCTAATATTCAATTATTTTCAATAATATTTTAAAACATGTACTTTTCAACAGTCTTGATCAATATTGTAAATTTTATTTAGTGTTTAAAATTATCATTTTTTCTTTGTCACAAAGAAAGCATGAAGCATACCGTTACAAAATTTGTCAGTAATTTTACGATGCTTGAATGAGTTCGTGCAAAAGATTTCTTTGACATAGTGAATAATTATATTTCAGCTTACCAGCCGTTAGATAAAATGTGCATCTGTATTGCCAATTTGAAAACTGAAAAAAAAACTTCCCAGGGAAGAAATTGACAAGTTCCTATTGTTTTGCCGTAATTTCTATTATTGTTTTCTCGGAAGTAAAAATGTGCGTTGCTTTCTAATACAATACGTTTCAAACCTCGTCCAGTTGCTTGAGCACATTTGGGGCTTCAAGTTGCAACGTCAATCGGTAAGAATATTTCTTTAAAGCTGTTCACCTATTCTACTTTAGTAAAATTCACAGATCCTCACCACAATTAAATCTATTTTATTACGACTTGCCTGGCCTGGTGGTTAAGGCACTCGACTCGTAATCTGAGGGTCACAGGTTTGAATTCCCGTCGCACCAAACATGCTTGGCCTTTTAGCCCTGGTTTTCGTTGGTAAAAGAGTAGCCCAAGAGCTGGCGGTGGGTGGTGATGACTAGCTACTTTCCCTCTAGTCTTACATTGCTAAATTAGGGACGGCTAATGCAGATAACCCTCGTGTAGTTTTGCGCGAAATTCAAGACAAACAAACAAAACCTTTACTTAAAATAGCCAATGCTACATTAAACTGCCGACTAAATAGTGACAAAACTGAGCATTGAAACAATCAGTAGTTATCTCATTTTTTATATCTATGGAGTGTTGTAAGGAAATAACAATTTTTAACCCATAAGTTTTCCACAAAAATTGGGTATTAATGTCACCATATTCAGATATATTAATTTTTAATATGTAGGATAAATGGGTGCCCTTTGTAGAGTAAATCTAGGAACTCAGAGGAAAATTAACTCAACAAGGGTGGAAAAGTTGATGACATCACTCAAGTTCTCGACGCTTGGGACTTTATTTTATTCGTAGGTGTTAACAAGTTCGGTACAATTTGGTCTTTAGTAGTGTAGATCGTAACAATGTAAGTATATAATTAAAATATAAATGTCATTTGTACTATGAATTTTAAGTGCGAAATTTATTATTCCATCTTTTTTCTTTTCTTTTTACTTTTATATTAAATTAATATTGTCGGGAAACGTAATTTGAAAATAAGCAAAATGTCAAGGCCAGTAACAACTAATAATTTTAACCTTGTGTTGGTGCATGCGATTTAGGCCTAATTTAAGTTTGTTTTTATTTAATTGGTTTTATTCTTAATTTTACTGAATGAAGATATGTTCTATGATAACTAAAAATTATTTTGTAAAAACATTAGCACTGAAAATATATACCACAGTTATTGTCAGTTTTATTATGAAAGGTAACTTGTTGAATAAACGAGTAATGGTATGAAGAACGGTATGTTGTCGAGTCAATAAACACGAATATAGTATGTTTGTGTAATTCTGGTAATGTTAGTATGGGATTAATACTGTTTTGAAAACTGTTATCGACTCAAATAATAATTATACTAACAGATACTGTCAGTGATAGTACTGGGGATGATTGACAACCAATGAGATGTAAATTTTAATATATATTGTAACTGTTTGATATTCTACTCTTAAAACAAATGATAAAAATTTATTATGTTTGAAGACTTTTAAGTCATTGGGAACCTTTGCACCTATTTTTCCTTGTTTATTGATAGGTAACTTTTATTCATTCTTGTGATAACCAAACTTAGTTAAATTTGAAACTAGAGAGTAGATGAAAAATATAAGTTTGTTGATGGAAGAAATTATCATTCAAAGTCATTTTATTTTGTTTGAAATGAGTATTTTGCATTTAGAGTTTTAATAACTAATTCTGCAGTAGCAGTTATATTGAAGATGAATAATACAAGTGTCCATAAATTATTCACCCCATTATAGGCCTCTATAAATTTTTACTATAGGAGCTATCTTAAAACGGTTTGCAGCAATTAATAATACAACTCTAGAAATTTTTTCTTTATTTTGAGACAGTCCCAAGATAAACTTTAGGTGTGCTTTCTTCCATGATGATTGGACAATTTTTCTTTTATGAGAATACTGCAGGATTAAAATTACCTAGATATGCTTCAAGCATATACTGCACCTCAGCTTGAGGATATGCAACCCCATGTGTTCTTTCAGCAAGATTGGGTTCTGGCATGCTGGGGATTATGTGTGTGCAGATTGTTTAATGAAAAGTTCCCTTCTAGTTGGATCAGACGAGGTGGACCTATTTCATGGCTGCTTTGTCCCCTAGATACTATGCTTCTGGATTTTTTTTATGGGGCTACATAAAGGACAAAGTGTATGCAAAGAAGGTTAAAAACATCACAGAATTAAGACATTGGACTGAAGAGACATTGGCTTCCATCACAAAAGGCATGTTTCTTAATGTTTGGAATGAAATCATCAACTGCCTTGATGTTGTGTGTGCTACCAATGAGGCTCATGTGAAAGTTTACTGAATTATTGACTGAACTATGGTAGTTTACCTAATTAAAACAAAACTTTCTTTAATTATTAATTGCTGCAAAGTATTTTAAGATAGTTTGTATAATAGGGAATTTATAAAGGCTTTTATTTTTTTTAGTTTATTAATGCTCACATGACAAAATTTAATAAGTATAAGACAGTACCTAAAAAAAAAGTTTTCAGTAAGAATTATAGTTGTAATTTGAATAATGCTTACATATGTGATAGAAATGATGTATTATACATCTGACTAAATTCAATTTTGATACTATTTGTATAACTCGCACATTTAATGGTAGTATCATTGTTTTGATATTACATCACAACTATTACAATGGAGGTTCCTCTGCTGGTTTTGCTTTGTGAAATCATTTCCTGTAGTTTTGTGGTAAAGGTCTGAAATGGCATGTTTCTAATAATTAGCTGTTGTTTTTCTAAAGGAAAAAAAAAATCAAATTTATAATTTTTCATTTGAATTTAACCTACTAATGTAACATTTTTGTAGATTTTGCATTTTCTAATGTTTGTCTGTCTAAAAATTAGTTTAGACACAAATGTTTGTTAACATGACTGTTCCAGATTTATTTATTTTCAAATAATCATTTTATGCTGTATTCTCTTTGAACTTTCTTGTCACCAGAGAAAGTTGAAATTGATGGAGCCTTTTTAAGTGTTTTTCTGTCTCTTTTTATTTTTATGCTATAGGTGATTTAGATAACTTGCTGTAGAAATTGGATGTTCAATAATACTCCAAACACTGTAATCTTCTCTTTGTATAGTTCTTTAATACAAGCTATTCTTTTTTTCATCAGTTACATATTCTGAACAAATGTTAAAAAAGTATAGGATTAATTTTGAGATATTTAAACTTCAGGAAGAATATTTTGTCTGGTATAATGCAAAAAAAAGAAAAGAAAAGGCAAGACTCAGAAATGAAAATCAAATGGGGGGGGGGAGATACAGGGTTATCAATTGATGTTAGGTATCACATTATTATAGTTTGTGGGTGATATGAGCAGAGTAAAAAGTCTGAGTTAACCATTGTTAATCATTAACCATTGTACTGTATTACACAGAGTAAGTGTTCCCTTTTGTTGCTTCATAATCCTATCTTTATTACAACTTTTTTTTATCTAGAAAGGTTCAGTCACCAGAATTATTTTTAACCCTAAGCACATGGGTTGGTTGTGATTTTGCAACCACCATATAATCATGAAAGTATATGTACTCTAACTCAGAATGTGATTAGTGTATCATCGTGAAAATTGGTAAGGTTTTTAGTAAACATTACCAGTATGTTTTACACAAAAGATCATATTTTTAATACAGTATTTCTACAAATTATTTGTATGTATTTATAAGCCTGTATACAATCAATTTGAGTGAGGTGTGACTTTCATGTTTGAAATAGTCATTTTTTCATCTTACAGTTTTTGGATTTATTTGCATGACCTCTAGAACTTTCTAAATGAATATCAGTTTTTGTGTTTGTGTGAATGTGCATGTAAGGCTTTATAATTTTTGTCCTATCCTAACTGTAACTACAATGAAATAATCAGTTATTAAAAAGGTAAACTAAATTTTTTCTTTAATGACTGTATTGTAACAGACAATAAAAATTATTTTTCCTTATAGTTTTCAGGCCTCTAACCTGTTCATAACTGTTTTCATTTGATTTTATTGTTCACTGAACAATGTCTAACTATTGTAACAAAGCATTAAGAGAGCTTAGGGTAAACAAATGATCACGTTGCATTATGTTAGATTAATACAGGTGCATGACTGACTAAGTTTGTTTGTTCGTTTTCCAAAAAGTAAATCATACAGCTGTAAAATATACATTTTATAACATGAAAGCTGTATTACATGCTTGAATAGAATGTCCTGAAATTATTTTACTTTATGATTAAGCTTTAGTCTAAACACATCATTCTCTCTCATTGTGAAACTGTTTAATTTGTGCACTAAGACAAAGCAGCCAGTTATATATTTAGTTCAGATTATGCTTTTTTTTCTGTTTAATATAATGTCTACCAGCAGTACCAGAAAAAATAACATTTCTTGAAAGAGTGTCTGAGAAGACTATCAGGGATTTAATAAGTAATGGTATTTCAATGGAGCAAGGAGAGGCTGACATTTTATATTCTAAATTGTCAGTATCTATAGTACATGTTTGTAATTGGTTGAACAATCTGAAATCTGTATAAGGGAACAGAAGAATCTTAAAAATGAGAGGTTGAACAGGTATTGCATCTTGGAACTAAGACAGGTGAAAATTGGGAAGTTATTTAAATCATTTTAAAATGAAGCTAAAACTTGGGTAATATAAATACTTGAGCTAGGATGCTACACTGTGATGCCAAAGTTTATTAACAGAGATATGGTTAACCTTTTGTATTCAGATGTTACTGTTTTTTTTTTATATATGCCATGATCTTTTGAAATGTCTTTTAAGACATTTCTAACCATTTTAAGGAAGGAAAGTAGAACATGTGTTATATGACCATTAGGAATCAGTTCATCTGTGTTTGACAGAACATGATTGTACTGTTGCTTAATTCAAGAAATCATAACACGTTTAAAAGAAAAACATTTAAAAGTTTAATGACTAGTTTTGCCTATTTTAGAGCTATTATCAGAATAAGTTATGGAACAAAGTGATATTTTTTCAAGAGGTGTTAAGAATATGCCTTGTGTAAATAAAGCTAAAACATGTAAATATGTAAATTAATGTCTTCATTTTTTTACACTATTATTTATAAGTATTTGTTTTATTTCTGATGGTCATGATTTTCTGAGGAGCATGTTTTCAGAACCTTCAGGGAAACTCTCTCCAAATCTACCTACTTTAGCAGTGTCATACATTCACTTTTATTAAAGATAATGAAAACTGTTGATATAAAAAGATTGGTAGAAACTGACTGAATGCTCACTATTGAGCTTTCTTGCTGAAGCAGTACATTATTGCCACTGTTATGAATCAGTCTGACACTGGAAAAATGGAGGAGAATTTCATGATCCTTGGATGAGGCTAATTAGTAATAAAAATGGGATATTTTAGGCAAATATAAGCAGCACCACAAGCCCCTTGTGGTTCTTGAGAAAAAAGCAGGAGTGGAAATAAGTTTCCTTCCCTCGTACAGGGTGGGCTTGTATAGCTTATCTTATGAAAATTACAAAAGTTGGTCCTCACCTCGTACAGGGTGGGCTCGTATGGCTTGTCTTATGAAAATTACAAAAGTTGGTCCTTACCTCGTACAGGATGGGCTCGTATGGCTTATCTTATGAAAATTACAAAAGTTGGTCCTTACCTCATACAGGGTGGGCTCGTATGGCTTGTCTTATGAAAATTACAAAAGTTGGCTGCACAGGTTCTTATGTCTTATGAAAATTACAAAAGTTGGTCCCACCTCATACAGGGTGGGCTCTGTATGGCTTGTCTTATGAAAATTACAAAAGTTGGTCCCACCTCAGACAGGTTGGGGCTTATCTTATGAAAATTACCTCATACAAGTTGGTCAGATGGCTCATCTTATGAAAATTACAAAAGTTGGTCCTCACCTCATACAGGGTGGGCTCGTGTGGCTTATCTTATGAAAATTACAAAAGGGTGGGATGTGTGTGGCTTATCTTATGAAAATTGAAAAAATTGGTCCTTCCCTCGTACAGGGTGGGCTCGTATGGCTTATCTTATGAAAATTGCAAAAAGTTGGTCCTTACCTCGTCAGGGTGGGCTTGTATGGCTTATCTTATGAAAATTGCAAAAGTTGGAACACTACTAGATACATTTTGATTTATTCTGAGCACCATTTTGTATTAGCCAGAATTTTAGTAAAACATTTGAAAATGAGTGTTTCTAAAACTTAATATGGATTCATGGAGATGGCAAATTGTCATCAGTTACTAAGGTTTGTTTCATTTTAATGAGTTACACCAACATTTTATTCATTTTGATAATACATCACCCTTATTCTCGTACGTCATTGGTCAAATCTCACTTGTAATTTGTACCCGAATTTACCACCATTCAGCCTACCATTTCATTTTCGGAGCAAATCATTGTACATAAACGAATCAAACTACTAGTCAAATGCTGGGCATAGCTTTCAAGTAAAGTCTGTAGTTAGCTCTGTGTGAAGAGTCATTGTATGGTTACTTCAGCCAGACTTGTACTTAATATTCTCAGTTGCTGATCTGATGCACATAGCTTGTTACTGGTGAAAATTTATTAATATCACATATAATTATCTCATGTTTGACATACATTGGAGAAATATCAATTAGGTAATGTATAACAGCCTTTAGAAATCCAATTCACTTGCAGTTGACACCATAATACTTTAGTTTTTGCCTAGTACTTGCTTATTTTGAAATATCTTCTTTCTTTTGTTAATTCAAAAAACATTGTTTACAAATCATACAAGAAGCATAAATAAAGCTAGTTCCTTTTAGACTTATTGAAACTGGTACATATACATGTACATATATGTATATGTAATTTTATGGAGACAGAAGCAAAATAAGAAGAAACAAATATGCTGCCGTGAAACAAACATTTAACATGAGGGCAAAGATCATAAGGTTGTTCATTATGTAATTTTCTCTAATTTTTAGAGGTATTGGTAGAAGTAAAACCCAAATTGTGTTGGGAGGGGGTACACTGTCTATCCTGTTTAACCTCAAACTCGCATGCTTACAAGGATAATAACAAAAAAGACAATGTTGTAGGTGTTATATACCACAACACAGGTTAAATTGGACAGATGGTGTATCCTCAATGTAGTTTGAGTTTCACTTTTGCCAGTATGTCAGAAAACCAGGACATATTACATAATTACCCCTGGTGTTTGATATCTGTTTTGTAGCTTTCTTAAGTAAATATACATATATAAAAATTTGCAAAGACCTGCAGAACATTTGTGGTCAAATTAATATCTTTATTACAACAGTATTTCTTCAGATACAAGATCTTTAGAATGGTATAAAAGAATTTTTAATTGCAGACACTGAAATCTGCCAGTCTACTTGTATTAGGCCTAACATTAGTTGAATATGTTATTTATGGCCTATATTCAATAAGGTAATATTGACTTGTATTCAATTTTTACTTTAGTTAGGACTAAACTTTACAGTGCTTAATATGATCAGTATATAAGCTTGTGTTACATAACATTAGACTTTAAAAAAAAACACATAATATTTAGTAAACAAAAATTCTTCTAAAATGTATTTACATCCACCTTTTGTTTTCGTCTCTTGAAATCCAGTGTGCATTTAGGTATTAATGTATGTTAGCATTTTCAGGACAGACAAAAGCTGACTGTTGTGATAATCGATATTTCACACTGATTAGGTCTCAGGATGGTAGAGGAACTGGGCCCCAAGGAGAGGAAAGAGGTCGACAACCTAACCCCCAACATCAAGCAGCATCCAAGAGGGTACAGCAAACCCAAGCTCAAGTTGATGAGGTATCTAAATTTGGGTTTGGTTTGTTTGTTTGTTGATGTGGAAAGTTAATCTTTTTTATTTGTAGTTTCACTTAGTTTTAAACTTAATCTTGTTTGAAAACTATTTTTGATTGTTACTTTTATAAAATTATAACATTACTTTTTAGGCTTTAGTATAATGATCATTAATGTATATGTTGATTTTCTGTATGTCAATTAAACTATGTATTGTTAAGTGTTAGAATAATGCTGTTAAAATCTTAAGCAGGTTTAGGTAAGAATGCCATCACAAGACACGAGAGTGCAGAAATGACAACACTTTCAGCATGTAAATAAACTTGAGACTTTACTTCACATTTTTGTTGCAAACCTACTTCTAATCAATTTTGTTAAAATAACGACATAAGTTAATAGTAGCCACTGATAATGTAATAATGATTCTATCATTAAAAATAACTTATTTAGCATGCAACTGTTTTTTAGGCTTAGGTATTTAGTAAAATGTTTTTTTTGCTTGAACTTTGTGTTTTATTGCTAGTTTATTCTTTGGTAATTAATTTCTAAACATGGTCACTTTTTCTAAAGTTGAAAATGAGGTCTGATTTCAATGTTTCAAGTGCAAGTCAAAATGGAAATGAATTGTATGATTTGACAGGAATTACATGTTTCAGTGTCATTGACATTTTTGTAAAATGTACCTTGAAGTTTGTTATTCATAGTTTACAAGTAATGATTGTTTTGAAATAATATTTATTTTAATGTTTCATTAAAAATGTACCTTGAAGTTTGTTATTCATAGTTTACAAGTAATGATTGTTCTGAAATAATATTTATTTTAATGTTTCATTAAAAATGTACCTTGAAGTTTGTTATTCATAGTTTACAAGTAATGATTGTTCTGAAATAATATTTATTTTAATGTTTCATTAACCACTAACAATGTTTTAAAAAAACTTGCACAAGTGTTGTTAACAGTTACACAGGCTTGTGGTGATTTTGTCAGTTTTCTGTGTTCTATGGTAATTCATGTAAAATTTGAAAACATCTAATTTTACTCCATTACATACAGATTTTTCATAAAATACCATAATGCAATACATACAAGATATACCATAACATTTAGTTTTGAGACTAAAAGATGTAATTTCACAAACATCAGGATGAATGAGGATGTTCTTAACATCAATGTTCTTCTATTCTCTTTAGTCTGTTTGTTTATGTGTAAACAAACAATAATAAAATGTTCATTGGGGTAGTTAAACAGAATAATAACTCGATCTAAGTAAGCCTTTTTTTTTCCTAATTTACAAAAGAAATGCATACATGATAGAAGAAAATACTTTTAAAATCTGCATAGCTGAATTATGTTAAATCTGTTATTAAAAACCAAAGCAACTTATGAAATTTAAATTTGCAGACCTGTTTTGTCAGTTGTTACCCACTTAAAAAATATAAAGAAAAAAGTGATTGTTTTGTTTAAAGTTAAGAAAATCAGAAATTGACATAGTATTGAACTAACAAAAATAGAAGGAAACATAAAGCTAACTTTCAAGCACTGTACTTTATTACATAAAATATTTATAAATATGTTGTGAATGCTGTAAAAAGTTCCTTGAATAGTTATTCCTTGATAATATTTAGATGAATAACCTATTAAACTTGAACTTTGTAGACTTAAATTTGGTTCTTAAGTGACAGCCCTTTGAACTTATCTTAAGATCTTATAACTGCTTTTGTCTTCAGTGGAAATTACATGTTCTTGGCAAGCTTGTTAGGTATATGCTCTCCATTCTAACTGGTATTTTGATTATTTTACATCTCTCAAATTTGTTTATATACCAGTAATGGTCCATTAAGCATAAATTACATGCAAAGAGGGTAAAGCAGACAGTTACAAGTCATGTGGTCTGAATATTTTGATGTTTCAGTAATATTGCTATCCTAGGTGGTGGGTATAATGCGTGTGAATATAGACAAGGTACTGGAACGTGACCAGAAGCTATCGGAGTTGGATGATCGTGCAGGTGAGAAGCTTGTAACTGAAGCCGCAGTGTATGGTCCAAACAACAATTCAGACATTTTGAATGTGGTTCAGACAGGAATTACAAAAAAGTTTTTTGTACATAAATCTCACACATTTACATTGTTTATAACTTGTGAATGTTCTTAAAATGTAGTCACAACAACTATTTGTTTATTTTCTTCTTTTCATTAACTTAAACCTGCTCACTTTACCTGTCTTACATCTTTCAATCTACATTCATATTTTGTGGTCCTTATCTTCCACTTAAGCTATTATATTAGGTTGAGGAATAATTTGTGAGCGTTTTTAAATAATTTCATTCAAGCATTACATGCAAGACTATACAATACTTCAATGCATGAACACATTACACCCAAAACATTTATTATGATACTTTATTTCATGTAATACCTAGGTATATAGTATACATTGTTTTAAACGAAATTGCAAGAAATTAAATGTGAAAAGCAGATGGTGTCGAAAACGCTCGATTTTGTCCACTTGACAGTCCATTTAATGAGCTGAAAATGAAAGCAAAAATTAAAGACATATGAAAATCAAACACACCATCTATTAGAGCAAAAAAACGCTCACGAATTATTCCTCAACCCAATATTTACTTGTTCACACTTTGTTTTTCTATTATTCATCTGAATCATAATATTGTGCATTGATATGAAACATTCCATCCATGCATTTGTTTATCATCAATGCTTTTAAATGTCATGGAGTAATTTATTTTAAGTGTAGTCTATATATTCTTTCACAATTAACCATTTTACTTCTGTGAAATCTTTAATAATCTCTAAATCGTTCTTATTGTACAAGACTACCTATGAATTACCTATCCATAACTCAGTCTAATTCCCAATAATAATAATAATAATAATAATAATAAAAAACTTTATGGAAGACTGTTCTGCAACCACATTAAAAAAAAATCTGAATTTGTTTGTGTGAAAAACTAATAAACCCTCTTGTTGTCCCAGTCTTTCAAATCCTTTGTTACAATTCTCTCAACTATTCTAATAACCCCACCCCTAAATCAGGTTGTGGATATCATGAAAACCAACGTGGAGAAAGTCCTGGAACGAGATAACAAATTATCTGAATTGGATGATCGTGCAGGTAATAATGCTTTAGCTTGTGTTGTGAGTTTGGCCTGCTGTGGACAATGAGTAAATGAATGAATGTCTTGTAGATTTTAATTTTCTGTTGTGTATGTACAAGGATAAGTTGTGAATTTTTTTTATGGCTTGTCTAAGAGGGAGTTTTTTTTGTTTGTTATACAGATGGAAAAATTTCGTAGTAAGATATGTTTACTAAGAAATTGATCATTTTAGGATGGAAACTAGAAAAAAAATTTAAATAACTATTTGCAATTCATGTACTACAGTCATGTACCAGTATCAGAAAGTTTTAGTTTCATGTTTGAACTATTTAGAATATTATAATAAATTTTTACTTCACCTCTTACAATGTGTAAAATGAGTGATGTTGAAAACCTCCAAGCTTAAAAGTATAGTGTTTATTTTTTCCAGTTTTAAGAAACTTGGGACATGTATTGCATCTTAAGGTAATTAGGTAAATTCCAAGATTCTAATCATAATGCAAGAAGGATTTGTGCAGGAGTTTGTGTGCGTATGTTTGCAAAGGTACTTGTTTACAAACTTTTTATTTTAAGTACAGTGGTAAGTCTATGGATTTACAACACTAAAATCGGGGGTTTGATCCCCTCATTGAACTCAGCAGATAGCCTCATGTGGCTTTGCTATAAGAAAACACACACAACTGGAAAACCTCAGCCTTTACTTGGAACTATAAATATTCATATCCAACTCTTTCTGTAAAAACTACTTTTAACTTATCTTTTCTATGATATTTTTAATTACCATTCATGTATTCTGTTTCCATGTTTCACCCCTTTGTTACTATACCATCTCTGTTCTTTTAACCCTAAACTGTTTGCAGCATTGTATTTAATTTTCAATGTTTTGTAATACAAAGATGTTGATTTCATAATTTGAATACATAAATTTGTATTTCACTTCAGTGCTATAGAATTGTCAAGTGTGTAATATATATTTTCTCTCTCTCTGTGGAAGCTTTTTATGGTTAAAATATGGAAATAAAGTGGACTGGAGGAGTAGTGTATTAAATGTAGGTCAAAGTGTGTTGGCTGTGGTTAGGTCACAAAGTTTTATGAATGAGTTTTGATGAGACTAAGAAAATTGTAACTATGAAAAAAAACTAAATTTCTGTTTAGTAGGTGATCAGTAACCAAGGTCATGTTTAATATTTATTTGATTTGCTATTTTGAAACTTGAATTTACTTCATATAGTAACAAACCATAATATACAGACATTGTGTAATGATTTACAACCACTTTTGTTAAGACACACAAAGTATTAATAGATTAACAAGTTAATTTACAAAGCAATATTAGAAATATATTCCAAAGCAAAGAAGATAGATAATGCTTGTTTAATGTTGCATTTATTAATGCACAGCTTTGGTTTTTCAAAACAATTATTTTCTTCAGATGCATTGCAGCAAGGGGCATCACAGTTTGAACAACAAGCTGGTAAACTGAAGAGGAAATTTTGGTGGAAAAACTGTAAGGTGGGTTGAAGTTTTAATATCATAGGATTAAACTTATTTTAGTTTTGTATAAAGACTTAAAATCATCTGAGTTAAAGCAACTTGTATTCAGTGCTTATGAAAGCTTTTGTCCAGCACCAGAGCTGTTGAAGCTGGCAGAGAAATGACAGATGATAACTTCCAGTCTTTAATAAGTAAACACGTTATATTATCAAATGTTAAACTGGAACTTCACGATACAAAATTAAGATTATAACTGTGTTTTTTATGTGTGAAAATAGTGAATAAAATTTAAATTTGGTAACTCAGACCTACCATCTAAAGATTTACTTGGTAGTATGCCAAAGTGGAATTTATCCTTGATTTTCCTTCAGGGTTTTTATCATAAAATATAGCATTCTTTTTAGTATTTTATAATTGCTGAGTTAGTGTGGCAAGACTAGGAGTTGTTTTACTAAACACTTCGAAATAATACATATTTACTTTTTTATAAACATTTCAAACATAGTAGCTGTTAGCACAAGTACCCACAACATTAGCTGATTATTTAATTATTGCTTATATATTTATTATATTTAATCCTAACATTCTGTGAAGTTCACACAAATAAGCCAGAAGAAGAAAAACAAATGAGACATCCTGAATAATTAATTTTTATTTCTTACAGAATTGTCACCGTACTTTTAAATTATTTTATTCCACTGTGTTTTAATAAACCAAATGCAAAACTGCTGTAAGATGTTACTTAAGTAAATTCATACTTAAGTTATCAATTTCTCCTTTGTTATTTTGCTGATAAAATCAAAGCAAAATATAGTAAGTAGAAAATTATTTCAAATAGTCACATAAAATCTTATTTTGTTTGTTTTGTTTATAATTATTATTGCTATGCAAAATATTTGTGTAGCCCAAGTAACAAGCTTCACCAGTCACATTTGAATTATTGGCTGGATTGATCCTTTAGTTAAAAGGATTGTTTTATATTAAGATTGCAATTACGTGTATTTTTTCAGATGATTGCTATAATGGTTGGCATTGGTGTAGTTGTCATAGTGATTGTAGTTTGTAAGTATATTTATCTGTTTTGCAGATGTTGCAAATCTTATTTCAGTTACTCAAACATTTTTCTTCATTTCTTTGAGTATTGGACTTTCCAAAGGGCAAGATCATAGTTTTTCCTGTTGAAACCAAAACCTAAACTTTAAAATCTTACTATTACTGCTACTCTCATTTCTTGGTTATGCTACAAAATATCTTAACACTGTAATAGTTGTTATCAGGTTAATGAAGTAGTAAAAACAAAACAAAAACAGAATTGAAACAAAATGTGATTTAAAACTTCAGAGTAATGGAATACTTTATAAAAACCTATTAGAGATATTAAGATTTATTTGGCCAGATTGGTAATGCATCAACAGTTTCAAGGTTCTGGTAACTGAATAAATTAACTTCTTATAGAAGAATAGTTTTATCTCAGCAACTTACATTCATTTCATGTAACACTTTAACATCTACCTAGTCTTATTTGATATCCAATGCAAGTTGCATCTTATCCAAATATGCTGCGTAGGTATCATACATTGAACAATTGTTTAAAAGAAACAGCTGTTATAGAAAGGCCTTTGTTATTTTCTTTGGATGATAATAGGGTCTTTTGTGTTTTGGGATGCAAGTGCACTGGAGTGTTTTTTTCTCAATACTATATGGAATATAAGGATGCGTTAAGTTTTGATAGAGAACCATATTCACATAGAAATTTTCTCTGGGTATTATCAAGACCTGCCTCTTCCAAAGATACAAGTTTATCAGCTTATATTAAACAGCAACAGGATCATTCCAAACTAGATGGTTAAAAATACTAATGGTGTAAATATAATTGCAAAATTTACAAGTTGTATTGTTTTTTTATCAAAATTTACCGCTGTTAATATCGTACAGAGTGTTGTATTTATCTGATAGGATCTCATAATTTGGGAGCAAAGATGTGAAGTTTATAGTAATACAGATTAAGTTTTAACAGGATCTGGAATTTGATAATTAGTGTAAAACAGTTTTGTTTTTAACAATATTACTATTTTAAGGGTGATAGGTAGCTTTTGGTACAGATATTTTATTAATAGCATGATAAAACCTCTGCTAACTCGTACACCCAAAAAAAGAGTAAACAAAGAAACTCTGCCATTATAGTTTTAGACAGACCTCTCTCATGGTCTTTAAACAAGCAGGTTGCCTGCAGTAATTTGTATTAATTATTTTAAATATTACTGTTTCTACAAAACCAGGACTTTCATCAAGTGTATCATAATTGTAATCAAAATATATTTTCTATCAGAACGTAGGTATCACATACTCATTGAATGATTTCTTTTTTTTTCTGTCTCTCCTCTAACAACTGTGTGTGTATATATTTTGTTATCCAGGTGATGTGAGCAGCACTAATAGTTATACCTTATTTTATTACACATATGTTCTTTCTTTTCTTACTGAATATCTTTAGGCCTTGTTTCCTGCCTATTAGCATCTGGTACTTGCTTTTGGAAAAACCTTGCTCAACAAAAAGCTGAGAAATGTTTATTGTTAAGCCATTTTGTTTCAGTTCATTGGGAAGTTCTACCCAAACCCATCTTTTATTTTTATTAATTTATGTTTGTTTATTTGAATGGTCATATTTGTTTATTTTCAGATGTGGGCCATAATTATTGGAATTGTCGTCATTATTGTTATTATTATTATTGGTGAGTTTTGTTGAGTTCTCTTATTTCTTTTGATAGTCTTATTATGTTTTTAATCATTATAAAAACTCTCGTATTGTCGACTAAGAATAAAATTAGTTTTATTTCACTTGTCTTTGGTTTGTGGAATTTTTTTTATTAAATTTTGTTTCATTACTGTTTGGTCATACCAACTTTTTACATTTATCACAAATGATAGATCTTGTTTTTATTTACTGTAATAGATATTACAGTTTGACTGTATGTCGTAATATGATGGATGTGGGAGCAGGTGTTGCTGAAAATTCCACTAATATAATTAATAAGAATCAAAACAGTTTCAAATTGCAGAAAGAACTGAATATTTAAATGATATCAACTGTTGGTTCTTTTTGGCTGTTGTAAAATAGTTTATCTTATGTGTACATCTATGTTTGCTTGTCATTAATACAACAACTAAATATCAAGTGAAATAGTATGCTATTATAAACCAACTAAAGAATACCCTAAAATATGATAATTACTGTTTTCATTATTAGCTCTTTTTTAAGAACAGTTCTGAGTGTGTGCGAGTTCCACTTTATTAAAGATGTAATTATTTTGTTACATTCAAAATGATTTTTTTCATTTTCAGATAGTTTTCCAAAAACCAAAATTTCTGGAATATTTTTTTCTGTATTGGTTGGGTCAGTAAATAATTATTAGAGCTATGTGGTGGACAGCTAGGTAATAAAATTTTTTTTCCAGTCATCTTAAACATGCAGTTAAATAAATTGGAACAAATATAAACGTGTGAGGTAAACGGAGAAAATAATGGAACTACCAAGGCTAACTTATCTCAGTTTTAATTCTCAACTGAATTGTTTCAGGAATAGTTTGGCAGTTAGTTTGTTGCATTGCAGATTGGAAGGTCCAAGGTTTGAACCATATCATATTATTGAATATGTTCTTTTAAACTGGCCAGGCATGGTCAGGTGGTTAAGGTGCTTGACTCGTAATCTGAAGGTTGCGGGTTTGAATCCCCATTGTACCAAACATGCTCACCTTTTCAGCCATGGAAGCATTATAATATGACAGTCAGTCTAGCTATTCGTTGGTAAAAGAGTAGCTGAAGATTTGGTGGTGAGTGATGATGACTAGCTGCCTTCCCTCTAGTCTTACACTGCTAAATTAGGGATGGCTAGAGCAGATAGCCCTCATGTAGCTTTGTGCAAAATGCAAAAACAAACAAACATTTAAACTGTGGAAGTAACTCCTGCTAATTGGTTAATAATTTCTACTCATTGGGCTCTTGAAGGCAGTTTGTTCTTGTTAGAATTGTATTATGGTACTATTTATATTTCATGACTATGTACCGATGTCACTTTGATATTCTTTTCTTCTCCTTGTGAGTTGTAGGTTGTGTCTTAAGTTGTAGATATGTCTAGGATATGTATCTTATGCAATAAGATGATGTTTCATCATTTACTTATCATACATAATGGTCATTTACTTGTTTATTACTTTTGCTATAGGTGTGTCTGCAGCAGTGGTGGGTTTACAGGCCAAGCAAACTAAGCACTGTTTGATTATTTGAAATTTGTTATTGTTATATTAATGTATAGATATTGAATATCCAAAATGTAAAATAAATATTTACTTTCATGTTTAAATTTATCCCTCATAAAGTAAAAAAAAAAATAAATCTTTTGGAAATTCACGTACACAGATTCTCTATTAAACCTTTCTCTCAATCTACACCATTATTGACATGTGGTGAGACTGAAACATGAGTTACTACTCATTCAAGTGAAGAAGTGATATTTTTGCTTCGTGATTGCCATGGAAATTATGTTGTTAGGCCAGGTGGCAAATAAGAACCATACCTTATCTGTTACAAACCAAGGAATTCTCACGTAGTATTGTCTTGTCTTTTTAATTTTCATACACTCAACATGCTTTGAATGAATTACAGCTTTATTTATGGATGTCATAGGCTGGTGTTCTGTTACTTTAATTTCTTTAGCATTTAAAACAAACATCAAATATGCAGTTAATTGATTATTATGATTTGAACTTCCATTTTACTTAAACAGTTGTTAACAATAGATGTAGTTTTGGTTTGATTTGCTTGCACATACCAGTTCCATGCCACATCTCCCCTTGTCATGTTGCTTGCCACACATTACTGATTTATTATATGAGGAGGGCTCATGTTTCTTACCTGCTAAATTATTTTAATTTATTTATGCAGGTTTTTTTAGTGTATTTGTTTGTTGGTATGAAGTTTAAATAGATGTGTATATTTTGGTAGAGTATGTTGTATGATCTTTCAGATATAGACTGTTATATGGTGCTATTTGATCCAAAATAGTAACCAGAACTTGTGTAACACCTTACATATCTTTTCCAAATAAAACCCTATATTGGACTTTGGCTGTCTTGTTCTTGTAAGGATTGGAAAGAGGAAGTTGTTCTGACTACACATTGGTCATAGTTTTTTTAAACATAGTTTTCTTTTATCTGGAACTGATGCACCAGTGTGTAGTTTGTATAATACTCAGATCACAGTAAGTCACATTTTACTTTCTTGTCATCGTTATGATTCACAACGACAGCACCATTTTAAGCATGTTATGTTTCAAGGTTTGTTCATAACATTAGTGTTATTGGTGATGGTGACACTGTCCACCTTGGTAATGTTTTTAGTTTTTTAAAGGCTATTAATCTTTTTAATGCTATTTAAATGTTTTTTAAATTTATACATTAAACCTTTTTTTACTGTGATTCCCTTTTAAGAATCACAGTCCATTTAGTTTGATTTGAAATTAGAAAATGGCTGTAATGTCAAATAACTTGGAACCAGGACTGGAAAGGCTAACTTCAGGTAACTGATGGTGGTTTTAGTACTTACCTTGTAGTCTTCCTGGCAAGTTATGATAATTAAAATTATGCTCCAAAAAGTTCTTTGCACCTTGTATTTCTTTAGTTTTTCTCTTAATGTTGTGGACAAGATGAAAACATTGGTTTTATGCTATTTGTTTTTTTTTAACTTTGTTTTGTTTTACCTCAATTTTCTTTCATGAATTTTACTAAATTTACTTTTAACTTTTTACCAGATGTTTGGTGCAGATAGCCTAGCTACTTTGTGACATAAAACACCAAATCAGCCAACCACTGAATTAATGTTAAAAAGTGGAAGTTTTTGATTTTGCTTTTGCACATATGTATCATTGTAAAGCCTGGGTAATGTATGAATATCAGTTTAGTTTCAAGTCATTGAGAAATGTTTCACACTCACCATGCATCCATCCACTCAGGGTAACAGTTTAACTTTGAAATGTTTCACTTTTTCACTCGCACCATGCATCCATACACTCAGGGTAACAGTTTAACTTCATTCTTTTAGCGGGTTAAAGATATTTCATAATTGTTCACCCCTGTGGAGTTGAGAGATAAAAAGCTCCACCTGTTACTTGATCTTTGATAGCACTGATGGTTTATCTGTAACAAGTTTATCTCACCATGGGTGTCCTTTACTGTGGCACTAAGTTTGTGTCTTACTTTCAAATTATTATCAAACTACTACTCATTTATGTTGCACAACTTACTATAGCACAATAGTATAAAAGTTTTAAATAAAAAAAGATAAAATATAAAGTTTTGCTGAGGCAAAATGTTTAAAATGTATTGAGGAAGTTTTACTCAAAGGAAATTTGAAATGAGGAAATGTATTTTTAATCTTACTTTGTACATGGACTGTTCAAAACATATCCTGTATATTCATAGACAAATCTTTATTTTAATTTATTAAAAACACTTGACTGAAAAATTAGATTTTGTATGTGAAAGACAATGTTAACTGAAAGACAACCAAATTTTGTTAAGATATACAAACTATATTGAAAGTTAGAAGTATTAAATCTATAGAGACTGAACAAGTACAAAGGGGTATTTTTCTGGATTAACCCCTTTGCTATGGGCTGTGTATAATATTATATACAAGTTCATTTACACATTTGCACTAAGTATTTGCACTGTAACTTTTGACACAGCATGTGTATCTTCATAGAATGTGGTGGACTTTTAGTAAAGGTTACAAGATTTGTACACAGAAAATCAGATTTTTTATTGAAATGTTTTTACTAAAGATTTGTTTGTGAAAATAGTGTTTCATTACTGGTCTGAGTGCAAAGGAAATTCGTTATTAAGAAAATTATTCTTTATTCCAAAAATCTCAAATATTATTTATGCAATTTCTGAAACCTCCTAAATACATTTAAAACATTTATTTTGAGTTTTACTATAGTTTGGTATTTTCTGTAATCTAATTATGTGGGATCACTTGATGTACCTTGTAACCATCACAAAAGAAAAAAGAATTGCTTTTTTTGTGCTAGAATAACTACATATAATATGAAAATACAAATGTTTAGTCTTAGTAGCATAGGTATCATAATGTTATATATTTATTTTCTATTATACTGACCTTCCAATCATACCTAGCTAACATTACATAATTTGCATTGATGCACATCACATGGACTTGTTACGTATCCAGTAATATGAAACTGGTCTGTAGTCTTTCCTGTCTTGGCTGAGTTTTAATGGACTAGTGTTTTGTAATATATAATCACATTTCAGTTATTATACGTTATATGTGTGTGTGTAGATTATTACTCTTTAGAAATAAATTATTAAACTTATTTTTCCTAAATATAAAACAATAAATCTAGAATTAAATCAAACAATTCTCTTCTCGCTATGACCTTTGAACTTGGTTGCTGAATGGGTTGCTAAGCCTTTTAAAAGTTTACACATGGAGGGTGTAAAACTTTTTTTTTAGGTTTTATATATACAGTTGAATAACCAAAAATCATAAATAACTACACTAATACCATAGACTTCAACTATAATTTATTCAACTTTGTAACTAAGATGTATTTAGATTTTAAAAACTATGAAACTTGAGCAGACTAAAGACTACCTTCTTGAAATCTTGGTTTGAAAGATTATGGTGGCCTCTTCACAGATTAAAAATGGTTGAGAAAAATCCCTTTGGGGACATTCTGAGCTGTTGATTGGTTATTCACAATTGAAGTAAGTATACATAAGGGATTGTTCTCAAAAATGGAAAGAGGTGAATGGGGCCTCTGAGTTTGATTCAGTACATAAGCCACATCTCAGCAAAATAAAAAGACAAGGTTCTTGTTTCATATTTTAGCTTGTTAACCCTTAAACAGTGGCCATCATCACTTGATGCTGATACCTGCAACATTCCTACTGTTTAAGGGTTAATATTAGTAATTTGAACAGAACTGTAGACTTAGTATTTTGGCATAAGACATTTAATTTTAAACAGTGTTTATTGAACATTCTTCGTGACTCCCTGAAATCTGTATTTAGGTGTGTTCTTTTAATATTTTAAAAAAATTAACTCATTTATAACATTAAAGTTTGAGTTATAATTTGCAGTTTGTATTCTAACCTATTGACATAAATTCATAAAATAGTTTGACAAAATTTTGAATGCAAGTTAAAATGACATGACCCATCATGAAAGGGTTAATCAAATGTTACTGTCAGTCTTGTATTAGGGTATACTCTGAGTTTTTCTTTAGTTCATATTGTATTATGATAAGTAACTTTTTGCATTTTTTCCTTCAATTTTCAAGTTTTTAGGCAATAAGAAAAAGTACCAGTTTTTTTTCTTGTGGTAAATTAAAAAAAATAACTTTGTTATGTAAGTATTTACAAAACTCTAATCTTTAGTCTGCTTATCTCTGACTTCTTTACACATAGAAATTACCAGGATGTGCTGGTAACTTGAATAATATGAATTGTATTTAAAAAGATAGGTTATTCAGAGTAAAATTATTCAGTGAGCCCTCACAAGACCATGTTATTAATAGCAGTATTGTTATTTTTTTGAAATGTAATATACTTTTAAAAGAAAACTATTCAAAGATTTATAGTGTGGGAATTTACTGTTATAATATATATGCAAAAATGGCTCGTATGGATTGAGAAAATATTTTACATAGAAGAGCGAACAACGTTTCGACCTTCTTCGGTTATCGTCAGGTTCACAAAGAAAGAGGTAACTGACCGGAAGCTGACCACATGTTTGAAAGGGGTTGTGTAACTGAGTGTCGTAATGTAGAGGTGTTAGATGTATATATATATATTTCTCTACAAGTGGGTTTTCTCGACATCACTGATTACTGTTATAATGTTTATTGTGTGGATCTTTCAGAGTCATTAACAAGAACTTTAATGTAATTTGTTTATATAGTTTTACAAATATATCTGAAAAGTGCAAAATATTTTCACTTCCCTAATCTTTTTATTACTGTTCTTGTTTTTAAGTAGTATCTTCAGATATGCATGTTTCTAAGTACATGCTCTGCATTAGGTAATGCATACAGCAAGACTTTTTAAACTGAACTCTCATTTCTTGACATTGTTGTTGTTTAGATTTTTGAGTTTGTTCTCAAGGTATTTGTCCAGTGTTGTGCCAGAAAGTGAAAAAGAAACATTAAGGGTATTCTGGGAATCTCACAATATTTAACAACAATAAATAATGGGGATTAAATGATTGGTCTGTCTTTTATTGTAAAAACAAAACAAAAATTCAAACAAGTTGGCTACTCATCCAAAAGACCAGAAATTATTGGTCACCTATACAATTGACTTGTAATTGTAAGCCTTTATGTCATGAATTGTTTGCATGATACAATTTGCAATAGGTGAAACTAGAGTAGGCTCACATTTAGTGAGGGCCTACTTGGCTGAATAATTAATTCAAAGATATAATACCTACAACTTTTAAAATAGGTTTAGGTTATCAGTACAATGTCTCGATCCATAGTTAAACTCAAAAAAGCAGTTGAACCTATTTTTTTCCTGATAACCCATGATATCATTGTCATTGAAACATTGTTTTTTTAAAATCAGAACTTACTTTGAAAGTTGCTATTATTCTAATTTTTTGTAAAAAGTAAATTAAAGTAAGATGTCAAGCATCTTAATGATGTGTAAAATACTGATGATTACAATATTGAGGATGAAAAATCCCGTTGTACTCGGTCATTGGACCAACAAACATCAATTAGTAATTAGCTAATAGTTAGAAATGAATGTTTTTTGGTTAACCTCTAGTGACCAAAGCAACTAAAATGACAAGTATTACATTGTGACTTCATTTTTCTGAAAAGAAATTATGAACTGTATATATTAATATTCAAATTTACCAACATAATTAATTGCATATGCTTGACTTAATGTTATGATGTTTGTATAAACACCTTTGTTCAGACTTTATTAATTATCTAGTGTTTTATTCTCTATGTTGCTTTCATTCATGGCTGCCCTTCACCTTGGAAGCTTGGGTTTATAGTGGCTGAAGAACTTTTTGTTTGCCCTCTGTCGATACTAAAGCCCTTGGCTGAGCACAGTCGTATACATCTACATGCATCGGGAAAAACAAATTAACTTCTTGTGTTTCATCTTTTTATACTCTTCCAAATTGTTTGGGTAAAAATAAATTCATATTAACTGCTAATGCTTGTTAATAATTACTCTGTTGTCTTACCAAAACGTTCTTCCATTTTAAAGTGAATATACTTTTTATGCAGTTCACTTTTATAAGTAGATAATATTTGATAAAGTATTTAATAGGTGACAGTTTTGATTAATTCTATAGACTTTTAACCAATACTTTGCCACTTGTGATTTAGTATCTTTTGTGGAATTTCTTTCCATAACACATTGTTATAATGATCTAATATTTTCAATAAATGGTTAGGATCTGTTAGAGCATTCCTTTGTTATCTCTGTCGTAATGTCTCTTAACTTGTGAATTCAGGGAAATTTGAGTTGAAGCAGTTTGTTATTTGTTAACCATGTTAAAAATGTAAATTTTTTGAATTTGATTTTTGTAGGCTGTTACTTCTGTATATATAATTGTCGTATTTTCACGTGGTAATAAATGTTTTTTGTTTTTTTTCACCCTTCCCACTAATGCTTAGTGTTGTGGTTCATTAAATCATAGATCTAAATAGTTGGTTCTTTTACTGTTTTTTTTATAAATTTAGAAGTAAGGAAATATTTTTTTGAAAGTGTAAAGCTCTCTAAGTTTAAAATACTTATTTATTAAACCTAATTGATCAAAATCATGGATTTTGTTTTGGTCAGTTTAGTGGGTTTTTTAGATTTGTATTTATGTTGCGTGTATTTTAGTATTTTGTTTGTTTTAAAAGTTGTTTTTGCGTGACATATTTTATCGTTGTAAATTAACTTTCTGTTTTCTTTTTTTTTTATAGTGTATGCCGTTACTCAGAACAAGAATGCATAGTGTGGAAGTATTGAATGTGATTTCAGCATCACTAGGTTTGGTTTGAGGTAATTCCATTTTCAGATTGTCAGGTTGCAAAAAGTGGATATGTAAATGTTGAAATAAATATGTAAATGTGCTACGCGTGTCAATGTGTAGCTAGCGTAGAGTTGGCTTGGCAGCATTTTCTACAACCTCAACTTTGCATATGATCAGTTGTATAAGCATCCATCACAGAAAGAAAATTGTATCGGTGTTTCTGGGTCATCGTTTTCAAGCTGGTTTCAGCACCTATCAAACAGCGTTAAATGGAACTGGTTGGATGGAGGTCAGCAATTTGATTATTTTTACTTTGGGGTATGATTTCCTTTCTTTGTGGTTTGTATAAAAAGTGAAGTACAATTTATATCCGTAATTATCGTTGAAAGTAAATGAAAAACAAATTTGGTACGAAGTGAAGGTTTTGTGCTTCCTCCCCATAAAACTTTGTTAGATTCTTTCATTTAGAATTAGTCTATTTTTATATAAATATAACTAGCATGTTAAATAAAGTAACGTATCAGGTGCCTGATTAGTGTTGTTCAAAAATATCCTTGTAACTTAGTGCAAAAATTGAAATGCTATATAATAACAAGGTCTAATAAAAGCTGAGTAATCCTGTTTTATGGGTATGCAGTAATTGTTCTGATTAAGGATTTCTATGTGGCATGCTTTATTTTTATATTTTTCCCCCCCACTGCCTAAAACGTTTCTTTTCCTTGTGTAGATTTTATGCCTTTTAAGTTAAAATGACAGCATGTGAAATCAAATTATTAAAATTTAATTATTGACCACAAATATGAAGATGGGTTTTATTGAAGGGTCATAATCTTGCTTGATATTATATCCTTTGTTACCATGAAAACTTGGTTCCAGTATCATCCTATCCTTTATTTTCTGACATATTTGGACACTGCTACTACCTCTGTATTTTGATGTCTCTGTGTACGCCTTGTTGTTGTTTCTACAGAACTTTTGTCATTTAATTAATAGGTTCTAGTTTACTATGTTCTTATTGTTTTAATTCATGATAATTACATAGTCTGATTTGGTCTTGAGCATGTTGTTTTTTTGTATATAAAGATTAAATCCTGCTGAATAATAGTCTAATTTGCTTCTGATCATGTTTCTCTGTGTTTAAATGGAATCCTAGCTAGTTTTATTTTATTACAACTGTTGGTTTCTGTGGTTCAATAGTGCTTTAATCAAGGGTTTAAAAAACTTATCTATAAATAAGCAATTTAAATGTTTTGAACATCGTGTTTGTCTTACAACTATAAAATGATTTGAAAAACATATTCTTTTGGCATTGTATGATTTGTTTTGTATTTTTTCTAAAATGTGGAGGAACAAATTTAACAAATTTCTAACTGTAACAACAATTTTTTTTTTTACAGCAAATCACCTTTCAAATAAATTCTGATGCAAAGTCTTCCTCCTTCTTGTTTAAGTTTTTATAAAAATAATTGGTATTGGCAATAGATGTAAATGGTAATTTGAAATCTTGTAACACATTAATTGCAGATGTCTAAGTTTGGTTTGTTTTTGTTTTTTTAAGGGTATCTCATGATTTTTTTTTTAAGCTTGCAAAGTGCCTTAAATGTGAAGTTTTCACTGTTAAGAAAATATAACTTGTGTACTGTGTACTAGTTATAATTATTGAGTTCAGATTTCAGTATTGGATTATTGTTACTCAGATGTAAACAGAAATATAGTTTAGATCTAATCAGTCAATATTTTTACACATCTCGTACACGTTTATTTTCCCATATGTCAAGAAGTCCTCAGAGTTTGACGTGTCAACTTTATTACATATTACTACTCAACAGACCTAATCTTGTAAATGTTAGATCCATGAATGAGCTCACTAGATTCATTTAACTAAGGACACAGTTAATAAATTCATTTTTACTATTTGGTTAGGCTATATTAATGTTTAATTTTGTAGAAATTAACTGTTCTTATGGGTTAAGATAGAAATAAGTATACACAATTAATTTATAATATTTGTATTTGTTTTATGATCAGCCATTTTCTCATATCTGTAGTTAATTAACAATTGATTCATGTTAGTAGGTGTTTCAAAGGAAATGAAGTGGGCAGGGTGGCTGTTTTGCAAGAGGTGGTCTTGTTAACGATTATGTTCTGTACTGGTTTCATCTCGTATATACAGCTTAACGTAATGCTGTCTTCTATTTTGAAATAAATCTTATTATTATTGAAAATTGTTACCTTACTTAAAGATGTTTTGAGATTTTTTTTAAATTGACAAGTTCCTTACGAGCTAGTCTATTGTACTTGAAACATTTAAACATTTTCAAAGGAAAGATTATTGGATTCATTAACATACGTTAGGATTTCCTTTTCTTTTTTGTATGGTAAATGTGCAAAAAAACAAAATACTGAAATAATTTGTCGAACATCGGGTTCATCAATGAACAACAATTTATTGGAAATATAAAAAGTAATTATGAATTTGTAAGAAGTGTTTTTTGATTACAAAATTGTCATTGCTAATAATTCTAAATCTGTGATAGTACGTAATAAAAAGTCAGTTGTGGATAGGAGGGTATATGGTAGTGATTGTGTATGTCAGTTTACTGGAAACAAAAAGTAAACATTTGATATATTTTTACTGTGACATCTAACCTTTTGAAAACAGTTTCATTTAATCTGTCATAGCAAGTAACAGTAACAAAATATACTTCATATTTATATTGATAACAGGCTTTTGTTGACAATGTGTGTGTGTGTGTGTATATATATTGAAGAAAGCAAAATAGATCCTTAAGAGAGAACTTAGCATGCAAGTTCCATTTAGAACACGAATGTAATTTAATATAGTTTTGGAAAGAGTTACACATTCATATAGGGATGTGATCATAGAAAATATGTTATTCATAACTATAAAAATACAATGTATAAAATAAGAACTATTGGACTTTTCAATTGCTCTTGTATAAATACTTTTTAAAAATCCTAATATAGAAGGTTATGGATAAAAATATACGAGTATTACGTGAACTGGAGTGATGTGGTTGGTATTCGTATCTGTATTACAAACATGGCAGCAGAGTGTATTTTGCTTTCTGCTCATCCATATCACTCCCACTGTGACAGAGAAAACAAAATAACAACAATATAGCTGTAACTACAGTAGAACTTGTTCTCTGATTTGTATGTTAGGTACACAGAATATGCTGTTCTGAATCCTTTATATATATTTTTTTTTGCCTTGTGTGCTTGATTGGAATTTGTTTGCTTGTTTAAAATACATTTCTTTAGCTAATAATATAATTTGTAAAAAAAACAAAAACATAAGGAAAGTGGAATAATATATTGTATGTTTAAGTTTGGTATATGTGTTTTTGTGTTTCATGAATTAGATATGTTTAGGTGTACTTTTCAGAATGTCTTGTTGAACTTTTAATAATTGTGAAAATATTTTGTATTTAGCCTTATTTCTTATTAATAAAATTAGCTAAAAGAATGAACTTGTTGAATATTATTGAATCATGATGGTCATGGCAAATAACAGGTTTTAATGGGATGTGAAATATATACAGTAGTTAAATGTTAATAATTATTGTAATTGTATTTATTATAATAAAGGATCATACTTACTCAGAATTAGATTTTGGATTGGGCTTTATTTATTTAATGCCCTGTAAAAAAAACAACAGAGGTTTATTTTTTGTGTTTACATAATTTTTTTTTTGTTTTCACTGCTGGGTTGGTGCTAAGTTGCTTAGTGTTAAATTCTTGGTTTGATTCCCTACAGTGGACAGCCTGTTGTGAAGCTTTACATTAGAACATACGAACCAAGGCAGTCTTCTTATTTTTATACATGCTTGTGAACAAAGAATTTAAGAGTTCTAATAATTGATATGAAATTTTGTCGACATTATTAGCATTAAATAGAGACTTCATATATTTGTACCCCAGTGACACAGTGGTATGTTTTCAGACTTTCATTCTGCAAACTAAATTTCAATACCTGTGGTGGGCAGAGTACTGATGGCCCAACAAACAATCTTTCATTTCTGATGATTGAATAGAATTTGAATGTTAAAGTTGAGCATCTCCTCTACACATTGTAAGCTGTCATTAGTCAAGTCATTGATCCACCTAGTTTTAAGTGTGCTTTGGAATAGTACAGATCTAGTGGTATCTGCCAGAGTTAATCTATATTCCTCTGGATACTACTGTTTCTGTAAAGGAACAATGTATTTCAAAGGTTAACCGTTTAGTTTGCAGAAGGAAAGTCTGAATACATACCACTGTGTCACTGGGGTACAAATATATGAAGTCTCTCTATTTAATGCTAATAATAACCGTTTCTCTTTATATAAATCAAATAGATTTAATTAAACGTAAACATTATAACCTTTGGTTTTCGAGTTTTTTTAAATGTTAAGGTATTTTAACAAACAATTTAGTTTCAGTCCTAAAGAAGGTAAGCCTATCTGAGTTATAAAACTGAGAATCCATGGTTTGTAACCCATTGACTTAAAAACTAAATCTTGGGGTTATAGGCATGCTATGAAAGTGATGGTCTAAGCCTTCCATTATCGATAAACTGTGCAATACTCCATCACACTAAAATCAATGTTTGATAGCTCATAGCTTTGTTTCTAGTAACAACCAAGTTCTACTATTTGTTCATATAAAAGCTGGTAATAACTGTGCTTTTGACAAGCTGTTTTCTATTTGGTCTGTTTATTCAAAATTAACGATGGCTTACGTGCAAATACGTTTACAATTTTGAAAGAAATTTCTATTTCCTAATAAATATGTACATTATTTGGAGTGTTGACTTATTATTTTCAAGTTACAATAAAAATTCCCAAGGTTTTTTACGTATTACAAGAAAATTCATAAAGTAGTGCACATGCTGAAGGTTTGTCTCACTTGTAAGAATGTTTTAGTGTAATGTTATTTACACACATCAATAGCCTAACTCCTATTTGAGTGCAGGGATCAATAGACTTGTTTTATTCTGTTCATTGTTGGCCAACGTGCTTGTGTCTTTATCTCCTCAGCCGTCTGATATTTTGAACTGGTAGACTAAGAGGGAAGGTGTCGATATCCACCCACTTGTCACCTCTTGGGTCACTTTTTTATTATTATTATTGAACGGTAGGAGTTTTACCGTCGCTTTCTTAGCACATCAATGATTCCAAACTGCGGAGCACGGGACGCGAGTCGTGAACCTTCGGAGCAAAGTTCAGATACTAACTAGCGGGTCACGGCAATTTCTTTTATTACATAATACTTTCTCAACCAACTGTGAACTTGTTTTTAAATCACCGACAGATGTGGACATTTTGGTTGACGATACCGTAACACATGATTCTGTGGTAATATACATTTCCGCAGTTGGCCAACAGTAACTTTGAAGGCTTATAATGCTAGACTTTGGGAATCGAATCCCTTCAGTGGGTCACACGCGTTTTGTCTCAACTTAGCTTGAGACGTTATTTATAATTACATATATTTGCATTTCAAAACCGAAAACTCTCGCCCTTTCAGCTATGTGAGCGTTATAACAAGACAATCGATCTTATTAAAGGGTAACCGAGTAGTTGGCGGTGTTTGTGTGTGTATTTAATAGCCGTCTTTTCTCTTGTATGTAGCGTATTTGTTCCTTCTATCTCTGTGATATATGTGTGTGTGTTTGTTTGAGACATTTTTGGAAGCGTATACAAACAACAAACAAAAATATAGTTACAAAACTTAAAAGTGCTTACACTATCGCAGCAACTCTGACACACACACACACACACACACACACACTCTCTCTCTCTCACGTTTTAGTTGTATCGAGAAAAGAAATCCACCCCCGCGTTGTTTTCAGCTGATGAAAAAGAACAAAAAAATACGTTATGAGAAATGTATCTTATACACCCACTCAGAACTTCACGCGACATCCAAATAAATAAATAAAGATGTGACGTTGGAGCTACAAGTTACGTTTGGTAAGCAAGAATGGGATATTGAAGAAGTAATTTAGTTCTTTTCTATGCAGTCCATGATCTGTAAAGAGAGGACAAGTATTGTAAGCTTCGTCATGATCTGTAAAGAGAAAAGTATTGTAAGCTTCGTCATGATCTGTAAAGAGAAGACGAGTATTGTAAGCTTCGTCATGATCTGTAAAGAGAAGACGAGTATTGTAAGCTTCGTCATGATCTGTAAAGAGAGGACGAGTATTGTAAGCTTCGTCATGATCTGTAAAGAGAGGACGAGTATTGTAAGCTTCGTCATGATCTGTAAAGAGAAGACGAGTATTGTAAGCTTCGTCATGATCTGTAAAGAGAGGACGAGTATTGTAAGCTTCGTCATGATCTGTAAAGAGAAGACGAGTATTGTAAGCTTCGTCATGATCTGTAAAGAGAGGACGAGTATTGTAAGCTTCGTCATGATCTGTAAAGAGAAGACGAGTATTGTAAGCTTCGTCATGATCTGTAAAGAGAGGACGAGTATTGTAAGCTTCGTCATGATCTGTAAAGAGAAGACGAGTATTGTAAGCTTCGTCATGATCTGTAAAGAGAAGACGAGTATTGTAAGCTTCGTCATGATCTGTAAAGACAAGACGAGTATTGTAAGCTTCGTCATGATCTGTAAAGAGAAGACGAGTATTGTAAGCTTCGTCATGATCTGTAAAGAGAAGACGAGTATTGTAAGCTTCGTCATGATCTGTAAAGAGAGGACGAGTATTGTAAGCTTCGTCATGATCTGTAAAGAGAAGACGAGTATTGTAAGCTTCGTCATGATCTGTAAAGAGAGGACGAGTATTGTAACTTCGTCATGATCTGTAAAGAGAAGACGAGTATTGTAAGCTTCGTCATGATCTGTAAAGAGAAGACGAGTATTGTAAGCTTCGTCATGATCTGTAAAGAGAGGACGAGTATTGTAAGCTTCGTCATGATCTGTAAAGACAAGACGAGTATTGTAAGCTTCGTCATGATCTGTAAAGACAAGACGAGTATTGTAAGCTTCGTCATGATCTGTAAAGACAAGACGAGTATTGTAAGCTTCGTCATGATCTGTAAAGAGAGGACGAGTATTGTAAGCTTCGTCATGATCTGTAAAGAGAAGACGAGTATTGTAAGCTTCGTCATGATCTGTAAAGAGAAGACGAGTATTGTAAGCTTCGTCATGATCTGTAAAGAGAGGACGAGTATTGTAAGCTTCGTCATGATCTGTAAAGAGAGGACGAGTATTGTAAGCTTCGTCATGATCTGTAAAGACAAGACGAGTATTGTAAGCTTCGTCATGATCTGTAAAGAGAAGACGAGTATTGTAAGCTTCGTCATGATCTGTAAAGAGAAGACGAGTATTGTAAGCTTCGTCATGATCTGTAAAGAGAAGACGAGTATTGTAAGCTTCGTCATGATCTGTAAAGAGAGGACGAGTATTGTAAGCTTCGTCATGATCTGTAAAGAGAAGACGAGTATTGTAAGCTTCGTCATGATCTGTAAAGAGAAGACGAGTATTGTAAGCTTCGTCATGATCTGTAAAGAGAGGACGAGTATTGTAAGCTTCGTCATGATCTGTAAAGAGAAGACGAGTATTGTAAACTTCGTCATGATCTGTAAAGAGAGGACGAGTATTGTAAGCTTCGTCATGATCTGTAAAGAGAAGACGAGTATTGTAAGCTTCGTCATGATCTGTAAAGACAAGACGAGTATTGTAAGCTTCGTCATGATCTGTAAAGAGAAAAGTATTGTGAGCTTCGTCATGATCTGTAAAGAGAAAAGTATTGTAAGCTTCGTCATGATCTGTAAAGAGAAGACGAGTATTGTAAGCTTCGTCATGATCTGTAAAGACAAGACGAGTATTGTAAGCTTCGTCATGATCTGTAAAGACAAGACGAGTATTGTAAGCTTCGTCATGATCTGTAAAGAGAGGACGAGTATTGTAAGCTTCGTCATGATCTGTAAAGAGAAGACGAGTATTGTAAGCTTCGTCATGATCTGTAAAGAGAGGACGAGTGTTGTAAGCTTCGTCATGATCTGTAAAGAGAAGACGAGTATTGTAAGCTTCGTCATGATCTGTAAAGACAAGACGAGTATTGTAAGCTTCGTCATGATCTGTAAAGAGAGGACGAGTATTGTAAGCTTCGTCATGATCTGTAAAGACAAGACGAGTATTGTAAGCTTCGTCATGATCTGTAAAGAGAAGACGAGTATTGTAGCTTCGTCATGATCTGTAAAGAGAAGACGAGTATTGTAAGCTTCGTCATGATCTGTAAAGAGACGACGAGTATTGTAAGCTTCGTCATGATCTGTAAAGAGAGGACGAGTATTGTAAGCTTCGTCATGATCTGTAAAGAGAAGACGAGTATTGTAACTTCGTCATGATCTGTAAAGAGAAGACGAGTATTGTAAGCTTCGTCATGATCTGTAAAGAGAGGACGAGTATTGTAAGCTTCGTCATGATCTGTAAAGAGAAGACGAGTATTGTAAGCTTCGTCATGATCTGTAAAGAGAGGACGAGTATTGTAAGCTTCGTCATGATCTGTAAAGAGAAGACGAGTATTGTAAGCTTCGTCATGATCTGTAAAGACAAGACGAGTATTGTAAGCTTCGTCATGATCTGTAAAGAGAAAAGTATTGTGAGCTTCGTCATGATCTGTAAAGAGAAAAGTATTGTAAGCTTCGTCATGATCTGTAAAGAGAAGACGAGTATTGTAAGCTTCGTCATGATCTGTAAAGACAAGACGAGTATTGTAAGCTTCGTCATGATCTGTAAAGACAAGACGAGTATTGTAAGCTTCGTCATGATCTGTAAAGAGAGGACGAGTATTGTAAGCTTCGTCATGATCTGTAAAGAGAAGACGAGTATTGTAAGCTTCGTCATGATCTGTAAAGAGAGGACGAGTGTTGTAAGCTTCGTCATGATCTGTAAAGAGAAGACGAGTATTGTAAGCTTCGTCATGATCTGTAAAGACAAGACGAGTATTGTAAGCTTCGTCATGATCTGTAAAGAGAGGACGAGTATTGTAAGCTTCGTACGGGGTGACGTCTATGTTAACCCCCCTTTTTTCTTTTTACTTCAAATAGCTAGGTTTAGATAGTATTTGACTTATTAATATCGTTCGAAGCTTAAAACCGAGTGGTTAGCATGCATAATTTTGTCTCCAAGAATCTACTCTTTTGTCCGTCACTCTGGAGCCAAGGATGCGTTATGGGGATCATAGTGAAATCCCACTGTTACTTTCTTTAAGTTGAAAATTAGGGACGGCTAGTGTGCAATTTCAAAACGATCAGCATTCACATATTTTACTTTGTTCGAATTGTGTTTTACTTCGTGTATTACGGCCCGCCATGGCCAGGTGGTTAGGACGCTTGACTCGTCATCCGAGAGTCGCGGGTTCGAATCCCCGTCACATCAAACGTGCTCGCCCTTTGAGCCGTGGGGGCTTTATAAAGTGACGGTAAATTTACTTCGTTGGTAAAGTAGTAGTTCAAGAGTTGGCGGTGGATGGTGATGACTAGTTGCCTTCCCTCTAGTTTTACACTGTTAGATTAGGGACGGCTAGCGCAGATAGCCCTCGAGTGGCTTTGCGCGAAATTCAAAAACAACAAACTTCGTGTATCTTAAATAGAAAAAAAAAAACATTGAGAGTTGGTTTGTATAAATCTGATGAAGTGTGTGAATTACTTTGTAAATCCGTGTCTTTTATTAACTCGAATCTGGCAACAAGATTTCTCTGCTGGTATATAGCTGTATATGATTTCATTAAGAGGAACACAAGTCCTATATAGAACACGAAAGATCTCGTTAATGTCTCTCAGTTGTATTATGCTCACATTAGCTGAAAATTTACATTCTTTCTCTTATTAGTTGCAATCCTTCATTACGTTGGCTGGAAATAGTTTTATTATAATACTATGTAACACAGATTTTGTTCCTGCATAGCACGTGTTATTTCTTAATTGCTTGTGTTGTAAAAGTACACAAAATGGCCATTATTCCCTTCAAACTTTGTTTTTATGACCTGGATAATGACATTTAGAAATTAACCTATTTTATATGTAAAGACGGGCATATGTAAAAACAGGCAAATTTGCACATTTTTGTTTTACATAAGGTCTGAATAAAACAACATATGAATCAAGATTTACATGTATTTATATAAAAGTTATACAAAAATGTTTAGAAGTAAGTAGTTTTTCGAGATTTTCGACTGTAATGTAAATCACTTTCACGTATCAGCCCCCAAATATAGTCTTCTATCATGTTTTCGTTATACGTTCACAGGTCACAAAAGCAAAATTTGAAGAGAAAAATAGGTGTTTTCTATTTACTTTAGGCATAAGCAATTGGGAAAAAACACTTTCTGTCCAGGAACAAGAAAATGTAAACATTTTGTTACATAGTGTAATCTGGTTTATCAACTGAGATAAGATAGTTGGTTTTGTTACATAGTGTAATCTGGTTTATCAACTGAGATAAGATAGTTGGTATTTTACGCACTTCACTCGCATAAAGCAGTGCACGTTGTATTTCTTGTGAGTAAATCTTTCGCACGTGTCCACAGTCCAGAGTTACGGCCGTGGATGGTAGAAAAAACATCCTTGAGTCATTCAGATTGTCAGTTGAAAAACCGAACTATGCCCGTCATGGCCAGATGGTAAAGGCACTCGACTCGTAATGCGAGGGTCGCGAGTTCGAATCCCAGACGCACCAAACATGCTCGCCCTTCCAGCCATGGGGACGTTATAATGTGACGGTCAAGACCACTATTCATTAGTAAAAGAGTAGTCAAGAGTTGGCAGTGGGTGGTGATGACTAGCTGCCTCTTCCCTCTAGTCTTACACTGCTAAATTAGGGACCGCTAGCGCAGATCGCTAGCTTTGCGTGAAATTCAAAAACAAAGACCGAATTTTTCGAAATTGTTCTACAGTTCAGTGAACAATCCTGTAAAGATTATTTCTCTAATTTCACTTACATATAAAATAAAATTGGTACTTTTGACTGAAGTTTCGTGTTGTCAGATGGAAAGTACTTTGTTTTTTGTTTTTAATCTTACGAAAACAAACGTTCCTCGTCCATTAAAATTCTGCTAATGCTAGTGAGTTAGCTAGGCTAAGGTTACTGAAACTTTCATAGTAAAATTATGTGCGTCATTTTAAATGGAGAGACAAAAATGATATGAATCGTTCTTGGTATTCTGTTATTGTTTACGTTGAAGTTTAGATTTTTACTTTTATATTGAAAAACAAATCCAGTAAACCGAATGATATTTCAGTTAATAAGTTCACGAGTCTTGACAAAATGTATGTGTGGGCGTATTGTGTACACAAAGTGAGGTGAGCAAACAAATAAAATACGGTGAGTCAACGAGCAGGCAGACGTGTAACCTGAGGAAGGAAAAGACAGACGTGTAACCTGAGGAAGGAAAAGATCGATCGATCGATGAGGTAGCGAAACACCAAACACGTATAATTTTGAAATATTACGACCCTTTTGTCAGACTGGTGTTACTGAAATATATTTAACTTTCAGGTATTAATTAGAATACGGATCTGCGTTGTTAGCGATATTTTGTTATCGTACAGCGATTTGTTTCGTTTCGGAGATTCACTATGCACGTGAGGCTATGGGGACTAGCTGTCCCAGTTTTGAACTGATGGACAACATTACACACCACTTATTCTTGTTATACCATTTTTCTTACCTGATCGAATAGTGGAATTTGACTGTTAAATAACTCATCCGCAGCTCTAACACGTTTACTAGTTTATTCGTGACTTACATGTATATTCTTACACTCGTGCGTCCCAGTTTACTTCATTCAGTGTATGTCGCCATGTTGACAGCGATCTGGTGCAAAATTCAACATCAAATCGTATTTTAGGCACACAGTAGGTCGACAAGATATTGCTGTAATACAGATGAATTCTAGATAAATTTATACTACCTATAATGGTTAAAGGGGAGTGATATGTATGCTGATAAAAGGTATTATAACATACTGGTAAAAAAAAAAAAAGATATACTTTTGTGAACCCCCCAGCCACACTTTGATTTTTTACGAAAATACGTTCGACTTTAACGTCTTTGTAAGTATTGTGCGAATATGTTTCATCTCAAAGTTAGATACCAAAATTCGTACTTTCTGACAAACTTTTCTAAACACTGACAATTTAATGTGTTATTGCTGAAAAGCTAAGGTTTATAACTACTGTAACCTAATCACCGAGTCTTCAAATAACAAAAAGGACATTTCATAACACAGTGCAGAAATCATAACAGTAACTGCTATTATACATACGATTACAGAACGAAAACAGATGAAGGAAAATATACAGGAACACTAGAAACACTCGTATAAAACAAGTACGCTATCTTAAAAATATATGCAAGGACATTAATAATACCATAAGCTATATTTTGAGTGCTTTTGTGTTCAAGGAAGCAAGTTATTTTTTTTATGGTGACATCTAGGAATTTCATGAAAGTTAAGGCATCTGTGGAATTTTAAAGTTTTGTGTACTATGTATAAATAAAGGTAAGATATAAATACCAGATTCAGTGAATGTGTAATCAGCTTATTGCCAGTTACTGAGAGTTAATACACCTGTGATTGAATTCGTCAGTATGTTTATTATTGAGATTGAGTAAATTCTGCAAGTAAGTTTGGCAAATATTATCTTTAAATTAGTTTTGGAGTTTCTGTTGAAACTTTGTTTCTGAAGTTTAGGTCTACCTAGGTTGTGGCAAATGTAAGGAAAAAAAAATATTAATTTTATGTGGATTAAAATTGGCGTTACTTTTGTTAAGTAATAATAAAAAACAAACAAACCCGCCCAACGATAGAGAACGTTACAACACCAGAGTTAAAAGTGGAATTATTTGGGCTCAGTTAGGGATGGGTCCGGCATGGCTAGGTGGTTAAGGTACTCGACACGTAATCCGAGGGTTCTGGGCCCGAATTCCCTTCACACCAAACATGCTCGCCCTTTCAGCCGTGTGTACGTTAAAATGTCACAGCCAATCCCGATACTCGTTGGTAAAAGAGTAGCCCAAGAGTTGGCGGTGGGTGATGATAATTAGCTGCCTTCCCTCTAGTCTTACACTGCTAAATTAGGGACGGTTAGCACTGATAGCCCTCGAGTAGCTTTGTGCGAAATTTAACAAAACAATCTTAACAACGAGTTGTATAGTGACATTTACAGTTTTATTATACACAATGATAATATAGGTAAGTACGTCTCCATTGTAAATATGTGCTCCAACTTCACACTCAAGGTTACTTCATGCTGAGCAACAAACACCCTATTCATCATTGAGCTTATTTTAAAGCTATTCAAGGGCAATCTGTGCTAGTTGTCATTAACTTTGAACTGTTAGACTAGAACTAAGACAAAACATCTACTGTTAATTTTTGGACTGCTTTTGCCTGACCGAATAGTGAGATTTAACTGTTAGTTTTATAACGCACCCATGGTCCCAAAGTAAGGATCAAGAATATTGGATCCACAGATATATAATTTGGCACATTAATCACTGTACCATGTCTGACCTTTCACCTTAATATTAGACTGTTTACTTATTGTGTGGATATTTTTTTATAAAACGAACATTAACAATATTTTAACCTCAATGTGGTTCATTTTATTGGCTATCCAGGAAAATGGTTCGACTAGTTAGTTGTTCCCTTAATGACAGAATTTCTGTAAAAGCTAGCTGGAAGACACCTCTTAGGCCTGGCATGGCCTAGCTTGTTAAGGCGTGCGCTTCGTAATCTGAGGGTCGCGGGTTTGCGCCCGAGTCGCGCCAAACATGCTCGCCCTCCCAGCCGTGGGGGCGTTATAATGTGACGGTCAATCCCACTTTTCGTTGGTAAAAGAGTAGCCCAAGAGTTGGCGGTGGGTGGTGATGACTAGCTGCCTTCCCTCTAGTCTTACACTGCTAAATTAGGGACGGCTAGCACAGATAGCCCTCGAGTAGCTTTGTGCGAAATTCCAAAAAAACAAAACAAAGACACCTCTTAACTTCATGAAGAGAAAATCATATCTCATGTTCATCTCAGACTCCTCATTTAGGCTTAGAGAATTGCCCATAACGAGTAGCAACTCGATGCTTTCGTTGACTACAGCTCAGGAAACTCACTGTCTTGCTTTGGGGCAAAAACAAAATAAAATAATGCCGAAGAATACGTTGAAAAAAAGTTTATAATTTGTCCAATAATTTCAGAAGGCGATCTCCGGGGGACAGCGGTTAGTCTATGGATTTACATCGCCAAAATCGTGGGTACGATTCACCTCAGTGAACATAGCTCGATGTAACTTTGCTATGAACAAAACACAAACTTTATTTAGATTGCTTATAGTTTTAATGAAAATGTCACGTGACAGAAAATGCAGCTCTTTTTGTGCCAAAGATATGAAAGATAAGCACACTGAGGCAATAGATTAACTTCTTTGTGCATAGGTGGAGCTGTTTCGTTTTTCGCATATTCTAAGAAGAACATTCGAAAAATCATACAGAGGATTGAAGCTGCCGTTATTTGGATAAACATGCAATAACGGTCACCGACATTTGAAAAACATTGCGAATGTAAAAGAAAGATGATATATTAGTGTTGAAGGTATCACCTTGTGAGGAAAATATAATAGGGAGAAAGGCCGTATTTTATATACGCTGTTAAAGTGATTCCGGAAGCTTAAATTACTTGCACAATTAGCAAATAAAAGCCCTGATAGTTTTACATAAGCTCAACAGAGGACACCACAGTACATTTCTATTTTGTTTAAAGCTTGTTCATTTCTGTAATCTTTAGTCCTTGTCGTTAAGGGATTACAACATTGCCCACGTTAACATACTTTCCGCAAAAACACGTGTACTGAGCACATTCAGTGTGCTTGAGGAAGTCTTATAAGCTCTCCTGGAGTGTGGGTGGGTGTAGAGAATGAGAAGTGGTGGGTGCATTAATCGAATAGTGATAGTTTATAGGCTGTTACTGAGTGATTGTAATGACTAAGAACGGAGTTTTTACAAATCAGTGTAACATAGAAACCCAATGTCTTATATATAATTGGTTCCGTGAAACGCCATCACCAACACTCGAGCTGTATAAACAAGTGAACTTTTGAACTTGATTCATATATAATATAAAGTAGTAGGTGACACGCTGACCAAACTAAAGTAACTTGTTTAATTAATAAGTTTAATTTGACGGGTTTTTCATCACTACCTTATGTATATTTTACTTTGAATTTTGTTAATTCGTCGCTCATATAATTATTTTATTTCTTTAATCATGTTTTCATGTTACTTCTTTTCAAGTTGAGGGGAACGCTATTCAACATTTACGCCGCTCAACAAAGTTACAAATTTGTTTTATTTACGTTTTGAAAGTTACGGGTACAGAGGCGTAAGAAGACAAGTTAAAAGTGGTGGGAAGACAAGGAGAGAAGTGAGGGAATGCGTGCTACACGAGCACCTGTTACGACCCGGGATTCAGGGCACGCTTTAGGGCCATCGATTAAATTCAATGCATTCTACTGCTTTCCTGAGAGTAATTTTCTTTATGTTGACACATTTTTACTGAGACAGATTATAAAGGGGTGATAGCCTCCATTTGTACCGCTTCCTACGCCACTGGGATATGCTCAACTTTAGGGAAAATTCTACCTGAAAATGTAACATTAGTAAAAGTGTTCTATATTAAATTATATTTTCTTTACATTTTAAGGTTTACGTGACAAAAATGATGGTTACACTACTTACTTTTACACACATGTTTAACCAACTAAGAATTAAAGCAACGACTGCAAAATTTATTAATTTTATTTGATAGAAAAAGAGACATTAATAGTGTAGCGTCAACAGTTACAATATGGTTATAAGTGTTTTGTGTGTTTTTTTTCGTTTGTAACAAAGCCACATTGGGCTGTTTATTGTGTTCACCGTGGAAAATCGAACCGCGAATTTCAGAGTGTAAATCTGTATACCTACCTCTGTCTTACCAGTGTTTAGTATTATATGATGAATTGAAAAATAGGCGCAAACGGAATGAAATAAAACTTAAGCCTAATTCCACATTTTTGTATTTTCCAATAGAAAGTAGGGAAGGTTTGTTCAGTATATAACGTCCCAGAAATTCATAAGTAAAAACATTATATTAACTTATTTTAAAATATTTACTTATTGTTTTTTATTATTATATTAAACCGAGTAATTTCAAAAAATAGATCGAAATCGAGAAGCAATAAATGCAAAAACTTGGGATCCGTAGTCTGTTGGGCGAAATCTGAAACATGAAATTTTGGACTGTAAAATTAATTAGTAGACGTATTGAAAGAAACAAGTCGGTACATCATTTGCAGAAAGTAATAACAATTAATCATGGCAAGCTATCCTAATTGAAACATTTTAAGTTTCAATACAGTTGCAGATTGAAAAATGCGCGTATGTTTTTTCTCTTTTTTGTGTTTTTATATTTAACTGTTGTGGTTGACACGTGAATGTTTCGCCACATGTTCATTATATACCTTTGGCTGCCCAATAACTGTCAGAAGCCTTGCGGAACGGCCGGCTACACAGAATTAATGAAAACCTGATACTGAATCTTTACGAATATGATCCTCCTGAATTTGAATTACATTTCACAATTATGTTTTAAATTTTACCTAATGCACTTAAATCTAATTGCAGTTTTCTAATAATAGGCTATAAAGTCAATAAAGTTTTGTGTAATAGGTAATGGACAGATAGTAAAAATAATTTTTCTACCTGCTATGTGTTTCGTTTGGTACTGATGTTCTGACAGTGTAGTCATTGCTAAAGAAAACAACAGCCAAAAACGATATATATACACAAAATTCCCACTTTACACTACATGAGCAGTTTAAAGTTATATCATAGAAATAACTCCTCAGAATATACTAGTTGACTCATAATCAGTGTAATAGTACAGATAAAAAACAGTTTGTACAATTTTACTAAAATACAGTGTCCTAAACTATCTTACATACAGTTGCGAGTTCATTTATTACGTATTCAGGCTACTGTTCATATACGTACCTATACAATGTTTATATTTATTATTAAACTACAGCATTGTAAACGTTATGTTGGTACAACTTCAAGCTTATTTATTTACTATAGACTCAGGCTACTCTTAATATGTAAACATATACAGTTTAGGTTACTCTATGGTGAGTGAGAAATGACTGAAATACACCATAAATATGATACAGATGTCAATATTGTAAGAGGCCTAACTGTACAACTTTGGTTTGCTGCCCCAAGCCGTGCTGATAAGTATTGAATAGGTGAAATCACCGACCCTAGTAGAAAGTACAGCAGATAAAGGATGCACTAGGCCTCTACGTCACATATTATTATTATTTTTTTACTTTACTTTTCATGAAAAGAAAATAATTTGTAATGCATTTAATTTTCATGTTTGATATTCAAATACGATTTTTAATATCTGTGTTGGAGGTTTATTTATTTATTTTGTAACTCTAACCTGACGTAAAGAATGTTTGTGAATTTCGCGCAAAGCTACACGAGGACTATCTACGCTAGCCGTCCCTAATTTAGCAGTGTAAGAATAGAGGGAAGGTAGTATTCATCACCACCCACCGTCAACGCTTGGGCTACTCTTTTACCAACTAATAGTGGGACTAATCGACACATTATAACGCCCCCACGGCTGAAAGGACGAACATGTTTGGTATGACGGAAATTCGAACCCGCGACCCTCAAATTACGAGTCCAGCGCCCTAACCACCTGATCATGATTTCGTAGTGAATAAAATTACAGTTGTGTATAGCATGTGGTTTTCAACACTGCTCTTTAATAATAAATATAAACATTTTACGTACATTAACATTAACAGTAGTCTGAGGGCGTAGTAAATAAAAAAAGAACTTGTAGTTGCATTTAGTATAGAATTTACAACACGGTACTTTATTAATACTATAAAATAAAACCATTTTTACCTGATTCATCAGATGGAAGATGAAGTTTTCTAATAAATATTAGAAACACGGTCTTGCCAGTAAACATTTTTAATACGGCAATTTTCGGAATCTCTTTAAATTCAATCATCAGCGTTAATATCTTGAAAAAAAAGATTAGTTTATAATATTAGAACTACAAAAATCAGCAGTAGCATGGAGCGAGTTTTCACACTCAAACAGAGATTTAAAAAAGAACCGATTTAAATAGTAACAATATGATACAATAAAACGCGCGGTTTACAAATGTACGATAAGTAACATTATTAGGAGAAAGGCTTAAGTAGAAGGTTTAACGCTGTATCTTTAAAATAATAAGAAATAAAATGGGGTTGATAGCGTGTGTGTTTTCTTATAGCAAAGCTATATGAGGCCATATGCTGAGCCCACCGAGGGGAATCGAACCTCTGATTTTAACATTGTAAATTCGTAGACATACCGTTGTACTAGCGGGGCTCTATTAATAATACCAGGGAGGGGTTGATGTTATTATTTAATGTTGGGGGATCATCGGAAATTGAGAGGTCTTCTTTAATAAAAGAGTTTGTAAGCTGTGGTTATGGTTATTATTTTCACTGTGTAATAGGACACAAGACTCAAGTGGATTACTAAGCTTACATCAGCTTCTTGCTGAAAGTTTCATGTGTTTGTGTGCACATTATTTGTAGGTGATGTGTAGTTTTACCAATATAAGTCGCTTTATAGCAACCACAAGTTTTAATGGATAATATTAGGTTCACGGAACTCTGTCGCTAGATTCCCCTGGCGATTGTTGAATAAAGAGTATTGAAGGTCTAATTATTAATGCGAACGTCCGAGTAAAAGTAAAAAACAAAAAAGGAAGGAAAGAAGAGCGTATGATAATATAAGAACTAAACTATATCTGATATATCCATTACCGACAACAAGACCTCTTGTCTAATGTCAGGGCTCTTTAGGCAGGTTAGGATATGATACACATATCACGCTCGTACGCGGGAAAATGGGAGTTTTGTCTGAATCTCCCATCTTAAGTTTGGTCTTTCCTTCACAAAACAACACTGTAAAAAAACTTACTTCACGAAGAGTAAAAGTAGATAATTATTTATCTCGTATCTTCAAATATAATATTGCCAATAAATACAGTATTCATTTTAGGTTACTACAAGTTAATCAACAAGCCTAACGTTCAAATACAAAACATATTTCCGTGGAGGATCACTTTAGGAAAACTGTAACCAGTCCTTTCCTTGACCACATTGTAGGTAATCTTTCCTTCAGAGTAGATGCACATCTAAAGCAAATAGCATCAGTTGGAGAAGTTATACCATCAAAACTCACACAAGAGTTTTCTATCTATAGATTTTTAAAGGGAAAATTTGCCAAATTCTGATTTTTCTGATGACAAAAAAGATGGCTTTCGATACCTCTCCAGGACAGGCCCCAGATACTCGCTGACTGCTTTAAAGCGTACTTCAGTGTGCCAAATATGTTTATGTTACTGTAACTCTGTCCTACTGACACTAAGTTCATGTTAATGCTCGGCATCTGATTTCTGTTGGTTGAATAATTACCTGATGTGACACAAACCGAAGAAAGACTGACTGTTCTAGTTTTAACACATAATCATTATGACAACATTGAAACTGTAAGTTATTTACGGATACAGAAGAATGTAGCATCTCAACACGTTCTTTCAGTATTACATACATGTACACATATAACTGCCAAATATTGAATTGGCTAATATATTAGCAACAGATTCATTTGACGGAATTGAAAACCAATGTCATTCAACAGAATGACAGCAACAGTAACAAACACTTGACACTTGTTTGTACAGTAAAAACAACACATTTAATGAATGAACGTTTAGGAATGTGTATATTTCATTTTCAGCAAATTATATTAAACAAGGTACAATATTAGGTACATAAATAAAGTTCAAACATTTAGTAAAGAGTAATTAACATGCATAATAAATGGCCGAAGTCAATTAAAAGTAATAATAAATAAATAAAGAGTGGGATGGTACAATAGTTGTAACGATATTATACATAAATAAAGAATGGGATAGTACAATGGTTGTAACAATATTATACATAAATAAAGAGTGGGATAGTACAATGGTTGTAACAATATTATACATAAATAAAGAATGGGATAGTACAATGGTTACAACAATATGATACATAAATAAAGAATGGGATAGTACAATGGTTGTAACAATATTATACATAAATAAAGAATGAGATAGTACAATGGTTACAACAATATGATACATAAATAAAGAGTGGGATAGTACAATGGTTGTAACAATATTATACATAAATAAAGAATGGGATAGTACAATGGTTGTAACAATATTATACATAAATAAAGAATGGGATAGTACAATGGTTGTAACAATATTATACATAAATAAAGAGTGGGATAGTACAATGGTTGTAACAATATTATACATAAATAAAGAATGGGATAGTACAATGGTTACAACAATATGATACATAAATAAAGAATGGGATAGTACAATGGTTGTAACAATATTATACATAAATAAAGAATGAGATAGTACAATGGTTTACAACAATATGATACATAAATAAAGAGTGGGATAGTACAATGGTGTAACAATATTATACATAAATAAAGAATGGGATAGTACAATGGTTACAACAATATGATACATAAATAAAGAATGGGATAGTACAATGGTTGTAACAATATTATACATAAATAAAGAATGAGATAGTACAATGGTTACAACAATATGATACATAAATAAAGAGTGGGATAGTACAATGGTTGTAACAATATTATACATAAATAAAGAATGGGATAGTACAATGGTTGTAACAATATTATACATAAATAAAGAGTGGGATAGTACAATGGTTGTAACAATATTATACATAAATAAAGAATGGGATAGTACAATGGTTGTAACAATATTATACATAAATAAAGAATGGGATAGTACAATGGTTGTAACAATATTATACATAAATAAAGAGTGGGATAGTACAATGGTTGTAACAATATTATACATAAATAAAGAATGGGATAGTACAATGGTTACAACAATATGATACATAAATAAAGAATGGGATAGTACAATGGTTGTAACAATATTATACATAAATAAAGAATGAGATAGTACAATGGTTACAACAATATGATACATAAATAAAGAGTGGGATAGTACAATGGTTGTAACAATATTATACATAAATAAAGAATGGGATAGTACAATGGTTACAACAATATGATACATAAATAAAGAATGGGCTAGTACAATGGTTACAACAATATGATACATAAATAAAGAATGGGATAGTACAATGGTTGTAACAATATTATACATAAATAAAGAGTGGGATAGTACAATGGTTGTAACAATATTATACATAAATAAAGAATGGGATAGTACAATGGTTGTAACAATATTATACATAAATAAAGAATGGGATAGTACAATGGTTGTAACAATATTATACATAAATAAAGAGTGGGATAGTACAATGGTTGTAACAATATTATACATAAATAAAGAGTGAGATAGTACAATGGTTGTAACAATATTATACAAATGTTTCAAAACAGATTTAACTGTAGTGAAATTGTGTTAGTATTTAAAATTGGGAGCTCATTTATAATGGATATACATCTTTATAATAGATATACTTTTGTTAATCAAACTTTCAATACTGGATGAGCCAGGTAATCCAAACTTTGAAATTTTCAAATAAGTTGAGGTGTTTGTTGTTTCCATTCTGTGTACAAATTGTGGACTGTGGATGATTTGGATGTTACTTATCAGTTCTACTTGATGTTTCCACGTGTTCGCAGGTGTAACTGGTGTATAGTTTTACTAATGTAAGTAACAATACAGCCACCACGTGTGTATTTATATATGATCTTAGAGCATACAGGGATAAGAAATAGGTCTTTAGATCTGAATAGATTTTCTATTTTGAAAGGTGATTTAAATAAAACTTGTAGCCTAACTTGCTGATAAAAAAGTTTAATTATTCTTACAATGTGCGACTTCATTACGAAGGTTTATGTATCTAAAAACAGAATAATCACTCTTAATGTGTAGTTGTCAACAGCTAATATACTATTGTTGTACAGACGTTTAAATTATTAACGTATTTTAACAGTTGATAACTGTATAGTACTGCATCCCAGCCGCACAGCGAATATATTTTTCCTTTCAGTCATCTCACAACATCTGTAAAATTGGTACATTGGTGACACAGTCTGCTCACTTATAACGGTAGAAATAAGATTTCGATACACGTGGTGGGCAGAGTGGAAGTGTTTGTGTAGGTTTGTGCTTAACTACAAACAAATGAAGTACGATACTCTAATATAACAATATATATATATATAAGTTCAGTAGCTCCCCCTTTAGTGTTACAATAGTATGGTTATTTATTTGTGGATTTTACGTGAACAGCCGTGCAATCGTTTAAGCTATATTTCGAGTATGATAGATTCCGGAGTTAATCCTATAACACTTATGTTTTATAACTGTTTTCAAGACTGATTGTGCTCGACCTTTGATTTCGCAGATTGGAAACCCTCTTTGAAACATTCTGCATAGTGGTGAGGCGATGAAAGGCGAATCTTACTGCAGTCAGGGAAGTAGATTTTTTACACCCGATGGGGGGAATGATTTTTGCATCCACTTATGTGGACTGTTCAATTTGCAAACTGGTAATCTCTGATTACGTGAAGTTTCCATGTAGGTTTGTATAAGTGAGGTGTTGTGAACTGTTTTCAAAATGTTAATAGAATAAAGACAAATGTGTCACAAATTAACTGTCACATGAATTTATTCCTGCACACTGCACAGTATAAAAGATGGCCATTATACTTGACAAGGTTACTAATAGCTTTCATTGTATGAATTACGTTTTCTAATATTAATAAAATTAGTAATTACCCTTGATAAGTTTATATCTACTGGAAAACTGTTCATGTTGTTTGATAAAAATAATTAAAATGTCTTTGCAAACTCTTGAAAATTACACACCAATACAATGTAGCACATAATTATTCATACTTTTCATTGAAGTAAGATTCATTTAGTCCTCTAGTCTACAAGTTCCCAAACGTAGACCTCCTTAGTGATGATCTGTTTATGAATTCTTTCATAAGCTCTTCTATATTTATCTTGTCGACCTCATCTTTGTGAGTGTGACAAACTGCCACATGGTTGAGGCAGCACTGAGACATAATTGACCTTAACCACGTCTTCAACCGTCTTAATGCAGAAAAGCTGCGTTCACATTCGCAGCTGCTTACTGGACATACAAGCAAAATTTTCATGAGAAGAAACATTTCACTAAACATCTGCTGGCTTGTTTCATGCATCTTACAGTAAGTATCCTTCGTACCTTTCAGAGATACTGCTTTTGTTGTTCCTTTGAACATGGGCAACTAAAACTCGATTCGTTGTGCAGAGATTTCTGTATAGAAGTTTATAACCGAGTTGTAAATCTTGCCAGATGTGATCATGTTCTCAAGTGCTAGATATTGCCTCAAGTCATTGTTGTCTGCATTGAATCTAGTGGTCAGATATTCTATGACTGTGTCCACAAATTCAAAATATTGGCTTCTGTAGTAATCTCTAGCTGTTGTAGAATGGTGTGCTGAGCCATCAGCTGTGATCCTTCTAGGGGGGTCTGCGAATGCGTGGTAGTTCAATAGGCACCAGATCTAGGGAAGTTACCTTTTTCTCAGCTTCATCAAATATCTTGTTGTAATTTTCCTCTGTTCGCAATACTCGCAATTGTTCAACTGTCACTGCAGATGCTTCAATCATGCCATATACTGTCGCTGATTTTGCTTGGAATGCACGGTTTGGTTCCTCTAATGCAGCTAATGGATGCTGAGCCATCAACAATCCCAAAACTGTCTTTTCTTTGTCAAATCTGTCCAGCAGACCTCGTGCTTTCACTGCTACATCTGATTTTTCATTTGCTAATTCAGACAAAGAATCAACAATGTCACTGTAGTGATCATTAGCACATGTAATTGCAGATAGGCGGCACAATCAGCGTGTTGGACACAGTGGACGGATGTATTTAACTGTACCATTGTGGCTGTCTGACGATACAATATTTTCAAAGATTGTCTTGTATTTGCCTGACCTCTGAAGAAAGACACCAAGTTCATGTACCCACTGGATAGAATCTCGAACACATTCACAAGCTTCAACTGCATGTTGCATTATTAAATTAGCCTTGTGTGCTCCGCAGTGAAAAAACAAAGCTGACGGTTGCTTCTCTTTTATTTTTGCCTGACATCCACTGTACGCACCACTCATGTTAGCGGCTCCATCATAAGTTTGTGCTCTTAATCTTGACAGTGGTAAATTGACTTTAGTCAGTACATCAAGTATAGTCGAGGATATTGTTTCACCAGTTGTATTGGAAACACAGTACAAACCAAGAAATGTCTCATGGACGTCAAGGTTCTCATCTACGTATCGTACACATATTGCTTCCTGTTCAGCACCTGTAACAACTTGAGTGTCTTCAATATTAATGCATAGATTTTACTTTGCTGCACTTCGTGTGCTATGTTCCTCAGTATTTGATGGCTGAACATCTCCATTATTTCATTCTGAGCCTGGTGTGATGTGAATGTGGTTTTCTTTGACAAGTAGGCCGTCAACTCAGGATCTTCCTCTTCCAGGAGCTTCGTTAACTGCAGAAAGTTCCCCTCCGTATCAGTTTGTCCAGGTAATGCTAAACCTTGACGCAGTAAGAAACGTAAACTTCTGAATATTTTGGCTAGACTTCTTTTGCATTCTTCCTGCTGCTTCTTTATTCCATCATGTAGCTGGACAGTCACTGGAGTTACATCAAGTGAACCTTATAGAGATACAGCGAATGTGTGCTGAGAGGAGGATTGGTGTTCGTTGAATTTCTGTTTTGCCTTTTCCTAGTTGCAAAAACCGGTGGATATGAAGGTATACTCCATTGCCCTCTCCAATTTCCCTGTTAAAAGGCCTCTATTTTCCGCCTTTGTACAATGAAAGCATATGACTTTTTGAGTCTGATTGTCAAAGTGCAGCCATGGGAACTCATCAAACCACTTGCCCTGGAAGTTGATATTTTGAGATTTTGCTTTCTGTCGTGGTATTAGTTGTGCATCTGGATGGTATGTCTTTCCACACTATATCTGTGAAGTGTCAGATTTTTCATTACTGCACAAACTTGTTTCACAACTATCTGGTGGTTAATGATGTGCAATAGTTGCACAAGCATTTTCAGACTCGTCCTCTTATGAACATGGTATTTCCTCTGTATGGCAAGTTTCTATTCCTTTGCTTGAGGTTGTTGGATTATCTGGATCTGCATTGTCACTTGTAGTATTAGTAACTGGCTTGCAGAACTGTCCAATATCGGAAAGTTTCAGACGCTTGCTTGTCATAATTGGAATCTGTTTCCCAGATGACTCAACAGACTAAAATACAGTCTTTATTGAAAAACTCTAACGTACAACGAACGAAGATAGAACAGAATGGAAGTAGGACTGAACTGTACAATGTATTTAAGTCGAACGCGCGAACCTCACAGTGACTACCGAGCCGACTGACCGCCTGGGCATTGCTGGGACACTAATGTGTGCAAGTTATAACACAAGTAATTGCAAGTTTCTCGAAAAATACTTAAACAATCACAAATATATTATATTTCTGTTAAAGCTCATCAAAAGACAAACACGTTGTGATATAATGTCTATAAGCATGTCTATTAAATAAAAACACCTAAACAAAAACTACCAATACAATTCGAGTAGAGGCTTTAGGCTGTTGAAATCGCTCCTTTTGTGTTCTAATTATACAAGAAAATACAATATTTTTACTATCCATGATAAGAGAATATATTGTTCTTTTACCATAAAGCACCAGCACTTTATTAGAGGGCGGTGATAATCTGAAATTTCATGGATTAATGAGGGCCACAAACACAGGTCTAATGAGCCCTGTTGTAAAATCGAGGCTTATACTAAAGGGAGCGGAGGGGGGTGATGTAGGGCGCGTCTGGATCCGAGCGACCCGAACTTGTCTTTAACTGTACACTAAACGTACACTATGGTCAGGGATTCGGCAGCTAAGGAGAGTAGGGCGTTCCACAATAAAACCGGCTAGACATGCATAAGAACAAATAGCGTAGGAAAACCGCACAATATACACATAAGATTGATGCAGCTACAAGCTACAAATGGCCTACCAGATCTAGATCACAGGTGTTTACACTTGGAAGTAATATTTTCGAATTTCATGCTCTGTTCAATCTGTTGTGATGAAAATTTTACTTAATCTTACACTACGTACAAGCCGTAGGTAGATTCTGTGATAGTGCTTGCAAGCCTTGCATGTATACTTAGGCCTACTGACTGATACTTACGAACTATCGCTTAGATCGAAAAACTTAGAATCACGCCTATATTAAAGATGTACATTTGGGCTACTGAAAAATCCTACATCTAGGCCTAATTCTGTAATTCGATTGGTAAGAACACGGGAATCACAAGAACAAACACACAGTGTGTAGGCCTGTGATGCAATCAAATAATTCAACAGACCAAACTGTAGGGGGGGATGATTGTATGCACCATACACCCCACCTAAAATGAAGGGGGGGATATATCCCACCCATCCCCCCAGGATCCACACCCCTGACTGCAGTCGACCATCTATACTTATTGATTACACTTTTGACCACTAATGTGGACTCCTCGACCATATATCTATCTCTATTACTTTCAGCTCTGATGTATTGCCCACCTACTGTCATAGAGATAAGAACAAATCAGAAGCAAACTTAATACGTGTTCAAAAACTTTATTTATTAACATATGTTGAAACAACGTATCAGTTCTGGTCTTACATAATTTATTTAGCTGCGCGATCCAAAGTATTTGGTGATTGGTCAGAGCTTTGCAGTTACACCTACTTAGATTCTCGTACTGACATTCAATTTCTTTGACAATTCAACAAACGGTTGAATTGTTATATAATCAATCCGCACGGCATCTACGAGCCACTAACATAGAAACTGGGAACTGAAAAACTCTGTGAGCACAGATTTCTTATCAGTGAAACGAAGTATAACTTACGATAATAACGGAAGCGTAAAGAAAACAACTTAAAACATTTAACAAGATATTCTGGACTTTACGATCAAATACAAAATACACGCTAACAAAATGAATGACGCATTCGATAACTAAATAAGTAAAGCAGTTAAAATGGATTATTTTTGTATGAACGAGAATATTCTGAGATTTGTAGATAACAATTCAAAAATTTATAGAAAAACACATTGAACTTTTTATTTTCCTTTATTATTTCATAAAATTTGATAGAATATAAATACAGATATACGAGATCTGTTCAAAAAATACGCGGACTGTTTGAATTGCGCGGCTCCAGTTGGTTCCAGGGGAATCCGCTTGGTGTCGCTAGGTTCGCACAGATCAGCTAATTACGACGCCATTTCCCGATTGCAGATATCTTCATTTGTGTATTAGCTACGCGGTTTTAAGTGAAGTGCGAGTTTTTCTTGTTCTCCAAACTCAAAAGACCTTTGAAAGGAAGAAGATTTGAGACGATTCCCGAGATTAATGCAAATGCGACGAAGGAGCTGGAAGACATTACAAAAGAAGCGTACCAGGACTGTTTCCACAAGTGGAAACACCGTTGGGATAAGTGTGTGCGTTGGGGAGGAGAGTACTTTGAAGGAGTCCCAGACCTGTAACTTCTAAATAAAGTACATTTTGTTTTATGACGTCAGTCCGCGTATTTTTGAACAGCCCTCGTAATTCTGAAATATTGTATAAATTATATATACATTAACAACAAGAAAAAACTGCCGCGTAAAACTGGCACTGGGATCTCTGAAATACATAGAAAACAACAAGAACAAAGACAGCATCTAGAATGTAAGTAGAAAATATACAATAAATATTAACTGGCATTTTCAAAATTGTCCACTGATAGTACAACGTAGGTTTACAGACTCCCAATGTTAACATATGAGATACACCTCTGTGGGCACAGCAAATAGTCCGATGTGGCTTTTCCCTATGAAAACAAACATAGAATTCTTTACGTTCTGTGTGGATTATCTGATAGTCTACAGTTTATTTTAGACAGAAATAGAAATGGGTTTAATAATTTATGAGCTTCCATCCGGTTTCTCAATGGCAGCCTTGAGACCTCATTATGCTGAAGTTGGGGTTCCATTTTCGCGATAGGTACGGAGTAGACAGTCAATTGTGCATCTTTGTACTTAAAATAAATACATCTCTTTAAAAAATATTCAATTGTATAAACTGTTGAAGAAGAAATACCGAAAAAATGTCAAAGTTCAGTATTTTTAAAATGACATTTCTCGGATTGATTTTTGTTAATATTTTCGCCCCTATTTGAGTTGCAGATAACTACAAACTAGACATTATCATACGAGTCAGTACCTGTTTTATCAGATATTATCTTTAAACGTGTAGTAATAGGTTCCTAAATTCTAAAACCAATGGGAGTAATACATAACATTTTTGCTCTTACTTGTAGAATATTGTGCAAAAACAAAGGACTATTATACAAAATAAAGAACGTGATTTACTCTCTACATTTCTCACGTATTTTGTTTCTTTCATTCCACGTAGCCAGGTGGTTAGAGCGTTCAACACGCTATTTGAAGGTTACGGGTTCAAATCTCCGTCACAACAAACATTCTCGCCCTTTCAGCAGTGGGGGCGTTATTATGTGACGTTCAATTCCTCTATTCACTGGTAAAAGAGTACCCCAAGAGTTGATGGTGGATGGTGATGACAAGCTGCCTTTCACTGCTAAGTTAGGGATGGCTAGCTAAGATAGCCCCCTTGTAGTTTTGCGCGAAATGCAAATCATTTCACTTTTTCTTTCTTCTTCTTCACTACGTAATCCGAGGATAGCGAGTTCGAATCCCGGTCGCACCAAACATGCTCGCCCTTTCAGCCGTGGGGGCGTTATAATGTTACGGTCAATCCCACTATTCGTTGGTAAAAGAGTAGCCCAAGAGTTGGCGGTCGGTGGTGATAACTAGCTTCCTTCCCTCTAGTCTTACACTACTAAATTATGGACGTCTAGCGCAGATAGCCCTTGAGTAGCTTTACGCGAAATTCAAAATAACAAATAACAAAATAGCAAATCTTCTTCACTGAGATTGCTACTGAACGAAAGGTTACGTATTTCTGCATTATAAAGTTGGCTCGGCATGGCCAAGTGGTTAAGGTACTCGACTCGTAATTGGCGGATTCGAATCCCCGTCACACCAAACATGCTTTCCCTTTCATCAGTAGGGGCGTTATAATGTGACGGTCAATCCCTATATTCGTTGGTAAAAGAGTAGCCCAAGAGTTGACGGTGGGTGGTGATGACTAGCTGCTTTCCCTCTAGTCGTACATCGCTAGATCATGGACGGCTAGCGCAGATAGCCCACGTGTAGCTCTGCGCGAATTTCAAAAACAAAGAAACACCTTCGCTCTGTGTGGATAACCCATTCAAAAACAACACTGAAATGCGAATGTATACCTACTCTACAAAACAGTTACAAGTTACCTCCAAATAGAATACATTGCAATTATTCTTCGAAACTAAAGTTACGTTCTTGGACTGGCAAAAACTTCAAAATAATAAAATATATATATATAAAAGAAAAGAAAAAAAGTAACACGTATGGTTAAGGTTTGGACGTAAACTCAACAGATTTAGTATGTTCCAAACATTAAGAATTTCGTAGATTAGAAATACATATTGTGGGAGAGAAAAGATCTGATTCTAGTAGTAACATCTGTGTATAGCACCTATATACTACAATAGATTATTTGACCAAACCTTTCGTGTTTTCTGTATTCATCTATTTCAATTTGACGTTAGATGTCGATCTACCACGATCAACTTGAACGTTTGCTATTTGTTACGTTTTCGCTAATTAAATGAATATTTATCGATGCCTAGATTATAGATTATAGTAAGACGTTATTAATTATAGCAAGTGAACGACATTTTAGCTTGAGCTTTGGCATGGCCAAATGTGTTAAGGCGTTCGATTCGTAATCCGAGGGTCGCGGGTTCGAATCCCTGTCGCATCAAACATGCTCGTCCTCCCAGCCGTTCGTTGATAAAAAGAGTAGCCCAACAGTTGGCGGTGGGTGGTGATGACTAGCTGCCTTCCCTCTAGTCTTACACTGGTAAATTAGGGACGGCTAGCGCAGTTAGCCCTCGAGTGGCTTTGCGCGAAATTAAAAAAACAAACAAAAAACAAAAAAAGGCTTCTGAGGTGGTTCAGGAAACTGGATACAGCAACGTTGCACGTGACCATGAACAAGCACGTGCTATGTGCAGTACTCTATTGGCAGAACGCCAGGAATTAGGTTTTCGTCGCTTTGTCAGGAACGTGGGTCGCTTAAGCTTCGAACGTATTATTTTTTACATATCCAGAAAATATTCAAGTTAATGTCGGTAAAAAAAACATCACAAATACATGAAGTTTGAGAGGTCTAATGAGATTCGATGAAAAAGTGAAGGGTTTTTATTGTGATAACATTGGTTAGTGAGAGATAATATGAAAATTAAAATGGTGATTTAACTTTTATATAATTTCAGTCAGTGTTCGAAATTAAAGTCTATAACACGTGAGCGCGAATAAGCTGTAGTTAGCTGTAGAATGATGGACATCTTCAAGCACTATTTAGCAAGTAAAGAGAATTAACCAGGGTATGTAAACAAAGGCTAAGTTAATGTGCCAATAAACAGAGGGATAACGAGGGAGTTTATTTTTCATTTAAGAAAGAATCTACCGTATTTTACGCCTTGTAAGAAGCTACATTGTGGAAGACGCATCATAATTTTGGAAAGTTTTTGTTTTCAATTTCGCACAAAGCTACTCGAGGGCTATCTGTGCCAGCCGTCCCTAATTTAGCAGTGTAAGACTAGAGGGAAGGCAGCTAGTCATCACCACCCACCGCCAACTCTTGGGCTACTCTTTTACCAACGAATAGTGGGATTGACCGTCACATTATAATGCCCCCACGGCTGGGAGGGCGAGCATGTTTGGCGCGACTCGGGCGCGAACCCGCGACCCTCAGATCACGAAGCGCACGCCTTAACGCGCTAGGCCATGCCAGGCCCTTATCTGCTCAGCCCACCGAGGGGAATCGAACCCCTGATTTTAGCATTGTAAATCCGGAGACATACCGCTGTACTAGCGGGGGCAAATACAGTCAAATATATCATATTCTTTACAGTATATCGACAATATTAGTTAAACTGAATGTTTTATGCCATTGAAACTACTTGTAATTGGTAAGTAATGATAATGCGACATGTATGAGAGGCCATTTTGAGTAGACCCTAAGCTAACCTCTTGCCTTAACCCATAACTTTTGTCTTGGAATACGCACGGGGATTTTTCAAGGAAAAAAAGGGCGTCTAACAAGGCGTAAAATAGGGAAACAAGATCATGACCTGCGAGATGGTTAGATGAAGATCATTTCTTCATTCAGCTTAGCTTGAAATGCACAGATATAAGAGATATCTTTAAAAATCTTAAGGAAAAAAACGATCCTTTGTAGCTAAAAGAAAAATTGTAACCTTTTTATTTTTTAGGCTTAACTTGTTATTTTTAATCGGGTGCCTTGAATTAAAGCCCCAAGGAACACATCATTGGAAAAGTACGAGATCAGGAAAAAGCCACAACGTTATTGGTCTGTTTGTCTTCTTCCAGTACACGTACTCCCCCCCCCCCTGGGACAGCGGTAAGTCTACGGATTTACAACTCTAAAATCAGAGGTGCTATTCTTCTCGGTGGACACGGCAGATAGCCCGATGTGGCTTTACTGTAAGAACAACACACACTATTCGAGTATAATTTCAAGAAAAAAGACCAACGTTTTATTGTAGCATGTTGTGTTTTGTTGTGTGCTCCCTCAATAAAAAGAAATCATTCCATTATGCTTAAACTTGTTTTTGCGACTTATTAGTACATTAGCATAATATATGTTTCCGTATATTATATGTAATATATGTTTTTTTAGCATAATATGTTTTCATAGTCAAGCCTGGCCCGTCATGACCAGGTGGATAAGACACTCGACTCGTAATCCGAGGGCCGCGGGTTCAAATCCCCGTCGCTCCAAACATGCTCGCTCTTTCAGCCGTGGGGGCGTTATAATGTGACAGTCAATTCCACTATTCGTTGGTAAAAGAGTAGCCCAAGAGTTGACAGTGGATGGTGATGACAAACTGTCTTCCCTCTTGTCTTACACTGCTAAATTGGGGACGGCTAGCGCAGATATTCCTCATGTAGCTTTGCGTGAGATTCAAACCAAATTATGGTCAAACCCCAGATATCCTTCAAGTGCAGGTGTAACTTTGGGATGTTTTGAAGCTGGGGTATGCATGAATGTATTCTATCTAAAGAGGGGGTATTCTATCCACGAAAAAGTGCATCTCTCCTTCTTGAATATTATACCTTCAAGCAAGTATAATAGAGTTCATGTTACACTCATCCAATCCTCTGTACTAAAAGAGGTCTATCCGACTTTCTTTCGGCCCGACATAGCCAGGTGAGTTAAGGCGTTGGACACGTAATCTGAGAGTCGCGGGTTCGAATCCCGGTCGAACCAAACATGTTCTCCCTTTCAGTCGTGGAAACATTAAAATGTGACGGTCGATCCCACTATTCGTTGGTAAAAGAGTAGCCCAAGAGTTGGCGGTGGGTGGTGATGACTAGCTGTCCTCCCTCTTGTCTTACACTGTCAAATTAGGGACGGCAGGCGCAGATAGCTCTGGTGTAGTTTTGTGCGAAATTCAAAAAACAAATCTACCGGGTTTTACGTTTCACACAGAAAAATAACGTAATGGAAAAGTTTGAAGTTGTACTTTAATCCTTCATGATTCTGAACTTTTCACTTAATTCTCTGTTTGATAAACAAACAAACAGTATTGCTGTGAGTTGAAGTGAAGACAATGAAAATTTTGAGGTTTAAGTCACGTGTTAGTAAGCACTATTTTTATCATCATAATTAGGGTTCTTTATTTTGTGATGTGAGTTTTGTGGAAAGAGAAGAAGGTTCGTTGGAAAGATAAGAGACTGTAAAGTGACAAAGAAAGTGTAATGGTAAAACCCAAGCAGAAGGAAGCTGGTTAGAAATCCCACTACTTGCAAAAGCTAATAAGACTATAAAGAAAATAGAGAGGTCGGAATCAAAGTTCAGAAACGAAGACAATCAGAACAAAAACAATAGGAGTGAATCGAAGAAAACTGTAAAACATTAGAAGTATGAAGTGAAATGACGTATTTAACCAACAAACACACTATGTAACAAAATGTTTACATTTTCTTGTTCCTGGACAGAAAGTGTTATTTCCCAATTGCTTATGCCTAAAGTAAATGTAAAAGACATATTTTTCTCTTCAAACTTTGCTTTTGTGACCTGTGAACGTATAACGAAAACATGATGGGAGACTATATTTGGGGGCTGATAGGTGAAAGTGATTTACATTACAGTCGAAAATCTCAAAAAACTATTCACTTCTAAACATTTTTGTATAACTTTAATATAAATACATGTAAATCTTGATTCATATGTTGTTTTATTTAGACCTTATGTAAATGAAAATGCGTAAATTTGCCTGTTTTTACATAGAAAATAGGTTAATTTCTAAATTTCATTATCCAGGTCATAAAAACAAAGTTTGAAGGGAATAATGGCCATTTTATGTACTTTTACAACACAAGCAATAAAGAAATAACACATACTATCCAGGAACAAAATTTGTGTTACATACTGTTATAATCGCACAGAGACTAGACTTACTTACAGTGACATCTAGTGGAGGAAGAGGAGACAGAGATAGACCTTTCCTTCAAGAAGATCTTGACAATGAAGTACGAGTTTTGTCCTTTTAGTTTCAGTGTATATGTACTGTACAATTACAATATAATTCAGTGTCAAGCCACTTATTGCTGCACTTTCACTCTAGAACGATTCCCGGGAAAATTGTCTACCTACTCCTCCACCGGGTTTGATTTCAAAGAATGATTGTCGTTGTTGTTTGTTTCGTTAGACAAAACACATACTTCATCGATTTAGAAATAAATAAATATACACAGCAGTTCTATATGTGTATGAGAAGTTACCTATAAGGGAGGGGAGATGATGGAAGTTTGACATCACTATAAGGGAGGGGAGATGACGGAAGTTTGACATCACTATAAGGGAGGGGAGATGACGGAAGTTTGACATCACTATAAGGGAGGGGAGATGACGGAAGTTTGACATCACTATAAGGGAGGGGAGATGATGGAAGTTTGACATCACTATAAGGGAGGGGAGATGATGGAAGTTTGACATCACTATAAGGGAGGGGAGATGATGGAAGTTTGACAACACTATAAGGGAGGGGAGATGACGGAAGTTTGACATCACTATAAGGGAGGGGAGATGACGGAAGTTTGACATCACTATAAGGGAGGGGAGATGATGGAAGTTTGACATCACTATAAGGGAGGGGAGATGATGGAAGTTTGACATCACTATAAGGGAGGGGAGATGATGGAAGTTTGACAACACTATAAGGGAGGGGAGATGATGGAAGTTTGACATCACTATAAGGGAAGGGAGATGATGGAAGTTTGACAACACTATAAGGGAGGGGAGATGATGGAAGTTTGACATCACTATAAGGGAGGGGAGATGATGGAAGTTTGACATCACTATAAGGGAGAGGAGATGATGGAAGTTTGACATCACTATAAGGGAGGGGAGATGATGGAAGTTTGACATCACTATAAGGGAGGGGAGATGACGGAAGTTTGACATCACTATAAGGGAGGGGAGATGATGGAAGTTTGACATCACTATAAGGGAGGGGAGATGATGGAAGTTTGACATCACTATAAGGGAGGGGAGATGACGGAAGTTTGACATCACTATAAGGGAGGGGAGATGACGGACGTTTGACATCACTATAAGGGAGGGGAGATGACGGAAGTTTGACATCACTATAAGGGAAGGGAGATGACGGAAGTTTGACATCACTATAAGGGAGGGGAGATGACGGAAGTTTGACATCACTATAAGGGAGGGGAGATGACGGAAGTTTGACATCACTATAAGGGAGGGGAGATGACGGAAGTTTGACATCACTATAAGGGAGGGGAGATGACGGAAGTTTGACATCACTATAAGGGAGGGGAGATGACGGAAGTTTGACATCACTATAAGGGAGGGGAGATGATGGAAGTTTGACATCACTATAAGGGAGGGGAGATGATGGAAGTTTGACATCACTATAAGGGAGGGGAGATGATGGAAGTTTGACATCACTATAAGGGAGAGGAGATGATGGAAGTTTGACATCACTATAAGGGAGGGGAGATGACGGAAGTTTGACATCACTATAAGGGAAGGGAGATGACGGAAGTTTGACATCACTATAAGGGAGGGGAGATGATGGAAGTTTGACATCACTATAAGGGAGGGGAGATGATGGAAGTTTGACATCACTATAAGGGAGGGGAGATGATGGAAGTTTGACATCACTATAAGGGAAGGGAGATGACGGAAGTTTGACATCACTATAAGGGAAGGGAGATGACGGAAGTTTGACATCACTATAAGGGAGGGGAGATAATGGAAGTTTGACATCATTTTCAAAGCAAAATTTTCCTGGTTACACTTCTCCTTCCAATATTCATTTTTTTGTAGCAATTATTATGTCGGAATGCTCTCGGTGCAGTACAGCAAGATAATCGGATTAAGTTAATCTAATTATCTCAGCTTGGGTGGATTAACTTAAACTGTCACAACTTCAGATAACTAGGTTATATATTGAGAAAATAATTTCTTCTAATCAATGGGTTGTAAGTTGTTTTTTTAATATTATTATTACCTAAAGTGGCAACAAAATTTGCTTCAAATTCCAAAATTTTACATTAAAATTCACATATTTATGTTTTGTAAATTATTTTTTAAGTAGTCGTAATGTCCAGTAAAATTCACTTAATTAAGTTACTCTCACGATACGCTCAAAATATTAATGACGTATTCACTAGTGTTCAGCGTAGTCACTTTAATAAGAAATACAATGTAGTAGTAACAAGGCCAAAAGGATTACAAACAAAATTAGAAGGATAATACGGCTGTACATTGAACATCTCTGCATGAATAGTAATGTTGGTTGTATTGTGTACGAAGCCTGTTGTACATTTAGAGGGTTCGAACATAGTAATATTTCTCTTTTATCCTATACAAACAACGAATAATGGTAAGTTGATAATGATAAAGGTTAAGTTGTTCTGCACATCTAACAAACACTTGGTTTCTTAAGAAAGCACTTCAACTAGAACTCTGGGAGGGTTAATAAAGCTTCTTTTTTGTTATTCTATACAAACAACAGATAATGAGATAAAACCATGTTAAGTTGTCCTCCACATCTAACGAACACTTGGTTCCTCAAGAAAGCACTTTAACTAGAACTCTGGGACGGTTGATAAAACTGCTCTTTTATTCTATGCAAATAACAGAAGGAATATAGAGTCAGGCAAGTTGACTTCCTCGCCTAACACGCACCTGATTCCTTGATGTTAGTACTTTTACAAGAAATCTTAAAAGATTCTTTCGATGTTCCTGTATTCACAAGCCTATTTAACAACAACAAAGAATCGTTTGTTGTTTAACATCATGGTAATTATTTTTTGAGTGGAAATAAATTCGGTTATTAGAAAAACTAGAATGTACTGGCAACAAAACTTGATAAAACGCCCAGCTGTCTTACCTCGTTCATTCACATTGCTTACTGATAGATCCCTTACATTATAATGTCACCATCAGCTATTGGTCGCCTTGGTAACTTGGTTTTTGTCTGATAGAGCTCACTAGGGAAAAAAATATTAAAAATTAAAAGCCCAGCTATAAAGAATTAAAATAGAAAAGCTGTATAATATTAAATTATTCAAGTCAGTGTGTAGGTTGGTTGTGTAGGTGATTTGAATTTATGATGAAACTGGAGCTTGTTGATGGTACGTTATCAGCCAGTTTTTTGATTTCTCATAAGTTGGTCGTGTATATATGTATATAATGTGTACTGAAACCTTGGTTTCCTGAATGAGGTGTTACGTTTCTAGTATTGTATTTTTATTTTTCTCTATTTTCAGTTCAGTATATTTAAAGAATAATATATTTTTCCTTTCAGAACATATGCGAAAATAGGGAATAAAATTCAAGCTATTCTAATACCAATGGAATAAAGTAATTTGTCATAAAGCCCTTTCACTGTGAGACACCTCCGGTGACACAGAGATGTGTCTGCTCATTTATATCGCTAGAAACTGGGTCTCAATAACCGTGGTGGTCCTTTGAGAGTGGATTCAAACAGCCACTTTGAGACAATTTATAATTCGTTACTAAAATGATTTTTTTTTTGAAGTAACATAACTGGGCCTAAAATATTTCTGAAATTCAATCATTTTATCAAAAGTAAATCAATTGTCACTGAGGTTTTTGAATATTTCAAAATAAAAGTTTTGGAAGTAGCATATACTTTTCTAAAACATGAATTATAATTTCACAAGACTTATCGTACAAACAAGATGTTTCTCAAAACTATTTCAGTAAACATAAATAAATAAAGAATAATTTAAATTAATATTCAAGTTATCAAAAACAAATAAATTATTTATCTAACTGAGATATCTGTATTCAGGTTGTTGATGTGTGGATGTTAAAACAACATCAATTAGTTATAGTGAGGTCTACTTTTCATCATATTTTCGCCAGGGCAGAAGCATATACGTATGTGTGGATCGCAGAATCTTTGCAATTTCTCGACTTGGGGGTATATATTTTGTTACTTGTTCGGGTTTTATTGGGTTTTCTTTTGGGGGGGGGAGTTGTGGTACTTTTTCTTATTGGTATTCAGTCGCAATTCAAGGTGCGATAGAACCTTGATAAGTTTTTTTTGTTCTTATTTGTCTTCCAGGACGTTCGGGGTGAGAGAGAAGTTTTATGTCTGCTATCAACGAACTGCAGCGCACACAGACCATGGTGTGTTCATTTAGAACTACTGTCTTCTTGCTTAGCCCCAGCATGGCCAGGTAGTTAAGGCACTCGACTCCTAATCTGAGGGTCGGGGTTCGAATCCCTGTCACACCAAACACGCTCGCCGTGGGGGCGTTATAATATGACGGTCAATCCTACTATTCGTTGGTAAAAGAGTAGACAAAGAATTGGCGGTGGGTGGTGATGACTAGCTGCCTTCCTTCTAGTCTTACATTGCAAAATTAGGGACGGCTAGCGCAGATAGCCCTCTTGTAGCTTTGGGCGAAATTCAAAAACAAACAAATCTTGTTCCTTACGAAGTGACGTTATCAGCTTGTTCAAGGATGAACTTGTAACAAACAATTCCCTGGTGTGTCTCCAACAAGGTAAGTGTGTGGTTACATTTTCTAGTGCTCTTGTGGCACACAGCAGTTCCTAGATCGTGGCTGTTTTGGTTTTCAACACAAAATGATTCCTGTTTAATCGGGCTCAGCATGGACAGGTGGTTAGGACGCTCGACTCACAAGCTGATGGTCGTGGATTCGAGTTCCCGTCATACCAAACATGTTCATCTTTTCAACCGTGTGGGTCATGTGTGTATGTGTCTGTTTCTTATTGCAAAGCCACATCAGGCTATCTGCTGTGTCCATCGAGGGGATCGGACGAGAACCGGCTCTTTCAACGTGGTATGAACGATGACATGTCCATCAAGGGGAATCGAACCCCTAATTGTAGCGTTGTAAATCCGAAGACTTACCGCTGTCCCAGCGGGAGACACGTGAGTAGGTATACTGTGACGGTCAGTTCCACTATTCGTTGGTAAAATAGTAGCTCAAAAGTTGGCAGTGGATGGTGTTAATTAGCTGCATTTCTTCTAGTCTATCGCTGCTAAATTAGGGACGGTAAGTGCAGATAGCTGTCGTGTAGCTTTGTACCAAATTAAAAAAACAACAACAAAAAAAACTGTTCAACCATTCGGTTCTAATCTAAAATGGCTGACGTGTGAACTGCAATAGCACTATCATGATGGTTCTTTCATCTTATGGTCGTGTTCTAAAAATCAACCATAAAGATTATTCTAGCCACTCTGACATTCTTACAGACAATCATCGTATGTGCATGGATATGTGCTCTCCTGTATTGATCTTCGTACATGTTTATCATTGTACCCTCATGATCAGTTACTCAGGTGTGGTTTGCCTTTTAAAGAAATGTAGCCTTCAAGGGCATTTCTTCAAGGGCTGTGTAACAGCCGTGTGTTCGAGACGTTTGCTCTTCGGACCTGATGCTACTCACGTAAAGCGCTCGCTCCTTTTGCAGTTGGAACTACGGTGTTGCACCATGTATGCAGAAACCGTCTTCACACACTGCACGAACCATACTATTCACTTTAACGTGCAACCGTTCTCTCCTCCTCTTGTTGACTCAGCCATTCCTAGAGATTTCTCATAGGATGCTATTCAAACTGCTGCTGCTCGCTGTTCTGATTTTAGTGCTTCTACAGATGACTTTATGTAGTGATATTTGTATTGTTTGGTGTATTCATCCCTACTTATGTAGTGATATTTGTATTGTTTTGTGTATTAATTTCTACTTATGTAGTGATATTTGTATAGATTTGTGTATTCATTCCTATATATGTAGTGATATTTGTATAGATTTGTGTATTCATTCCTATATATGTAGCGATATTTGTATAGATTTGTGTATTCATTCCTATATATGTAGTGATATTTGTATAGATTTGTGTATTCATTCCTATATATGTAGTGATATTTTTATTGTTTTGTGTATGCATCCCTACTTATGTAGTGATATTTTTATTGTTTTGTGTATTCATCCCTACTTATGTGCTGATTTTTGTATTGTTTTGTGCATTCATCCCTACTTATGTAGTGATATTTGTATTGTTTTGTGTATTCATTTCTACTTATGTAGTGATATTTTTATTGTTTTGTATATTCATTCCTACTTATGTAGTGATATTTGTATTGTTTTGTATATTCATCCCTACTTATGTAGTGATTTTTGTATTGTTTTGTGTATTCATCCCTACTTATGTGGTGATTTTTTGTATTGTTTTGTGTATTCATCCCTACTTATGTGGTGATTTTTGTATTGTTTTGTGTATTCATCCCTACTTATGTGGTGATTTTTGTATTGTTTTGTGTATTCATCCCTACTTATGTAGTGATATTTGTATTGTTTTGTGTATTCATTTCTACTTATGTAGCGATATTTGTATTGTTTTGTATATTCATCCCTACTTATGTGGTGATTTTTGTATTGTTTTGTGTATTCATCCCTACTTATGTAGTGATATTTGTATTGTTTTGTGTATTCATTTCTACTTATGTAGCGATATTTGTATTGTTTTGTGTATTCATCCCTACTTATGTGGTGATTTTTGTATTGTTTTGTGTATTCATCCCTACTTATGTAGCGATATTTGTATTGTTTTGTGTATTCATTTCTACTTATGTAGTGATATTTGTATTGTTTTGTATATTCATCCCTACTTATGTAGCGATATTTGTATTGTTTTGTATATTCATTTCTACTTATGTAGCGTTATTTGTATTGTTTTGTGTATTCATTTCTACTTATGTAGTGATATTTGTATTGTTTTGTGTATTCATCCCTACTTATGTAGTGATATTTTTATTGTTTTGTATATTCATTCCTACTTATGTGGTGATATTTGTATTGTTTTGTGTATGCATCCCTACTTATGTAGTGATATTTTTATTGTTTTGTATATTCATTCCTACTTATGTGGTGATATTTGTATTGTTTTGTGTATTCATCCCTACTTATGTGGTGATTTTTGTATTGTTTTGTGTATTCATCCCTACTTATGTGGTGATTTTTGTATTGTTTTGTGTATTCATCCCTACTTATGTGGTGATTTTTGTATTGTTTTGTGTATTCATCCCTACTTATGTGGTGATTTTTGTATTCTTTTGTGTATTCATTCCTACTTATGTGGTGATTTTTGTATTGTTTTGTGTATTCATCCGTACTTATGTGGTGTTTTTTGTATTGTTTTGTGTATTCATCCCTACTTATGTAGTGATATTTGTATTGTTTTGTGTATTCATTTCTACTTATGTAGCGATATTTGTATTGTTTTGTATATTCATTTCTACTTATGTAGTGATATTTGTATTGTTTGGTGTATTCATCCCTACTTATGTAGTGATATTTGTATTGTTTTGTGTATTCATTTCTACTTATGTAGTGATATTTGTATAGATTTGTGTATTCATTCCTATATATGTAGCGATATTTGTATAGATTTGTGTATTCATTCCTATATATGTAGTGATACTTGTATAGATTTGTGTATTCATTCCTATATATGTAGCGATATTTGTATAGATTTGTGTATTCATTCCTATATATGTAGCGATATTTGTATAGATTTGTGTATTCATTCCTATATATGTAGTGATATTTGTATAGATTTGTGTATGCATCCCTACTTATGTAGTGATATTTTTATTGTTTTGTGTATTCATCCCTACTTATGTAGTGATATTTGTATTGTTTTGTGTATTCATTTCTACTTATGTAGTGATATTTTTATTGTTTTGTGTATTCATCCCTACTTATGTAGTGATATTTTTATTGTTTTGTATATTCATTCCTACTTATGTAGTGATATTTGTATTGTTTTGTGTATTCATTTCTACTTATGTAGTGATATTTTTATTGTTTTGTATATTCATTCCTACTTATGTAGTGATATTTGTATTGTTTTGTATATTCATTCCTACTTATGTAGTGATTTTTGTATTGTTTTGTGTATTCATTCCTACTTATGTAGTGATATTTTTATTGTTTTGTGTATTCATTTCTACTTATGTAGCGATATTTTTATTGTTTTGTATATTCATTCCTACTTATGTGGTGATATTTGTATTGTTTTGTGTATTCATCCCTACTTATGTGGTGATTTTTGTATTGTTTTGTGTATTCATCCCTACTTATGTGGTGATTTTTGTATTGTTTTGTGTATTCATCCCTACTTATGTAGTGATATTTGTATTGTTTTGTGTATTCATCCCTACTTATGTGGTGATATTTGTATTGCTTTGTGTATTCATCCCTACTTATGTAGTGATATTTGTATTGTTTTGTGTATGCATCCCTATTATGTAGTGATATTTTTATTGTTTTGTATATTCATTCCTACTTATGTAGTGATATTTTTATTGTTTTGTATATTCATTCCTACTTATGTAGTGATATTTTTATTGTTTTGTGTATTCATCCCTACTTATGTAGTGATATTTGTATTGTTTTGTGTATTCATTTCTACTTATGTAGTGATATTTTTATTGTTTTGTGTATTCATCCCTACTTATGTAGTGATATTTGTATTGTTTTGTGTATGCATCCCTACTTATGTAGTGATTTTTGTATTGTTTTGTGTATTCATTCCTACTTTAAGTTGTTATTGTAATTTTTCACATTGTCGTACTCCATATATCATACTAATTTGCATTTTTTATTATTTGTACGTTATGTAAGTTTGTTCATGTACAACGAATTATTCTTGTTGGTATATTTGTAACCAAACACTAAGATTACAATAGGGTAATTGTGCCCTGCTTAGCACAAGTATAGAAACCCGGTTTCTAGCATTGTAGGACCGCAGAAATACACAAAATAGTCTTTTAAAAATAATATAGTTGTTTGGATATACTTTGTAAATAGTAGAAAAATATAGTTGTTTTAGAACATTGAGTCTTCTTACTGTTCCACAGCGAAATTAGAGCCTTGGATTATAGTGTTTTAATTTCATAAACTTCCAGATGTCCAAACGGGGTGTTCGCATGGCCTAGTACTTAGGTCACTCATTTGGCAGCATTATCTGGTTCGTACGTTCAAATACCCTTCACCAATCGTGTTTGTACTTTCAATCGTAGAGATGTTCTAATTCGACAGTCATTCCCTTTATTTATTGATTATAGAGTTGGCAGTGGGAGGCGTTGACTAGCGACATTACATCTGGTTCATCAGTGCTATATTTGAGACGGGTAGCACAGATAGTCCTCGTGTAGCTTTTCGAGAAACTCAAAATAAACCAAACTTGCCGAGATAGAGAGAGAAAAGCACAAAATACATGTACATTTTAGTCACTTTGTTCTGCAAAAGTTATATATATATATATAGGACAACGTTACCGTTTTTGCTTTTGTTATTAAATCCTTAATTACTTCATTATATTTTAATTACGTACCCTGCTTTGTGGATGGTAGTAACTGAGACACATTTCGCTCCCTGTTGTACAGAGGTGTGTCTGCGGGCTCACACTGCTGAAAACCAGTATTCATGTTGGGCAGACCATTGTGTAGCCTTATGGTTAGTTCCAAATAATCAATCTTTTCACTGATTAATTTCTTGTGTCTTTAAATTCAAGGTCAAAGGTCTACAAAAAAAAAAAAAGAAGATAAGAAATGTGTTTGTTTGTTTTTATCCCTCATCACGGACAAACATTCTAAAATTAAATAAGCACACAAACCTTTATGGTAACCGAACCACCAATTTCAGGGTGCTGGATGCTAACATACTCACGGCCTGGTATGGCCAGGTGGATAAGGCATTGGTCTCGTAATCCGAAGCTTGGGGGTTCAAGTCCTCGTTATACCAAAACATGCTTGCCCTTTCACGTTATGGGTCATCCTTATAGTACGGTACTTCAGTTGATATTTATTTAAAATAAAAAAAATAGCTTTTACATATTTTTTTTTTAAATACGTCTCGTCTTTAGATAAACTTCACAATTTTCGGTAAAACGTTTTTTGAAGTTTAATTTCTTGGTGAATCAGCGGTGAGCTTAGAACAATATAATTTTAGTCCTCACATCTGACTGAGCGCAACTAGTACGCTGGAACAAATAAATAATAAATTACATTTATACCTCTCTCTGTATGGGTATTTGGGAGTTGATGTTTCTCTACCTAAGAGGGTCAGGTGTCTTTAATCTCTTCCTCCTTCCTTCAAATTTTAGTTTTACACCTGCTAAGTGTATTATATATGGTACACCATAGGTAGAGTAATCCACTTGATGCAAATAACACATTTCTCTTATAGTTCCATGGATTACTTGCACTTTCATCAGTTAGGTGTTAACTATACAACGTTCACATAAAAAACCCTTTCAATGTTTATTAGTCAACCCCTAGACCAATTTGGAGTCTAGTTTATAGGTGGCTTTTTTTGTTTTAAAAATATATATTTATTGTTGAAAGGTATTTAGGACTATCCTCATCATGTATGCAGTATCTGTCTAGTTCGCTTACTAGTTCGTTTTTTCTCCAAGTTTTAACAAAATAATTTATTGTACTATGTGGGAATCTATTTGCTGTTGCTTCTTGTATTTTGTATTGTTTGTAGTAGTTTTTTGCTTACATTTGACCATGCTGGTGCTGCATAGTCAATGACGGGTCTGATGTATGTTTTATATATTTTTATGATGTTGTCTGCGGTAGCGGGGTTTCCGGATGGGACAGCGGTAAGATTATACTTACAAAGCCAAAATCCTGGTTCGATTTCTCGCGGTGGAAACATAAGATATTTCAAAAAAAGGCCCGGCATGGTCAAGCGTGTTAAGGCGTGCGTCTCGTAATTTGAGGGTCGCGGGTTCGCATCCCGGCCGCGCCAAACATGCTTGCCCTTTCAGCCGTGGGGGTGCTATAATGTGACGGTCAATCCCACTATTCGTTGGTAAAAGAGTAACCCAAGAGTTGGCGGTGGGTGGTGATGACTAGCTTCCTTCCCTCTAGTCTTACACTGCTAAATTAGGGATGGCTAGCACAGATAGCCCTCGAGTAGCTTTGTGCGAAATTCAAAAACAAACAAACAAACATCTGCCGTAGCTCCACTGTTTTTGTCAGTTAGACTCCCAGCATAGTTTGTTCTTCGCCAAATTTTTGTTTTAATATTATTTATGTGGTTTACCCACGTAAGTTTTGAGTCAAATGTTAGTCCTAAGAATTTTGCTGATGTAGCAGTCTGAAGGAGTGTTTCATTCATATAGATCTCTGGTTGTACTATTTTATGTTTAGTTAACTTTGTGTAAACTACTAGTTGTGTTTATTTTGATTTTGTATTTTTGACAATATTCACTGATTCTGTTTAATTGTGGTTGTATGTTTGTGGCTGCTATTGCTGGTATTGGTGCATTTTTCCAGATTGCTACGTCGTCTGCAAACTGTGAGGAGTATCCATTATTTGGATCTTTCAGAGGCATATTATTCACGTAACTACCCATCCTTAAGGGACACTAGCTTCTGGAGTGAAACTCTCAGAGAAGGTCCCTTCAAAATTTATTCTAGATGATCTGTTTTCCAGAAAGTTTGACAGCCAGCGAATAGTCCCCGTGGTTGTCCCATTTCTTGCATTCGGAAACCTGAGACTGTTATGCCGTACGGTGTCAAATGCCTTCTCAATATCGAGAAAGCAAGCGATAGTGCATTCTCGTTTATTAAAACTATCTACAGTTTTTATGTAATGAAAAGTTTGTTTGTTTTGAAATTCGCGCAAAGCTACACGAGGGCTATTTGCGCTAGCCGTCCCTAATTTAGCAGTGTAAAACTAGAGGGAAGGCAGCTAGTCATCACCACCGACTGCCAACTCTTTGGCTACTCTTTTACCAACGAATAGTGGGACTAACCGTCATATTATAGCGTCCCCACGGTTGAACGAGCGAGTATGTTTGGTGCGACTGGGATTCGAACCCATGACCCTCAAATTACGAGTCGAACGCCTTAACCTACCTGGCCATGTCGGGCCAACGCAATAGTCAAAAACGTCGTTAGTACAACGTTACTCTAGATACCTTTTAATCTGGATCATTCATTCCGAGTAGCACATTTTGCCTTTCCGTGGCAGCTATTTGGTCAACTGTTAGATTTTTGTTGTTGGCAGTAAGGTGATATTTTGAGGTAATGATTCATCTTATGTTTCATTGGGGATGTCACTTTTACATTGGTAGCGCTGACCGCTCTAATTAGGTAACGTGAGGTTTATTCGGAATAGAACAGGATATCAACATTGTTAGTCTTAGATACGACCTCATTTGTATAAACTAGAGATGTCACCAAACCTATTGTCTAGTATAGGCTGCTGGCTGTTCGTTTAGCTGACAAATAAAATATTACATTTTCAACCATTGGTTGTGAATGAAGACTGTTTACTTTTATTGTATAGTTCAGCCTATTTATCTTTGTTGCGAATTAAGTTAATCATAGAATACATGATTATTTCTTGGTAAAAAATCGGACCACTTTGAGAAAATAAGCGCTGTCTGAAAACACCAATTTAAAATCTTTGCATGCAGACACGTACACGTGCATTTGTTACGTGCGTTACACCTTTCTGACGTCAACACTGTCATTTCAGCTTTTAGGAAGATTGGCGGATCCATACAATGACTACTCATCTCGGCAAGCTTCTTCACTCCGGTTTCAAGTAAAACAATTATTTATTCAAACTTAACACTAGGTGGTCTTGTGCTTCCGTGCCCTGACGTCATTGCCTGCTTCTATGATAGAAAACAAGACAAAGAGATAAAAAACTTATCGTCTATAGAGTCAACAACATACTGAACCCTGTTATTTACTGAAACACTTTACTTGTTATATGACTTTACTGTTTATCGTGTTGCATGACTTCACATTTTTTTCGTGGTACAAACCTTTTCATTGACTTAGGTCTATTTTACCGAACACTGTTCATCTGTATGCATTTGATTAGTGTGGTGTGAGGTTCATTAGTTTATTTCTGATGTTCGTACGTAGCTGCTCAAGAGATGTCTGAACCAGCCGTCCCTAATTTGGAAGTGACGTACTAGAGGGTAGGCAGCTAGTAACGTAGTTACTCTTTATCAACGAATAGTGGGATTTACTGAAACATTGTAACATCCCATGCGTCTGAAACAGCAAGAATGATTGGTGAAGGGATTCGAATCCGCAGATTGGTAGATAAAACTATGGGGTATATATAAGTTAATCACCCCCCTCCCATGTAATGTGAATACCAACTGAATTTCAGTTTTCCTGTTTATAATTGTTGTCAGTTTTCCCATGTAATGAGTGGGTTAAATCTGAAGTATTCGAATATACAAGTGATTCTTAAAAGTTCACTTGGTATTTTAGGATAACTGTTTATGGTTAGTGTCCCTTTGTTACTAAATCCAAACTCCTTATATTGGAGCCTCGCATGCACTATGAAAGTGTTGGATCCCCCAGTGGCACAGCGCCATGTCTGCGGACTCACACCGCTAGAAAGTGGGTTACGATACCCGTAGTTGACAGAGCACATATAGCCCATTGTGTAGCTTTGTAATTTGGGTGTCGACACATCACAAACCTCACGTATTTTACCAAACCAAAAAGACTGTCGGTCAAATCGCACTGTACAATCATACCAACCTGGACCAAGATTTGGCGTAAGTAGTGTTGAGCAATAGTCTCCCCAATAGTCTGTTATTGATAAGTAGTGTTGAGCAATAGTCTCCCCAATAGTCTGTTATTGATAAGTAGTGTTGAGCAATAGTCTCCCCAATAATCTGTTATTGCTATATTATGGACGCTCACAACAATAGCCCTCCAATAGCTTCGTGGGAAATTCAACAGACAAAATCGAAACAGTGGAATGCAATTAACATCCATAATACAAATAAAGTTTTTATTTCATATGGGTGTAGTTTAATAACTGAAATTTTGGTTTATTCAAGGGTAAAAAAAACAAAACATAACCAGTGGATATTCTACGTCTTTCCTGATTTATCTATAAAACGAAACAGTTTTTCTTGTTATATTTTTTAAGTAAAAGGTCAGACACTAACAGTTATAATGCGGAAGTAGTAAATTTCACGATAGCGAATATAGGCAGCGGTATAAATAAAAAACTCATTGAACTCGTTAGTTAAGAACGCAACGACACCATTTGATCAAAAATATTTGGACATAATTGAAGAAAACGAAAGATGTTAATAGTACATGTATTTTGTATACATATTTATCATTTATTATTAATGGGCCCGCATGGCCAGGTGATTAAGGTACTCGCAATCTGAAGGTCGCGGGTTCGAATCCCTGTCATACCAAACATGCTCGCCCTTTCAGCCGTGGGGGCGTTATAAAGTGACGGTCAATCCCACTATTTGTTGGTAAGAGGGTATCCCAAGAGTTAGCTGTGAGTGGTGATGACTAGCTGCCTTCCCTCTAGGTTTACATTGCTAAATTAGGGACGGCTAGCTCTCGTGTAGCTTTGCGCGAAATTCAAACCAAACCAAACATGGCCGCTGTAGCTTTACAGGAAGAATAATGGTCAGATCATAAAGTGAAAATAACTAGAAGTACAACTGTAATATTAGCTACAAAAACACTGAGAAAAACATTTGTGAATAAAGGTATCAGTGTTCAAAGCTAAAATCTGAAGTTCGATTCTCTGCGGTGGACAAAGCAGACGTCTCAGTGTGGCGTCGCTCTAAGAGTTTAAAGTAAACAAGAAGGTTCAATTATTTTACAAAGAAGTGACGTATCCCCTGCTACATCCTTTTGAGCAAAACGTCACTAGACCAGCGTCTTCAGAGTCTCTTGGGTTTTCTTCTGTTATTTCACTAGCACAGCAATATTATGTCATCAAGAATGCTATCATTTCAAATGCCCATTTAAAAGTTTCTAGATATTCAGGGTCTTCAGAAAAAATACTAGTTTTAGTCTCATTTATCTACCCACATACCATGCTTACGCTGTTGACTTTGGTGTCAACGCCTCAGAAATCTCACGTGTTTTACAGTATGTAAAGTAAACGCAATTAACACTAGAGTATCTTTTTTTTTTCTGAATACGTAACATTTGGAGTATTTTTTGGAAAATAAAGCTTTTCAAACAGAATATCAAATGTTGGGAACTGCTACTGATTTTACTGTTGCAAATGTTTACTTTTTTATGTAAGAATGAAACTGTTTGACTTATCTCCTCTAGAATACAAAAATAACACACTTATCTTGAAATCACGACTAAAACATTGAGTTATAAGTGAACGAGAGCGAGGGTATTCACATTATAGTATCACTAACCCTTGGCGAGGGTATTCACACCATAGTATCACTAACCCTGGGCGAGGGTATTCACATTATAGTATCACTAACCCTGGGCGAGGGTATTCACACCATAGTATCACTAACCCTGGGCGAGGGTATTCACACAATAGTACCACTAACCTTGGGCGAGGGTATTCACACCATAGTATCACTAACCCTGACTAAAAAAAATCCCAGCAAACTACATCATTTTACAAATACAATATCGGAAGAACGACCCTCTCGACAAATTCCCAAACAGTTATTCGTTGGTAGAAATGTAATCATAACAAAATAAAAAAATAGACGCGAATTTCTCTTTTATATAAATATTGCTTTGTACATCTATGAAAAATATTGGTAACAAGCATCTGACAACTGCGTACGTGCACAGAATTCGAGATAGATGTACACAGTTATTTTGTGCAGAAAACTAGGCCTAAAACTCCTTAACGCTGCAATTTAATCTATATTTATCGATAGTTGGAATAAGCTTCTAAAGGCTGTAAGCTGTTCAAGTACACAGTCTTACAAAGTGTTGTAAGACTGTTGGATTGACACTAATATGGCAGAAATCGCGCGAGCAGTTGCTTTCTAATTTAATTAAAGCATTGCTCTATAATCTATCTCTACGGGGTCGGGCCCGGCATGGCCAGGTGGGTTAAGGCGTTCGACTCGCAATCCGAGGGTCGCGGGTTCGAATCCCGGTCGCACTAAACATGCTCGCCCTTTCAGCCGTGGGGGCGTTATAATGTGCGGTCAATCCCACTATTCGTTTGTAAAAGAGTAGACCAACAGTTGGCGGTGGGTGGTGATGATTAGCTGCCTTCCCTCTAGTCTTACACTGCTGAATTATGGACGGCTAGCGCAGGTAGCCCTCGAGTAGCTTTGCGCGAAATTCAAAAAACAAATCTACCGGGTTTTACGTTTCACACAGAAAAATAACGTAATGGAAAAGTTTGAAGTTGTACTTTAATCCTTCAGGATTCTGAACTTTTCACTTAATTCTCTGTGTTAGATATTTTCATACAACTAGTGTGCATATTGTGAATTTTGTAACATTTTTCACGGTTTAATGTGAAATATTTTTGCGTTAACATCTCATACGAAATATATAAATGTGAAGACGGGTACTTTCGAAGTTTTGGATTTTTCATACGTCTCTTTAAAATAAAAATGTTCAAATGTCACGAATAACCTGGAAATAAATCGACACATTTTTGTTTTTGTTTTTTTTCTTAATTTCGCGCAAAGCTGCACGAGGGCTACCTGCGCTAGCCGTTCCTAATTCAGCAGTGTAAGATTAGAGAGAAAGCAGTTAGTCATCACCACCCACACCTACCGCCAACTCTTGGACTACTCTTTTACCAATGAATAGTGAGACTGACCGTCACATTATAACGCCCCCATGGCTGAAAGGGCGAGCATGTTTGGAATGACGGGGATTCAAACCCGCGACCCTCAGATTATGGGCCTAGTGGTTAGGAATTTATATATTTTTTCGTTTCATTTTCTTCTGGTTTTTCGTATTAATTTTTTTTTTTTTACATCTTTGAACTATATGTAAATATATGTTCTACGTTTTATAGGTATCATACTCAAAATTATAGTGGTTTCGAAGTTCGACTTCCCACAACCATAAACCTTTAATATTTCTACATAAATGTATAAAACAGGAAATGTCATATTCAGGTGGTTCAATATTTATCTCAAAGCTGAATTACTTGTTTCCGGTGGGTCAGCGGCGAGTTTACATACTTGTAGTGTTGAAACATGGAGTTCAATTTCCCGCGGTGAAAAAAAAAAGCATAGTACTCGCTGTGCTACTTTGCATTAAAAAAACAACACCGAGAACTGAAAAACATGGTATTCTTTCAGTGGCCATTATGATACAAGCAGAAGAAATTTATCAGTTATTTTATATCTTTCGGAGGTAACTGGACTGGATAGGATTCCTTTCCAATCGTCCTCTAGTGGGACAAATGTACAATGTTCACAGATGTACAACGCTAAAATCTAAGTTTTCATTCTCTGTGGTGTACACAGCAAATAGATCAATTTTGTTTTGCTCTAGAGCAAACCAGATCTTTTCCGATCGTCATTGCTCGTCTGCTAATTATTGTAGAAAAATCTTATAACTAATTCTTGAAAATCCCTAAAAGGACTAGATATAGGATATATTGTTTTATAAACACAGTAGGCCTAGTACTAAAGTCTTGTTACAAGTATAAATAATTTTATCTAATCATAGCTGTTTTGTTTGGTTGTTACCTGGTATATGTTTCTAATATTGTAAATTTTCTTATTGTGTTTAAACTAAGAAATTCTATTCACAAAACATTGTTTTGCTGTTAAAGGTTAAAATTAAAATTGTATGTGCAGTCATACGACTTGTGAGAAATGTTTCTGTCACTTTTCAGAATACAATAAATAATACAGCGTGAATCAAATTTCAGAGGTCAAAATTTAATACAATTTTATTGTTGTTTCTATATTAAAATACATTTATGTTAAGAAAGAAAACTGTGTGTGTGAATCCTGTTGGCAAATATCATAAACATGATACACATTGACATTAAATTAACTTCTAAACTAAAATTAAAATTTTCCACTATTTGAAGTCGTAAAGCGTAATGTACGTAACATAGTAAATCAGACTCGTCCGAGATAAATTGTAATACGTAACAGTACATATAAACTTACGTGTACAATGTGAAGACCAATCCGTGGAGTAACTGGATATACTATATAACTAACACTCATGATGACGAGAAACCCACTTGAAGTAAAAATGCATTCTAAAGACGTCTTTCGAATACATTATAACTAACACTGTTCCGAATACTTTGCTTCGACTGGCACTCTTCTAACTAAAGCTGAAAAATTAGACTCAGCAGTTTACTAATTCTTGTATTTATAATGTAGTCCTATTTCAAAAGTCTCTACATGACTACCATTCACGAATATTATAGATATTTTAGTTTTATTTTATAAATTTGTTTGGTATAAAAGTCATGCGACCTCTAACGAACACCGAAATTAACTCAATGAAAATATATACCTTACAACAACACAAATAATTATTCCAGTTCTGGTAATAAAACTCGCCAAGCAGGAGTTGGTATGAAATACAATTAATTTAATATTTTACCCTAAACTTAGTATCTTTATTGCAGACTGTTAGAGACGAAACACTGTAATTTGTAACAAGAAAATGGATTATATTTTAAATTTAAATATAGAATTGTAGATAAAAAATAAAATCGCAATTATATATGACTCACTGCAAAACGACTAGCAATTGTAATTGTAAGTTTCATAAGCCTAACTTGATGTATTATATTTTACGAAGACGCACGTAAATACACGCACTAGTCCAGTTGTCCAGAAGAATAACACAACACATCATTTATTATATATATATTTTGCTTTTATTTCATGCAAGCAGTTGGTTTGTCTGTAACTAGATAAGCTATTTCTTAAATTGTCGTCATGTGTATCTTACATTCAGATATTCTATATTTTCAATCGACCGTTCGTCTGCAACATATTTTGTTCGGCTATACACCAGACAACCTATTTCTCCAGTTGGTTTCATGTAACGTACTCAGATCATTTCGATTGTTAGTCTGTTCATCTTCTTGCGATTCACCAGCCTTTCTACTGATCTAAATTCATAATCACCTGTTCATCTGTATTTCCTAATTAAAAATATCTGTTATTTGTTTCCCTTTTCTGTGTTTATATTATTTTGTTTCTTGCCAGCTGCCATTCGTTAGAGTTCTTTTATAGTCGAACGCGTGCGTGTGTGAATTATGATCATTTGTTTCTGATGAGATTGTTTTTCTATAACATGTAATATAATTCATTTTGATTAGGTAGGAGGAGCTGCATTATTTACGTTTATTTGTGAAAATAGTTTCTATAGCGAAAACCAGATTAATGGTTATAACACAATAGTTTTGACGTTGACTCTTCGTAGCTTGTTATTTATTACGTGAAAAAGTGTGATTATCTATTATTTAAGCTAGTTGTTGGACATGTAACCCCGATATGCGAAACGGCTAACAGGACATTCCATTTAGATTATAATTTGTTTGTTTGTGCTCATATCTTCGAGCTTATCTGCACCTTAGTTGTTGCTATACGCTTGTTAAAACTAAGCTAGGAGTAAAATATTTGATAAAACATTCTTACATCTTGTGCAGACCCATTTAAATATTCGTTGTCATTCATCAAAAGAACTATCTAAAAACGTAGATTAAAATGTGTTATTTAATTTGTAAGTATAACGGACCGGGAGTGGCTTAATCGCTAGTGTACTGAACTGTCAATCCGAGGGTTTACGGTTCGCGTCCTATTACTGCAAAATCGTGGTTCACACTTTGAGCCTGTGATTGCGTTATCAGAGTGATGGTCAAATCACATTATTCGATTAGAGTAGCCCAAGAGTTAGCGGTGGGTGCTATTAACTAGCTTCCTTCTCTCAAATCTATCAGTTAAAAATTAGGGACAACTACTTAAGATCCCTCTCGTGTATATTTATGCAAATATCGGAATCAGTCCGAAAACATAAATGAAAATTAATTTGTTTATTTGTTAAGTTGAAATGGGCTATCTCTGTGAGCTGTGCAAATCGTAAGTATTGAACCCTAATTATAATTTTCAAGCTTTTCGATTACCCTTATGAACATATTCTGTAAGAGTTCTATCAACTAAATGTTTCCCGCTGGTACAGCGGTAAGTCTACAGAACGCCGAAATTAGGGGTTCTATTCTCCTTGTTGGATGTACTAGATAGCCCCACGTGGCTTTGCTGTAACAAAACACATATCAAGTAAATAATGTGATTGAGAAATCTTTATAATGCTGTAATACGCTAAATCTTATAAATATTCCTAAAGAATGAATATTTTATAGAAAAGTTGCCACGAGTTTTATAAGACATATTCGCATAGGACTTGTACCTCGGTGGGACAGCGGAAAGTCTTCGGATTTACAACGCTAAAATCAGGGGGTTCGATTTCCTTCGATGGACACAGCAGATAACCAGATGTGGCTTTGTAATAAGAAATAAGAACAATTATATAGAACTTTACAGTAATCCAATACACAAATATGTTACTATGCTAGTTAGATATTCACAAAACATTGTTTTGCTGTTAAAGGTTAAAATTAAAATTGTATGTGCAGTCATACGACTTGTGAGAAATGTTTCTGTCACTTTTCAGAATACAATAGATATTACAGCGTGAATCAAATTTCAGAGGCCAAAATTTAATACAATTTTATTGTTGTTTCTACATTAAAATACATTTATGTTAAGAAAGAAAACTGTGTATATCAATCCAGTTGGCAAATATCATAAACATGATACACATTGACATTAAATTTCCGAATTTTGTGGAAAGCTAAACAAGGGCTATCCTAGCTAGCGTTTCCTAATTTAGTAGTGTAAGACTAAAGACTAGAGGGAAGACAGCTAGTCATCACCACCAACCGCTAACTCTTGGGCTACTCTTTTAATAACAAATAGTGGCATTGATCATAACTTATAAGAACGGCCCAGATGGGTCAGTGGTAAGCTTACATACTTAGAAAGCAATAATATGGAGCTCGATTTTCCCTGGTGGACACAGCAGATAGCACAATGTGGTTTTGTGCTAAAGCACACACTGAATGATCAGTCTCAAGGGATATTTTATTTATGGAATGTATATATATTCTTAAATATTAGGATTATGTGTAAGCATATCTTATACTTTTCTGCTTGCTTTTAGTCATTTGGAATTTCGTTTTTTTTCGTTTGTTCAGTTTATATGCAGTTGATTGTAAAATAAACATAAACATATGGTTTAAAAAACCGTGGAAGTTGGCCTTGTGCTAGTAGCTTTGTTTCGTTGTTTTCTATAGTAGATAATGTCTGTTTTGCTCAAAAGGATAGTACACTAGTACAGTGAATCTGTGTTGAAAATTCCATTCACTGTAATATCCTTTATTGGCTGAGTGATGAGTGATGTCTGTATGTCACAGCCAGCAAATATTGAAGCACAAGGGCCCTAAACAAGTAAGGCTGTCAAAGAGACAAAGAAGCTGAGTTTACTTATCGAATTCAAAGAGGCTTTCTAGGATTGAATCCACTATGAAATCTTCGAGTAAATACTAAATTTGAGACCATCGTGTTTTAGTTCTACAGAGATCAATCCTGACGGAATGAAAGCTGTACGACTAAACACCAACTAGCAAAACCAAATTAGTAAAACTAAAGGATTTTCGTTTTCCCATATAATTTTTACAATATTTTCTAGGACCGACTTTCCAAACCAGTAGTGATAAAGGATTTTAGTCTTCTCACATATACATTTTGACACTCACTGCTAAAGATAACAGATTTTAATCTGCTCGTATAATATTAAGATGGTGAAAACAGACTCACGTAAGAGAACAAGTTGATCGCATTGCACAATATACTGCGAATGTGCGGGGGCTGAAAATAGTGAGAAGTGCGATGGCAGCTCGTATAAAAGGAAACACACGATGTGCCAAAGACAGTTTCTTCTTCAAAGAGCGAAAGCGAATATTTTCTCTGCGTGTCGTTGCAGTTGGTTATTTGTATTTGAAAACATTTTGTGTTAATATTTACACCTTTACATAAGACGTGTACGTAAGTATGTTATTATTATTTATTTAAACATTTTGTTTTTACGCTAGAGTTTTGTTTTAGTAGGGGATAAGAAACTTATTCTCAAATAAGTTGTTATTTCGTTGGCGTAAAAAACATATGAAGGAAAATTTTTCGAATGGTTAGTTACGACGATGAAAAATATTGATTTTAGAGGTACAAATGTTTTGTTGTCTGTCGTGCCATCTAGTTTTTATGTGTTTAAGCTGCCGCGTTATCTTCACGCTGTGCCCAAAATGGCCCGGTATGGCCAGATGGGTTAAGGCGTTCGACTCGTAATCTGAGGGTCACAGGTTCGAATCCCGGTCGCACCAAATATACTCGTCCTTTCAGCCGTGGGGGCGTTATAACGTGACCGCAGTCTCACTATTCATTGGTAAAATAGTCCAAGAGTTGGCGGTGGGTGGTGATGACTAAATGCTTTTTCCCTCTAATCTTACACTGCTAAATCAGGAACAACAACAAAAAAAGAAGTACCCAAAATTTTGATTTTTAATTGTGATTTCATTCTTTACGATATTACAAATTTCACGCGTAGTTTTTTTTTAGATTAATAGTATTGTTTTACGTAAACTAAAATAATTTGTATTTTGTGTTACATGCATTATAATTCGAAGACTTTTATGAGACCATTAAATGTTATAAATCAACTATAAATGTGGAATTAACTTGAGATGAGTGGGGTGAATTTAATACGAAAGTTTATCCTCTCTCTCGTATTTTGGGTATTTGTATACCCGGGAGGGTCAGGTGGGAGTTGACCTCATCCTCCTTCCTTTACTTTATTTATCACAACGGTTAAATGCATGTATTGTTTTTTGAATCTCGCGCAAAGCTACACGAGGGCTATCTGTGCTAGCCGTCCCTAATATAGCAGTGTAAGAATAGAGGGAAGGCAGATAGTCATCACCACCCACCGACAACTCTTGGGCTACTCTTTCACCAACGAATAGTGGGATTGACTGTCATATTATAACGCCCCCAGCTGGGAGGGCGAGCATATTTGGTGCGACCGGGATTCAAACCCGCGACCCTCGGATTACGAGTCGAACGCCTTAACACTCTCGGCATGGCCTTAAATGTATGGATAAATATTTCATGAAGGCCCAGGCCTCTATCAAGGCAATGTCCAAGTACTATTCACCAATACATTTGGTGCAAATATACTCTTCGAAAAAAGAAACGCAAAATGGATATTTTTGTTATTTTAAAGATAAATATATGTAATAACGTTACAAGCTCAGAGTATGTGATGTTACACGTGTTAAGGCACTGATTGTCAGACCAAAATGACAATAAAGTTGTGCACTTTGAAAACGGAGGAAAACATCGGATTTTTCGCCAAAACGCATTCGTGTCCAATAAATTTGTTTGAGAGATCTGCATGTTCTGCAAGTGCAACATGTGCAAAATCACTATAAAAGTGACGGGTTCTCGGTTTCCACAGCTCAGTGTTAAGCCACCGACACGCAATACAGTTACGCCAAGTCTAACTGAAGCACAACGCAACAACGCTATTGGTCGCTTGGAAGCAGGCGAATCTCGATCAGATGTTGCCAGAGCTGTGAATGTCCACCCAAGCACCATCACAAGGCTATGGAATCGTCACCAACAACATGAATCAACTTGTGACCGTCCACGATCTAGCAGACCTCGTGTGACCACGCCCGCACAAGATCGCTACATCCGGTTACGTCACCTTCGGGATAGGACCACCACTACGACGTCTATTGCTTCAACCATACCAGGGCTGCGTATGATTTCCGATCAGACCGTACGCAACCGTCGACGAGATTCTTAGGCCCCATGTGCAACCATCATGGTGAACGTCAACGACGTTTTTCAACATGACAACGCCCGTCCTCACACAGCCCGACTCACCACTGTCTTCTTGAGACACCACAACATCAACGTTTTTCCATGGCTCTCCAGATCACCAGATTTAAACCCCATCGAACATCTTTGGGACGAGTTGGACCGACGTCTGCGACGGCGACAACCTCAACCGCAGACTCTACCTCAGCTTGCAGCAGCTTTGCAGGCTGAGTGGATAGCCATTCCACAGGAAGTGATTCGTCATCTCATCGCTTCCATGGGCAGGAGATGCCAAGCAGTTATTGATGCTCACGGGGGGCATACTCGTTATTGACGTTGAGTGACGTTAAACTTCAACTAGTGAGCGTGGACTTCACCTTTGGAGACTTTGGATGTTCAGCAATGAATGTGCAAAGTTTCACACATGTCATACAGAATTACCCGGAATAAACTTGTTAACAATATGTCTCAAATTTTGCCTTTTGCGTTTCTTTTTTTTGAAGAGTATATATTATTTCTCTCTAAAGTTCCATAATAAGTCCACCTTCAATGTTTATTAGTGAGTTACTGACTAATGTGATGGCTACTTTGTAGGTGGTATTTTTTTTAATACTATTTATTTTTTTAACGAATAAGCCGAAAGAGAGAGAGGAAAACGTTCGTGAAGATAGCCCTAAACACCTCTCTCCTGTCAAAGAGCACCTGACCTCTTCATCCTTCCTTTACTTATACAGTCATGCAGTGTTGGATGGTGTTAGGTACTGCTTTTGGGTCAGAGTGGTCTGAATTTACTCCGACCCTTTTCAGGGCAATGTCCATGTACTGGTATACACGTATAGACATTCTTTTGCCCTATCAGTAAGATGTCTTGTTTGATGGTGGGCTTTATATATATATATTACTTTATTATTTGTATATTTTTTCATTTATTTAGTTTTATGTTTAAAATACATGTTGATCGGGGATAGATGTTTAGGACTATCTTCATCATGTATGAGGTACCTGTCTAGTTCGCATAATAATTTATTTTCTTCCAATTTTTATCAAAATACGTTATTGTACTATGTAGGAGTCTATCTGGTATGGTTGAATATTTATGTATAAATTGAGATGATGTTGCTCTGGGAACTCTGTATACTGTTATGAGGAATGTGTTTTGTATTGTTTGCAACTTGGTTTTGATAACTTTGTCACTTAACAGTAATCTAAGCCGGAGCTGAATTGTCAGTTACTGTTCTAATGTATGTTTTGTAAATTTTAGTATGTTGTCTGTAGATGCTCCACTATTCTTGCCAGTTAGACTCCTAGCATAGTTGATTCTTCAACAGACTTTATTTTTAATTTCTTTTACATGGTTAATCAATGTTAATTTTGAGTCATAGGTTAGACCAAGAAATTTTGCCCATGTGACAGTCTGAAGTAGTGTTCCATTCATATACATTTCAGCCTGTAGTTTTTGTATTTTGTCAATTTTGCAAAGAAGACGACAAGTTGTGTTTTATTATTCTGTATTTTTGACAGTATTCGCTTATTCTATTTAGTTGTGGCTGCTATTGTTGGTGTTGTGACACTTTTCCAGATTGTCACATCATCAGTAAACTGTGAGGATAATACATGATTAGGATCCTTCAGGCATATTGTTTACATACATGTTGAAGAGTATAGGGCTAACCACTCCTCCGTGAGGGACGCCAGCTTCCGGAGTAAAGTAGTCAGGAAAGGTACCCTCTACATTTTCTATTTTCCAAAAAGTTAGATAACCAAATAACAAAATAGTCCCATTTCATTCATACGGATCCGTAGACCATTGTATCATACAGTGTCGAATGCTTTCTCATTGTCAAGAAAACAATTACATTGTTTTTTGTTAAAGTTATATATTATTTCTTCAGTTAGTCTGGTTAAGTGATCTGTTGTTTGTCTAAATTTTCTGAATCCATTTTGTTCTTTTGGTAATTTTGATGTTGTCTCCAGGAATGTGGAGAGTCTATTACTGATTATTCTTTCAAGAATTTTGTCTACACAGCTGGTCAGGCTGATTGGTCGGTAGCTATCAGGTTTATTGGCTGACTTTCCTTCCTTATGGAACATTAATAAATTAGCATGCTTCCAAGAAACTGGTATGTATCCATAGAATAGAGATAAGTTGAAAAGTGCTTTTAGGTGGTCAAACAATTTCAAAGTGCCTTTTTTTTTTCTTTTAGAAGGGATGGCTTGTATCTCGTCTTTACCTGGAGCTTTGTTTTTTTGTGTTTTTCATTGCTTTATGGAGTTCATGTATAAATATTTCTTTCGTTAGCATTGTATCTTCGTAGTTTGTTTTGTGTCTTGTATTTGTCTCAGATACACTTGTTGGAAAAACTGGTCAAATTGTTCTTTACTGTACGTTTCCCGCTTCTTCTTTGTGGGTATTTGGGTATGTTGAATTTTAAATACCAAAGAGGGTCAGGTGCACAAGACCTCTTCCTCCATCCCTAGCTTTCATGTCGGCTACTACTATGTTGTAGTTGTAGTACTTTTGGGCTAAAGTATCCCACAGTACTCCGGCCCTTTTCAGGGCAATGTCCATGTATTGTCTTCATTTGCCCTTTTTTATTTGTTTTACTTTTTATTTTTTTTCATTATTACTTTTATGTTTTTATTTTTTATTTTACTTTATATTTTAATATATATATTTAACGGTAAAAGAGAAAGAAGGAGGAAAATTAATAATAATAATACACACATAAAAAAGTATGAATATTATACTAGCTTTAACTGTCTACCGCATGGTGGCCAGCTTGATTTATATTTATTAAATATACATTCATGGGAGAGAGGTACTTAGGACTATGTTCATCATGTATGTAGTATTTGTCGAGATCAAATAATAAATCATTTTTATGCCAATTTTTATAATAATAATTTAGTACATTATGTAGAGTCTTACAGATATTGTTTCTATGTTTGCATACTTTAATGTGGATGAAGTACTTCGTGGTACTTTATAGGCTGAAGTTAAAATTGAATTTTGTATTTTCTGTAGTTTCTGTAATTGTTTATCTAGGCAGGAGATACGTATTCTATTATAGGTCTAATGTATGTTTTGTAGATTTTTATTACATTATCAGGTGATGTGCCTTGATTTTTACCTGACAGACGTCTTGCATAATTTGCTCTTTTCCAGATTCTAGTCAGGATATTGTTAGTATGGCTGTATCCACGTTAATTTGGTGTCGTAAGTTAATCTTAAAAATTTAATCGAAGTAGCAGTCTGTAAAAGTGATCCGTTCATGTACGTTTTCCATGGGTTCCTAAAGTTTATATTTGAATTTCGCGCAAAGCTATGCGAGGGCTATCTGCGCTAGTCGTCCCAAATTCAGCAGTGTAAGACTAGGGGGAAGACAGCTAGTGATCATCATCCACCACCAACTCTTAGACTACTCTTTTACCAACTAATTGTAGGATTGACCGTAACATGATAACGCCCCCACGACTGGGAGGGCGAGCATGTTTGGTGCGACCGGGATTCGAACCCGCGACTCTCAGATTACGAGTCGAGTGCCTTAACACACTTGGCCACGCCGGGCCAACAAGGGTGTTTTAAACTAGTACACACACACACACACACACACACACACACACACACACACACACACACACACACACACATATATGTTTTTAGTCATATTTTATTTAAATGCCATAAATAATTAAAGTAATAAAACAAAACATATTTAAATCAGTTATACATAATTATACAACGGGATGCTACAGGCAACTCACTTTAACAAAGAGTTCGTCGACGCTATGTGCATCTCGCAACTTGTGTTGGTCGACGGAAGAACCGTAAGACGGTGGCAGACTTTCTTCGGGTTGTCAGCTGGAATATTTATCCTAATTACCAACATTAAAAACGCTGAATATACACATAATGCCACAATAATTTATAAGGTGTTTCCAATCTGTACATATCATTTATTATTATCAATAAATGACTGAATTACACGTTTTTGTTTCATTATTTTACTTTTATTATTTAAAATACGTTTTACAAAACGTTCCATTTTTTTGTACACTCATGTATGTGTGATGCTATCACACGTAATTTGTGTTGTCAGTGTGTAGAAGTAGTACACTGACAGTTAATAACTGATTTAAAATATTGTCCTTTGTTTTATTACTTTAATTAACATTTAAATAAAATGTGACTTCATTTCCTTTCACCCGGTAAACATGTGGATCGTTAAGCCTAATCTGTACACGTGCTCCAGTTAGTGTTATAATTTTTTCCCCTGTTATTGTTGCAAACAGACGTTACTACAGTATTTAAGTCGTCGTCATTGTCACACAGCAGGTACATAGTGGTATAGAATGATTTATCTTTTCCAATAATAGGCAGCGGCACAAATTATTAATATTATTTTTTGGTGTGGGGGCACTTTATTTGCTATGTTAACCCTGACCATTGAATTCAGCACCTTTCACTTATCTCTATGTCCCATTTAAAGGGGCACGTGCTCCCCATTTCCCGTTCCGTCTCTTATGTTTAGAGTTTAAATAAAATGTGATATACTAAAATGTTTAATCAACCCATTCACAGTTTATGGAAAATACGTGATTTGTTATACTATTTTATTCATTTCAGTAAAATAAACGAGATATTTACATAAAACTGTTGGACATTCTTATTAATACGTAACTATAGGCAACGCAGTAAAGTAGAGACGGTGATAGGTTGATGTACGTTTGTTTTACGTAGGACGATATCGATTGATTCATTTTATCATATTCGTTGCCGTCTAGCGGGCGTTACTTGAAACCTATGAAAAGCACCGTCAACAGGGCGTTAGTTAGCTGATTTCTGAAGTTGTTGAACGGCTTCTAATCTTCCTTCAGAGAATATTTGATTGTCGAACTCTACGGTCTTCACTGTTTTATGTAAGTTGGTACATTTTTTGTTAGCACTGTATTTCAAAAGTTAAAATATTCGCTTGTTAAAAAGTTTTACAAAATGTAAACAATGTCTGATACGACATAGTTTACAACGGCAGTACTAGCTGATACAGAGCTATACAGAATTTGTTGTTCAGAACGATTATGTAATTTTAGTAACGTTGAGACCCAGAGTTTGTTGTTTGTTTTGATTTCTCCAAGTTATATCTCTGTTTCAAATGATACTTAGCTTTAGTTTTTAATTGTGTACTTGATCTGTCCGCAGTATAGTTTCGAGGGAGAATCCAGAAGAAATGTAAAACACATACGTCGCCTTAATTAGCCAAAAAGATGAAATCTATATTGAAATCCGACAATACAGACATTTTTGAGCCTGCTTTTAGTTCATTCGTCTCTGGAATTCAGAAAGAAGGAGAAGGTAAGTTAAAAAAAGCATAATTAACAATTGTTTCCCGTTTACAATTAAAACAAATCATAAATGTTAAAAAGTAAATTGATAATTTTGACACAATGCCTGAATTAATTAGTTTTAGAATTATATACACGCCTTTTTATAAATATTAAGAGCTCATGGTGCATAAATATTTGTGATTGGTATACCACTGGTACGAAAATATAATATTTATTGCGCTTTAGTTGTAGATTTCAGTTTCACCTGTGATGTTGCCGATGACATATGATCCAGGATCTTTAGTTAGGAAACGTTTTTTTGTTTGCTTTTTTCTTCCATCAGCTCATGACACTTTGAGAAAAATTCGCTTTCCGTTAGGCCTAAAGATATCTATGTTTGTTTGTCTATTTGAAGGGGGAGCATTCTTTGGATCATTTCTCTCTTTTGTATGATTTCACCAATGCATATTTTAAAAAAATGACAACTAGTTTCATAAATTAATCGTTAAAACTTTGCTCACAATTATCTTCTAAATTCGATCTTTGAAAAATCTAGCCATTCTATTGGTTCTTAGATCACTAGGGACATTAGTATTCGCTGATAAGGTAACATAAACATGACAGGAAACTTAATATTAAATTATGACTATTTAGAAATATGGAAAGTTTAACTTAAATAACATATATGAATACACAATAGTTATATATTTATATATATATCGAGCAGGAGACACAGTTAAATAACTTTAACCGTTAAATTAAAGAAAATCATTAAAAACTGCCTGGTCAAACCTTTAAAGATAAAGAATTACTAATTTAACAAAAACCTGTTTTTATAGAAAAAATAAAACAAAGAAACAGTAGCAACAGAATAAGAAATAACCGTACAGATCACAAGTCTATCCTAGTGTACGGAAGTAGGATCCCCATGACGCTGGAGATATACTGTCTACTAGACTGTCAATCCCCACAGCTACCTCACAAACTGTAACAATAAAATAAGTAAAAATGAGTGAACAGATGTTGTGAGCTTAAAGGTCAGGATGTCTTATGTCCTTGCCACCATTCGTCTAGGAGTCTTCTGTTGTGTTTTTTTAAGGGGGGGGGTTTAGAGCGACAGGAGAGGTCCCCCAAGCTGTACGTGTGTGGCATATGACAGTTTTTGAAAGCGATAGCCGTGTTAACACACAAATGCAAATTACGCCATAACGTAGGGGAACCCACGCTGTTGCAGCTTGTGTAACTCTACCTCTCAGTCCTTTTGTGAAATAATGCTCCAGTTTTTACTGTCTTAATCATTTCTCAGAAGGTGGAAGCTCTCAGAAGGAACACAAGAATATCGTTATTAGTAGTAGGAGGGGGGTAGGTAAAATATTATCTCTCCAGGTTGATATTCCAGGACATGTATATTACATATAAAATACTGTACATAAGTAGAGTTGTCGAATCATTCAAATTGTTTTGTTTGTTTGTTTTTGAATTTCGCGCAAAGCTGTATGAGGGCTATCTGCGCTAAATTTGTTTTGTAAAATGTACTATTCATTAACTAGATACATTCGCTTTTAATTATATCAGCGTCATATACAAATTATTATACATGTATTTCATAATAAACAAACACGTAATTTTAACAGATCTCGCCTCGCAGTTTGAAAAGTACTGACTTTCCATAAGAGGGATTGGTATATTTAGCGTTACGTCACAGTAATAACCAACACAGAAAATGTGTGTTATTTTTCACTGTTTTATTTTATTATTCAAATATATTAAAAACAAACACACATAAAAGGTAATCTGGAGGGATTTGTAAGCTTAGTACGAGAGCTCCATTTCTGTGAAGGCGCAACGTAAGTGAACTGTCGTGCGAAACACAAAGAAGCTACGGCACTGGAATTTATTACTTTTATTTCAAAATAATCATAAAGCTCTGTACTGACACTTTCCTTATAAGCGCGAGATTTCTGCGTGCACTGTCTATCAGTGACGAAAAACGTCTAGCGGCCTGCGAACCTTACTGTGGTTTTGTTACATAATGAATGATAATTGAATGCTGTGGGGTTGATTCAAAATTTGTCTAATATTTCATTACAGTTTGCGCAAACTTTAGCATTTATTTATTTATAATATATGCCAGTAAAAGCGTTCATTCACAGCAGTGTCACATGTCAGTTTGACGTGGTATAGACAAATGTTAAAGTTGAAATAAGTGCTCAGTCGGGTTTCTACACGAACTATAAAAACTATTATCAGGTTCTAAGTAATGATATTTTAAGTGTATTATCGTCAATTGTTAAAATATAAATATTACATTCGAAATAATTTTTTTTTCTGTACTTATGAACAGTTACATTTCCGAGTAGCTAGCGCAAGAACTTTTATAAATAATTAAAATCAATGTTGATTATGTAATTTTACGATATACGATATTTTTTTCATGCTTTTAATATAAGTGACACCTGATTTACTGGCGATAATACGAAGGCAGAACACTGATGTTTTATTATTTAATCGGCAGAGAAAGACCCGTAGAACATTTGCGGTCAAATTAATATCTATATTTTAACAGTTCTTTATTGAATACAGGATTTATATATGTAATAAGATGATATAAAATTACAGACACCGAAATCAGCGGCAGACTTTGCCTTTAGATAGAAAAGCTATAGCTTCTAACCTTACCCTACAGTGAAGTTGGAGTTAGGTTCAAAAATAGTTTAATTTCTTCTTTTTAATTGTGGGTAGGCCCCTCAAGCTAGGCTAAGCTTACGGCTTCAGCATGTCTAAGTCCGTGATGACGAGAAACCCACTTGTTGAGAAATTTATATGCAAAAACGGCTCGTTTGGGCTGAGAAAACACTTTACATAGAAGAGCGAACAACGTTTCGACCTTCTTCGGTCATCGTCAGGTTCACAGTTACTCGTCAGTTACCTCTTTCTTTGTGAACCTGACGATGACCGAAGAAGGTCGAAACGTTGTTCGCTCTTCTATGTAAAGTGTTTTCTCAGCCCAAACATGTCTAAGTCCGCCACTGACTGAAATTTGCAAGCTCACTTGTCTTAGGCCTAATGTTAAATAGTTAAGCCTTTATTATGTATGACATATATCCGTTAGATATAAGTTAACTAAGTCATTTGTGTATGTTTTTTTTTTTGTTTTTTTTTTAGTTTAGTCAGGGTTAAACTTTACCGTACTTAGTACTGTAAAGATATAGACTTACAATCTAATGTTAGAATTTTTAGATGTTTTTGATAAGCTTTCAACGAGTCGTTATACAAAGTACATATTAAAGAATATTTGCATTACGTTTTGATTACATCCGCTGAAAATTAATAAACACGCATGCATATTTAAATACGAATGTGTGCGCGCATTTTCAGAACAAAAAAAAAATTCTGTGTGTAATTATAACACATCTATATAAATATTATAGTACTGTATGTTGTATGTCTATGTAACTATTTCGCAAGGTTTGGATGGATCGTCACCAAAACTGGTATGGAAGTTCATTATGTCCATTAGTGGGTACATGCAAAAATTCGGTTTTGCGTTTTTTACCACAAATTCATCTCCTATGGATAGATCTTTATGAAATTTAGCATGAAGGTTTGTTAGGTCAATGTGTTAGCTGACTCGCTTGCTTTACACAAGTTGATTTGGTTTACACTAAGGCCCCGGCATGGCCAAGCGTGTTAAGGCGTGCGACTCGTAATTTGAGGGTCGCGGGTTCGCATCCCGGTCGCGCCAAACATGCTCGCCCTTTCAGCCGTGGGGGTGCTATAATGTAACGGTCAATCCCACTATTCGTTGGTAAAAGAGTAACCCAAGAGTTGGCGGTGGGTGGTGATGACTAGCTTCCTTCCCTCTAGTCTTACACTGCTAAATTAGGGATGGCTAGCACAGATAGCCCTCGAGTAGCTTTGTACGAAATTCAAAAACAAACAAACAAACATCTGCCGTAGCTCCACTGTTTTTGTCAGTTAGACTCCCAGCATAGTTTGTTCTTCGCCAAATTTTCAAGGGGGACCACTTTTTCATTCACTCCCTGTATCTGTTTTTTCCATCAAGGGGAATCTAACCCAAGGTTTTAGCGATGTTAATCTGAAAAACTCATCTAGTGACGATTTCAAGATTTCTGTTTCTGCACCAGGATTGTCATTCTATTGTATGAGTGATTCATAAGATCCGTTTATCAGTTCTACTGTTATTAATAACAGGGGTTAAAACCAGAGCCAGTGCTAGTGGTGGGAGGTTTAAAATGTCGTTACACCCCAAGCTGATTCTGTCAATTAAACTAATCTTAGATTTGGTCATATTATATGTCTTATTGTCCCCCTCCACCTCGCTCTTCTTCAAGTAAGAAAAACTGGAGTCAGGATTTGGAAAAATCCAACAAAAAGACATTATACATTAAATGAAAAAAATTACAAAATACGAACCTACCGTTTTGTTAATATATATATATGAAGTTCACAGTTATTCACAGACGCTGAAATTTTGCTCGAGTTAAGAAAAAGTCACACTGCCCTCTACAGCATTTTACTATAACTACAAGTTAATCACCTCGCACACGTACTAGGCTTAGGAGACTTACTAAAGTTATCTCTCCTGTTCAGTTTATTGTAAGTAATCAGTTTTGTAGGTAAAAACCAGTTAACTCTTAAAACACCCTTATAGATTTTGCGACACTCTTACCACCCAGTACTAGATTAATACAGCCACGCAGGGAGCGAGAACAAGGAATAAAATATGCACAGTTAGAAATAAAATAATAAATGTATTTGTTTCACCATTTTGATTACCTGTTTCGACTAGTCGCAGAGTTTAATCTGAGTGGCTAAAGCTAGAAACTTGTCACATCGTTACAAGGGAAAGCAGTTTAATAAAATCTTCCAGTGAATGAAAGCACGCAAGGTGCATTTAAACGAAAATATTTAAGTTTGAGTCTTTGAAAAAGAAAATTGTTAGAGAGTGAAAGTATTGGGAAATTACCATTGTGAAGAGCATATGTGTTCGTTGAATGAAAGCCTACAGTTCTCAGAAGTCACTGTGTGACGGCTGTCTCTTTCAGCTGAATCCATCATACTTAGTCTGACCCAACAGTATACAGGTTCTGAACAAAGTGTTAACATCTGGACGTGTCACTTCACTTGTAGTATGTTTCAACTTGCTGGTGAATTTCTACATGATTTTTATTCTACCTAGGAACGCAACTTTAAGAAACAAGACAGCGTTTTATCCAGTAAAAAGTTTATACAAAATGTGACTTTATCCGTTTCAAGGTTTATACCAAATGTGAATTTATCAGTTACAAGGTTCATACTAAATGTGCATATAACAGTTACAAGATTCATACTAAATGTGACTTTATCCATTGAAAAGTTTATACAAAATGTGACTTTATCCGTTTCAAGGTTCATACTAAATGTGACTTTATCCATTGAAAAGTTTATACAAAATGTGACTTTATCCGTTTCAAGGTTCATACTAAATGTGAGTTTATCTGTTGCAAAGTTCATATTAAATGTGATTTATCCGTTGCAAGGTTCATACTAAATGTGACTATATCCGTTGCAAAGTTTATACTAAATGTAACTTTATCCGTTGCAAGGTTCATACTAAATGTGATTTTGTCCGTTGCAAGGCTCATATTAAATGTAACTTTATCCGTTGCAAGGTTCATACTAAATGTGATTTTATCCGTTGCAAGGCTCATATTAAATGTAACTTTATAATTGCAAGGTTCATACTAAATGTGACTTTATAATTGCAAGGTTCATACTAAATGTGGCTATATCCGTTTCAAGGTTTATACTAAATGTGATTTTATCCGTTGGAAGGTTTATACTAAATGTGATTTTATCCGTTGGAAGGTTCATACTAAACGTGACATTATCCGTTGCAAGGTTTATACTAAAGTGACTTTATCAATTGCAAGGTTTATACTAAATGTCACTTTATCCGTTGAAAAGTTTATACAAAATGTGACTTTATCCATTGCAAAGTTTATACATAATGTGACTTTATCCATTGCAAAGTTTATACATAATGTGACTTTATCCATTGCAAAGTTTATACAACATGTGAATTTGCCTTTTGCAGATTGAATATGTAGCTGTATATGTGTGTGTGTGTGTATATATATATACATATATATATATGTATATATTTCTCACAATATCTTCAAAATATTTTGTTTTGTTTTACATCAGTATAGATGGTCAGGTGTGGACTAACAGTTCACGTAATCGGATTGTGAGTCCAATGCGCATGGCTGCTTCGTGTTTTGTTTTGAAAAAACATGCTCCGCACTTTGGGACTGTGATTACATTAGAAAAATGACCGCCAAAATCTCAGATGAGAGCAGCTTAAGAGTTGGCGGTGGGTGTTGTTGACTGCCTGCTTTTTTTTTTTTTTTGGTAGCGTACTATTTCATAATTAATGACGGCTGTGCAGAGATACGACCGTGTATAGTTTTACGCGAAACTGTAAATAAACAAACACACAAATCTTATTTATGTTCAGTTACATATAAATTTTACAGTCATGTTGTTGAAACCATATGTAGTAATGACTTACCTATCTATAGCATAGATGCTAATACAAAAACGGCATGGATGATGTGTCTCTCTCTATATATATATGAATTATTCAGTTGTTTGTGTGTGTGTGTAAGAGAGAGAGAGGGGTTTTTGGTTTAAATTTTGCGCAAAGCTACACGAAGGCTATCTGCGCTAGCAGTCCCTACTTTAGCAGTGTAAGACCACAGGGAAGGCAGCTAGTCATCACCACCCACCGTCATCTCTTGGGCTACTCTTTTGCCAATGAATAGTGGAATTGACCGTAACATTTTAAAGCCTCCACGGCTGAAAAGGCGAGAATGTTTGGTGCGACGTGGATTCGAACCTGCCACTCTCGGATTACGAGTCGAGTGCCTTAACCCACCTGGCCATGCCGGAGATAGAGAGACTGACAAACAATTACAAACCTTGACTTAATAGTATATAATAGAATACTATACAGACATAATGGAAAAAAAAAACTAATATGATAAAATAAAGTAAAAATACATTTTTAAACTCCTCAGAAATCTGGTACTTTAACTAAAACTCTAGATCGAATAATTGAGGTTCCATAAAAATTAAAACTAACAAAATAGAGTCCCTCGTTGGAATAGCAATAAGTTTGCAGATTTACAATTTCAAAATATGCTTTTTAATTCTTCGCATTGGACACGGCAGATAGCCCAATGTGGCTTTGCTCTAAAAACGAACAAGTAAAACATATATCATTTTTATGGTTACAAAGGTCATTCAGTTATGTGATCACAGACGATGGAACTGTCTGTTCAAGCTTTGGCCTAATTGAAACTCAAAACCAAAATTTCAATTGATATTTGCGACTTGTTTGTACGTGAACTGAAATATCTTTTGTAATTAGGTTTAGATTTTATGATTTGGAAGATGAACGATAGAAAGAGACGGTTGACTGAGTGATATGTTTCGTACAAAATTTGTAATTTGTTCTATACAGAAGCTATCTGTCTAAGTATCCATGTCTGTCTTGTATCTATTTGTGTATATTGTATGTACTCCAATTGATCTGATATTGGGGGACGACCTCTTCAACACATAGATGCAGCAGATATAACGTGACTGATATTCACTTTTATTTAGACTCACAAATGATTAGAATATCTAGCTATTCATAGTTTATTTTTTAATTTGATTTTATCTTTTTGAGATAATCGAGTTTTGATTGTGACAGGTTTACTATCCTATATTTATTTTAATGCCTATATTTGTTTCAGTTAAATACATATTTAGAAATGTGTGTAATTTATATTGTTAAATGTTTATTGTGAAATTCTATCCTATTCACTAAAGTCGAAGAAGATTCTCGAGTGTAAGAATCAACAATATGTATGTGTACATAAACACTAGTGTATAGTCAGTATTGTTGTACAGGCTGAAATTTCTAAAATTTTTCCTCACGTCTATAAATGTAAACAACACGGCGCTCCAAGAGGTAGTACATATTATTTGTTTGCTATAGTTGGTGTACTATAAACCTCGGAAGCTATAACTGTGACCATCGCTTATAAATCGTGAACTTTAGATATTTGACCAGGAATATTTATTGATTTCGAACATTATAAATCATTTAACTTCAGAGGATTCACAACAGACATTAGTATTTGTACAAAGACATTATATAACCTCAGCGGGGAAAATTCGACGTTTAGCGAGAAGCAAAGAATGCAGAGCTAGCTAGCTCCATGCTAAGTGAATTGTACCTATATCAACTCAAAATTAACTCGCTCATCATGAACCCTCGATAAAACATCAAGGAAGTTCCAGTTCAGATAGAATGCTTGATATTGTTTGTAACTTTGTAAACCTTTTGTACATAGATCATTATTTTTAATAGTCGTTGCCGTAAATTATGTTATTGTTACATATTAAAATATATTTGTATTAAAAAAAAGAAAGTGTGTGTATCAGGCTTAGCAGCAAGTATCATAAACTGAATATATATCGACATCTATTTTACTTCTAAATTTAAATTATCATGTAACTCAGTTTCAATTGTAATACGTCGATCAAACGTTGTTTAGTTAACATTAATATTCAACTGTGTTTTTCTTTCACATAAGCAACAGATAACCTATTGTCGACCACCAGTAAAGAAGAAGACGCAATAAAATTGTCGCTGAAAGCTCTAAAGTATGAATTGGACACCAGAGTTGAGGTAAATAACTTATGCATTACTTTAGGCTTAATGCCTTAACTACTCTCAGTTACATTTCTGTTATTAATTAATACCGCTTCAAGACTCGTTACTTACATCGATGCATGATAAGTTACCCAAATTGACCAGCTTTTTTAGTTACCATTGTATTATGATTGTCTTTTATTGGATTTTATTTTTCTTATAATAATTTTTAGGTTAACATTTTGCCCCTGACACTGTTAGTAGGTAAGTATAGTCTTTCCTTTCCAAATGCCATCCATTCTAATGCCCCCCGCTAGTACAGCGGTATGTCTTCGGATTTACAACGCTAAAATCAGGGGTTCGATTCCCCTCGGTGGGCTGAGTAGATAGCCCTTTGTGGCTTTGCTATACGAAAAACACACACACTCCATTCTAATTGTACAGCCCTTGTAGGTCTTCGGTCCTGGAAGATTACCTCTAACATTGTCTCTCGTTTCATCTTTGTTTTATTCATCATAAATGTACTGCCTAAACCATCTATGACAGCACAAAAATTTTCTCAACCCAAACGAGCCGTTTTTACATATATATTATCTCGACAAGTGGGTTTTCTCGACATCACTGATTATTGTGACAGCACTGTTGATCGTATGTTAGGAAAAAAGATAGACGCTTTTCAATAACCCGAAATGTAATTAAATATACGATTCCTTTACAGGAAAGAGTTTTTCAAATGTAACATTTTGGAATGTTACAATGACACCAACAAAAAAAGGGTTTTTCTGGTATTTATTAAGACGTGTTCTTTGAAATCATTGACATCCAATATAATAAAATACCAGGTGGCGTATCGTTGCTGCCCATATCTGTAGAATTGACAAAGACAGCTTTCAAAAAATGATGTTGAGAAACTATGACAACCACTGAGCTGACGTTTTTTTGATTCATTTCAATCTAAACCTAAACATCCACGTTTTGTTATTTGTTTCTCTTCTCTTGTTTTGTGTGAAATCAAAACGGGAAATAAATCTGCTTAGCCTTGCTGACCGGAAATTAAACGTTTTATTTGTTGCGTTGTTTAAAGCTTTGGTTGGACGAATAAAGTTTATTCATCGCAGCAATGGGACGATTTATTAATAACTTTCGGAGAGAGGTAAGCTATACTCTCAACAAAATCGAAACTGTTTGTGATAAAATTTAACGAAACCAGTTATGATGAGTTTAGTATGTTTGTTTCGAAATGTAAATGATGTTCGTATTGTCACGAATAAGACAAAATGTTTAAATAACCCGAAAAACTTGGAAATTAAAATTCTTTGAATTATCAGTTACAGCTATACTCCTATCTTGTGTTGTTGTTGTTGTTTGTTTTTAATTTCGCGCAAAGCTACTCGAGGGCTATCTGCGCTAGCCGTCCCTAATTTAGCAGTGTAAGACTAGAGGGAAGGCAGCTATTCGTCATCACCGACCCTCAATACTTGGCCAATTCGTTTTACCAACGAATAGTGAGATTGACCGACACATTATAACTCCCCCACGGCTGAAAGGGCGAGCATGTTTGGTGCGACGGGGATTCGAACCCACGACCCTCGGATTACAGAGCAGATGAATTCAGGGAAACAATTAATATTAATATTGTGTTAAAATCTACTGTTCAAAAATCCTTACACTAAATTGTTTGGGTTATGAAATAAACAAAAAATGATGAAAAACAACATATAATGTATTTTACACCGTAACGGTTGTAAAGCGGTTAGCTAACATAAATAACGTTTCACTCACTACTGTAACTGTTGTAATTCCAGCTGGCCTGAAAAGCCCTGGGTATTGGCGAAAGGCCTCGTCGGCATCAGGTGTATCAGGTATTGTGTCATTGACATATTATAACACACTCGTCTTTACTGCCTCACCCTCATCACAACGGCATGTCTGCGGACTCACATTGCTAGAAACCAGGTTTAGATACCTGTGATGGACAGAGCACAGATAGCCTGTTGTGCAGTTTTGTGTTTAATTATAAACAATGAATCAGTTCTCTTTACTTTCATTCGTAAATTATTATTGATAATTACGAATAATAAGAATTCTGAGAAAGAAACATTGAAGTGATGCAAAATCAGATATTTTTATTTATAAATTTCATCTGTACTTGGCCCGGCATGACCAGGTGAGTAAGGCACTCGACTCATAATCTCAGGGTCGCGGGTTCGAATCCATGTCACACTACAAATGCTCGCCATTTCAGCCGTGAGGGCGTTATAATATGACGGTCAATCCCACTATTCGTTGGTAAAAGAGTAGCCCAAGAGTTGGCGATGCGTGGTGATGACTAGCTGCCTTCCCTCTAGTCTTACACTGCTAAATTAGGGACGACTGGCGCAGGTAGTCCTCGTGCTGCTTTGAGCGAAATTTAAAACAAACCATCTGTACTTGTGTTCTTTTTAGTGTTTATTTCCCCTTGGTCTGGAGCCTCACATAATCACAATCCTGAGATGGCTTGGTGGGTCAGATAGAACAATACGTGCTTCTGTACTTTATTTTAATTAAAGTACTAATACCCATACCAGCCATCTTGAGAATACATCACTATACGCTTCTACACGGCCTAATTTTTAATTAAATCCAGCGTTAATATTTTAGCCCTATAAAAAAAACAGCTTAAAGCCTAACAACAGACATCTTAAGAAAATGCCTGAGAAAAAAAATACAGTGGTCTAGTTCATAATAAATTTTGGTCAACTGGTCTTATCTTTCCTTCCTGATTCCTTAACCATCGAAGATGTTTCCCACTTCTTTTCCTACATCATATCATGTGTATCAATCCTCTTTCAGATGCCTCGCATTAGATACCATCGATTAATCTTCATGAGTGAAGGTACTCAGTTTACTGAAAATCGACTTTATAGGCATCATACAGAACTACTTTAAAGGAGTGGTTCCCAATCTATTTCTAACGTTAAACCAACTAATTCGGATCCCAAAATATTCACGGAACACCTCGCACAATATTAGTTTTTAAAGTAATTTTAAGTCACATTGTGTAGCAATGTAATTCTGTGGATATACTTTAAAAGAGATATATTTTTGTTTTGTTTTTTTACAACCACTTGAGGTCTCTTTGTGGACCAGAAGTTAGGAAACAGATTCTGTTATCACACGCTATACCCTTTATTATAGAACGTCTACTGTTTTTTTACCCATGATCGAAGGTAACACTAATTTGTTAAAAGGTTTTTTTCCCTGAGCTTATTGATTCGTGTATCATTTTTCAATAAATCTTCCAGTAATTGTAATTCTTCTTAAGCTGATTACGTTTATTATTTTTATTGCGTGGTAACAAGTTCACTCCGATTGTGTTACATGCTAACAATTAAACCAAAGTTTCACGCTCGGCTTCATATCCGTATTACGAAACAATATTTTGTTACGGTTCAGAAACAGCTGTAATAAACTGTTTATGCTTTAGTGGAATTTTATGGGCACGTTTAATCGATAAACCAAATCTGATAAGAATGAGATATAATATGTTCTAGTCGGTTGCTTTCTCAGTTTGAGATCCAGTAAATCCAGCGACTTATGACTCTAAAAGCGTGTTTCAGTATATAGGCATTACAGAGATATCCCATTGTGCAGCTTTGTGTTGAACATGAACAAACTAACTCATCTTATGTTGTGGCTCAACGGAAATGGTAACGTTCTTAGAAGACCATGGTCAGGTGGTTAAGGCACTCGACATTGTAGCTTGTGTCCTAGGTTGTTGTTGTTTTTAATTCAGCGTATTTTTTTTAAATTTTAATGTGTTTTGTTTTGGCTTTTAAAAAATTATGGTCACGTGTGTATACAATTAATTGATAAAGTTCTTGTTGTTTGTAATTGATCACAAACAGTATAAGTTTTGTGCCACGGAGGAGTGATCGAGAAAGACCTTGGTTATCCTTCTTGGATTTTTCTTCATCCAACACTTCAGATTTAGTTCAACAAAACAATTTTTTATTGCTACTCACGTCAGCGATGTTAAATTTTCACCACGCATTTGCAATAACTTAAGGATTTAAGTGCTGCAGATATTTAGAATACCAAACAATAATTTGATTAGGAGTGAAATTCCTAATCCTTATTCCCTAGTGACTGTTTTTTCTAACTTTGAAACTTTTGACAGTTTATTATAAACATTACAGTTTGTTAAACTACAGTTATAACTTACAAGCTACTTATCCTCCTTATAAAATGGACGTAACATGTATGTCAGTATCTATGTATGTAACCAAAACTCTTTCGCTATCTATTGAATGACACCACAAACAAAATTCTATTAAAACTTTCACACTTTGGGTTTTAAGATTTAAAAAATCTTGAATATATTTATTAATATAGGTGTAAAGGGTTGACTTTTTGATTGATTTATATCAATGCATTGTTAGCAGGTTTGACTTCCTGATTGAGTTATATCAATGCGTTGTTAGCATATATATTTAAACATCTAATACCGCCCTCTACATTCTGACACTCAGTTACACAACCCCTTTCAAACATGTGGTCAGCTTCCGGTCAGTTACCTCTTTCTTTGTGAACCTGACGATGACCGAAGAAGGTCGAAACGTTGTTCGCTCCTCTATGTAAAATATTTTCTCAACCCAAACGAGCCGTTTTTGCATACAGATTGGAAATTAGTTAATATCACTCCTATCTTCAAGGGAGGTAATAGAAGTTATCCCAGTAATTATAGGGCTATCAGACTTACATCAGTTGTAGGAAATGTTTTGGAAAGTCTGGTAAACGATACTTTGCAAAATCATTTAATGAAGTTCAGAATTTTACCAGGTAGTCAACATGGTTTGAGTAAGGGAAAATTTTGTCTTACAGATCTTTTGACATTCTTTGAAAATACATATGTAGGTGAGGGTAAGGCTGTAGATTTGGTATATCTGGATTATCAGAAAGCATTTGACAAAGCACCACATAAAAGGCTTGTAAAGAAACTTATCTCTCTAGATGTGGAGGATAAGTTAACAAACTGGTTAGAAGAGTGGGTCGATGGAAGAAAGCAGGGTGTTATTGTAAATGAAGTTTAGTCAAACTGGATTAATGCTGCCTTGGTCTACCTCAAGACTCAGTCATTTACATCAATAACACAGATGAAAGAATGGTCAATATATTACTTAGAGTTGCAGATGATATTAAGATCTTCGGTGTTGCTGGCTGTGAAAATGATGCTGTTGCTTTACAAAAGGATTTAGATCATTTAGTGAGTTGGTCAAATAAATAACAGATGGGTTTTAATTATAATAAATGTATGTGGGTTATCATCATTAAAATTATAAGTGTAATTTGGATGGGAATAACCTTAACAGTGTCATAACAGAAAGAAATCTTGGTTGATCAATATCTTAGGTCATCCAAGCAGTGTGACGTTGCTGGTGGTAGAACAAATAGGATTTTAGGTTGTATCTACAGAACTATTAAAGACAAGTCTAAAGGGGTTATAATTTTATTTTATAGGTCACTGATTAGGCTACATTTGAAGTATTGTGTTCAGTCTTGGGATCCTTACCTTAAGAAAGACATTAAATTGTTGGAAAGGTTTCATTTAAGGGTTAATAAAATGGTACTTGGGATGGAGAGTTATCAAAATCCTTAAAACTGTTTTCTCTTGAAAAAGAAAAGATGCGGGATCTGGTTGAAGTGTTTAATATTGTAAAAGGAATTAATAATGTTTATGCATCAACATTTTTCATACTTAACAGCGAGAATTATAGAACTAGGGGACACAAATATTGATTTGTGGAAGGTAGAAGCCGTCTTCAGCTTAGACAATTTTATTTTTCAAATAGAGTGCTTGGTCTATGGAATGGATTATCTTCATATTTTGTGGAGATAGTAAATTTTAGTAAGTTTAAACGAAAGCTTGATAGATATATTAATGACAAGGGCTGGATTTAATTTTGTAAATGAATTAATTTATTTAGTTTAGAGGATGGGACAACCGAGATGGACCACCAGGTCCCTTGTTGTCCCCAAACATTATATTTTGTTAAATAAAACGAAGCTATGTTATGTGTCTGTTGAAGTATCTCGTTCTTCGAGTCTTATCTCTTAGATTTCGTGTATATTGAATATTCGTATTACCCAAGATCTGCCACTTTTTAACTTGGTGTCTACTGAAAGTTTGTTTTTCCGACATCTTGTTTAGGGGAAGCGGAAGATGAAGGGGCTGAAAGCATGGTAGATAATTGGAGTTGGGGGCAAACTTTTTATTTTAGTTTTAAAGATAAACACTTGAATGTAAAATTGTTCTTGTATTCTTAAGACAGCTGGTATGGTCATCTTCAGGTTCAGAAGGTCCGGCTGGTATGGTCATCGTCAGGTTCAGAAGGTCGAAACGCTGTTTTGTAGGTTATTTTAATTAAAGTTTTAATACCCATACCAGCCGTCTTGAGAACACATTTTTATTTCAAGTGGGTTTCTCGTCATTATAAAATTATTTTTATTGTCGAATATTTTCACGGATTTTTTTTATGAATTTATTTTAAATGAAACACTCATAACCAGTTCCTCCGAAACAAACTTTATCACACCAGTTTTTATAATATATCTTAGAACAGCGATTTGAAAGTGGTTTTCTCTAATTCCGTGAAATTATTGTGCATCTGACAAAGATGTTTTTACCGTTCTTTGATCAAAACTTCTCCTAATTGTTAAGGTAATGTTGGCTGTTGAAATTTGCTTCAATGGTTGGTTTCAAGAACTGATCATAGAAGATCGATAACATTTAAATCTGATAAGCGTAGTGGTCAAGTTAGGTGTCTAGACTATCCCTCGAATTCTCTGACAGTTTCGGTAGTGTGAATTGTTCTTACGGAAATATATCAGCTACATTTATGAATAAAGTGAACCTGCTCTCCGGTGAAGGTTTGTTTAATAATTTGCCGTCACTTAACCTTTCATTAAAAACATAGGCCCTAAACTATTTCAACGTAAAACTACCAATGTAATTACTGTCTCCATCATTCTTAGCTGATGGCATTAAACATTCTGTATAATAGGTTTATTTTGGTTTTCGTCACAAATTCGTTTAATGTTAAAAATATAAAATAAAAGTCAGACAAAACCATTCTTCTATTGATCTTTGGTTCAATTTCATTCGAGTCTTTGCATTTCTTGTTGTTTTTTAAGCTTTTCTCAATGCTAAATCCACCGTAGTAATACATCTTGCGTAGTTACCTTCGAACTGTTAACCTCTGCGCACACTTTTAACGCCACAGTATTTTGTTTTCGTCTCATGATCGTGTTCGTGTTAGTTATTCGCGATTTATCAACCTGGATTCTCTACGACTGTTACGTTTGCCTGATGTAGTTTCACTTTTCTATATCCACGCTGGTATCACTTTTAACATTGACCCTTGGGTGCTTCTATAATCATGGGTATCTATGTCACTAAGAGTCCAGATAGATGTTTACCAACAATATCGCTTTCGATATGTGACATCTTTTAAACCCATTAGAACCCATTTCTGAAAAACAAACAAACGAATACGCGTTAATCCACTACATGTCTACATACAGTTCTAATAACATAGAATATTAATTTAATAATACACAGTTAAATCATTATTTTTACATTTCACTTCTTAAAGATACCAGAATTTGGAATTAAACAGTGAAGTTTTTAATTTATTTTCTAAACAGATAGTTGTGGAGTTTTACTCTCTTATTTAGCCGTATAAACTTACGAAGTTATTTCAAACAAGTTAAATAATATTCGAAGTAAATATAAATTGATAGTATTGTTCAAACAATAACATATTTTTCGCTTAATTTTACAACCTCGGCAGGATGACAGTATTACTTAGCATAATTATTTTACTACAGTAAACAGTTTTCATCCATACTCGTTTCTCCCGGCCGAATAAAATTAAGATTTGTATGCGTTTAAAATTCTAAAATCCTAGATTCGATTCCCAGCGAAAGACAGGGCAAATAACCTGATCTGGCTTTCCTGTAAGAAATAAACAAACGATTCCTATTCTCCATATAAATAAATCAATAATTTTTGTAACAATACTTACTCATTAATTACAATAACAATACTTGCGTATTGGTTAACACTATTGACAGACTAATTATACAGGCCAGTGAATTTATAATTCATAAAAATTATTTTGTTTTAATAACGGATTTTCCATAATTCAGCTACGCAGGCTTCGAAAATAATATTATTATTTTTCTATCATGTACAATTTTTTTTACAAAACGGGAAGCAATAAAAAACCTTTTACTTAGATAAAATCATAATTTCGTTAACATGAATGTACACGTAAATCGTACGTTTTTTAATTACTACATTTAAATATTACTTATTTCTTTGCAATAAGTAGTCAAGTTACTTGGAAAGGAAAATATGTTCTTTATTACTTGGTGGTTCTCATATTTTATTGCATTTTTTTCCTTAATGATTAGGGTGGTTTCTCTGTCATCATTTCTCTACTAGATGGTACAACACTTCACGTCACAAGTGCTATTACCGAGGCTTTGGGATATCCAAAGGTATGGCTTTACTGGTGTTAACAGAGTTTTAGTTATTTGATTTATATGGGTGTGTGTGTATTACAGTACAGAAAAACAACTTCAGAATTAGATGCTGTTCGCAATTTAGTGGTAAGAAGAGTCACAGGAAAATGATATCCTTCCAATTATCTTTGAACAGCAGAATCGACTACAGTACACTCGAGATGTAATGCACTGTATTAATTTTGTCATCTGAAGATGTTTTTTTTTTTCTCTCTAAAATGCTGTAGAAAATGCGTTGAGCGATTTCAGAATAAAAGTCTTCATAGAAGGAAAGATATTTTGCAAATTGTTGCGCAAAGAGCGGTTATTACATTTTTGCTGTAAATAACTGCATGAGACTTTTGTACGCAACTTGTACTCTCTATCTTGACCTAAAAAAGAGGGGGGTGAAATTTCCAAAGAGTATGTCCTCTGCTGGTACAGCGGTAAGTCTTCGGATTTACAACGTTAAAATCAGGTGCTCGATTCCCCTCGGTGGATAGAACGGATAACCGTTAAGTATCTCATAATTTGCCTCCCGTGTACACAACAGTATGATTGCAGACTTAAAACGCCAGAAACAGGGTTTCGATACCCGTGGTAAAATTACTTGCACATATTTTAGCTGAAGAAGTTGTTCAATTAAAGATTTTTATACCAACTGGTTGCGGGTTCGCATCCCCCTCGTGCCAAACATGCTCGCCCTTTCAGCCGTGGGGGCGTTAACATGTGACGGTCAATCCCACTATTCGTTGGTAAAAGAGTAGCCCAAGAGTTGGCGGTGGTGGTGATGACTAGCTGCTTTCCTCTAGTCTTACACTGCTAAATTAGGGACGGCTAGCATAGATAGCCCTCGAGTAGCTTTGTGCAAAATTCAAAAAACAACTAAACAAAACAAACCAACTGGTATCCAATTTCTAAGTGTGAAGCAGTGGGACATTCACTGGTATATATATTTAGGTCGAGTTTCATTTATACAGATGCAAAATATGTGTAATTTGGTGGTCAGAACAAGAAAAGTATATATAAATCACATTTTCAAAATTCCAACAAGTGATGAATTAGATTATATACCTTTAACTCCTGCAGGTTTTTTTTTTTATATTAAAACAACATGTCCGACTCTAACGCATAAAATACCAGTTCATAGGAAGTAAAATAAAACCAGTTCCTCCCTCATAAATGGCTAACATGTGTTTTAATAGCGACCATAGTCTGTGGTTTTTATAATTCTTTATTTTACGTTCAGTTACATTTCCCGATAGGTCAATCCTAACATCTATGGCTCGATTCCCCGTGGTGGTCGCAAATACACAGGAAGTTTAGAGAAGAACCATATCGTTAACCTTTTTTTATTATTTGACGGTATTAACAAAAAGGGCATAACCTCCAAAAACGTATTAAATATTGATTGAACAACGGTTAAGTAATTTGTATTTATTGACCATGAATTATATTGGTCCTACTATTTCTGTTTTTTGTTTAATATTTTAAAGAGTACAATGTTGAATCAGCGTCAAAATGAACAAAATAAACGTATTCGTAAAATATGAAACTTAAAGTGAATAGATGTTAAATGGGAAACATGTTGGTCTGATTAACATAACGCATTATCTCATAATGCTGATGATCTACGAGACTGAATAGTAAGTAAAGTACTGAATGTCTCTGTTCTAGGACTTCCTAATTGGACAATGTCTTACGAACTTCATTCATCCCCGAGATCGGGTAACGTTCCTCAGTCACTTGACCGAAGGACTAAATGTTCGTTTTATCAAAGAAAACAAAGGTAAGATATCCCACAGTTTAATACGTTTTATAGTATCGCAGGATAGTCGTTTTTTGCATGATCGTTTTGTAATATGTTAACATTTCACTGTCAGGAAACTAATTTTTTATAGTTTTGTATATAGTAAGTATATATAGGCGTGTCGGGCTAAGGATTCTTCTACAGTAGGTGTATGTGATGCTTTGACGATAAATTAAACAATCAACGAAAAGCACTCACTTCATTTTTTTCTAACAATAATGTATATAGTCGGAACTAGTTAAACGTATGTATAACAATGATTTACTCTATAGAGGTCATGGGCATATTATAAACACTATATAGTTTTCTTCTTGTTGTCAAAAGTCAGTGTAGGTCTATTTAATTACTTTAGAATTTCAGTTGATAAGCCAAACGATTCTTCTCTACTTACTTGCTTTATTGTCGGGCCCGGCATGGCCAAGCGTGTTAAGGCGTGCGACTCGTAATCTGAGGGTCGCGGGTTCGCATCCCCGTCGCGCTAAACATGCCCTTTAGCTGTGGGGGCGTTATAATGTGACGGTGAATCCCACTATTCATTGGTAAAAGAGTAGCCCAAGAGTTAGCAGTGGGTGGTGATGACTAGCTGCCTTCCCTCTAGTCTTACACTGCTAAATTAGGGACGGCTAGCACAGATAGCCCTCGAGTAGCTTTGTGCGAAATTAAAAAAAAAACCAAAACCAAAAAAATATTTTATCGTCGAGTTACCACGGTTGTATCCTGTACTTTTAAAATCGTCTTCTCTTTTTTTTCTCTCTTTCTTTGCATTTTCGAGGATCTTATGAGAGTAGTTTAGATGAAATAAACTATTGTTCCTATGTCTTTCAACATCACTAGTCTAACTCTAAAATATAGAACGTTAAGCCTTCCACTCCTACGACGATACACGTTGCGTTTAACTTTACTTTGGTCTGATTCATCACTCGAGGTTGATTACTATACGTAATGAGGAGACCACCCAGAGAAGGTTCTGTACTTTCACTTTGCCTCCTCTGGGATCTGAACATCCACATACATGTTTGTCATGCGTAGCGACCAGTGGAAGGGCGGAGAAGATGCTGGTGGATCACTTTGGCCTTGAATTCTTATAGACAGGTGGCCTTGGAGTGGTCCAACCAGAATAAATCGGCTGGTTCTCTTGGGCTATGGTCAACGAAGTACCAGTGTTGGACGTTCTCAAGAGGTATTGAGGACATTGTGTCTGATGCTGGTACTTGGGTATAGTGTTCACAAAACCCTTTTGTAGGGCTTAAAGGTGGGTAGGGACAGTTAGCACTGAAATGTGTATTATATTTATTAATGATACCCTGATCCAAGAAAAAAGGAAAAAAAACAGAATAAAAAACAGATAATTGGAAAACGACCACGTATGGACGACTCCGTTCAACAGTTACCATCATAGCCTGACTCAACACCTCGATTTATCATTCTGCATTCATTCTCTAAGAAATTATTAAAGCAGATGTTGCCCTTTTTTTATTGAAAAGGGATTAGAAGGGCTTGCTAGCTCCCCCAAGTTAATAAGGAAGCTGCACTCAGGAGACATTTTGATGGAAACCTCTTCACCACAAAATACAAAACTCCTCTTGAAATCAAAGGCCATGGGGAATATACCCATTAAGGTTACTCCCATGCTACTCTGAATTTTCAAGAGGAATTATTGTTATTGAGAGGGATTTAAAGAACATTTCCGAGTCGCATATCTTTATTGGTTTCTCCAATCAAGGCATTTCTGTGGAGTTATCTCTACCTGGAGGGATGGAACAGTGATACTTACAAATGTACCTATTTTGACGTTTTCATCGCAACGTCTACCTGCCACCATCAACACAGTTTAGTTAAACTGTAAGGTATGAACATATATTCCCCACCTTCTCCAATGTTTCAGTTCCAGCTGTTTGGACATTCAAAGACCTCTTGTCATGGAACTTTAACGTGTGCTTGTTGTGATAGCAAAGACTATGACGCCGACGAGAGCGAACTGGAACCACACTGTATTAATTATACTGGTTCATACCCCTTGTACTTTCGATCTTGCCCTAAATAGGTGAAGGAGAAAGAGGTGCAACATTTAAAAACTGTAAACAATATTTCGTATCTCGAGACTTAGAAGTTACTGTCTCCAACTCCATCTCGGACATATGCTAATTTACTCTGTTCCAATGCTACAGTGGAAGTGCAGACAGATCTTTCCATGCCTGGACCAGAGTCATTCTCCAACTACGTGAAGAGGATTTTGCCCTCCGTGGTTAAGAGAGTGTAAGAGTCTATGTCTACTTCAATCTCTGTTCCCACCAAGCCTTCCAGAGACTGCTCGGGTCTACTTACTTCATTCCTGGCTTCTGGTGTATGCTCGGGCTAATCTTCTTTGGCTCCGAGATATTTAACGATTATTCGATCTCTACCTCAGTCACTGGACTCTACAGTTACTAACAGAGACTTGCTCACTCCATCCAGGGCAGAATCCATGGAGATCAAAAGACTTCCTTCTACTAAGGAAAAACAACGTGGTCGTAAATCGAAAGGCTCTCCACCTAAATAAAAATGGCCACATTGATACAGTGGAACTGTCGAGGTTTCCATTTGATTATAGGTGATATTAAGATTTTGGTTGACTCTTATCATCCTGTGTATCTTTCTTTACAGGAAGCGTTTCTGAAACCTGCCGACACAGTCACATTTCAGCATCTTCCTTTATATCAAAATAACAGGTTATGTGATGGACGAGTACATGGCAGTGTGGCACTGCTGGTCAGCCAGCGCGTGCCTTCCCTATCTTTGCCACTCGATGCACCCTTGGAGGCTGTAGCCACCTGTGTTTCCCTGGATCATGCCATCACTGTTTGTTTTCTTTATCTGTCTCCTGGATAGACCTATGATTAATCAGGCCTTTATGTTCTCATTGAACAGTTATTGTCTCCCTTTGTAATTCTGGGGAACTTTACTGGACATAATTCCCACTCAGGAGGTCCTGATATTAATGTGAGGGGTCGCTCCATAATGTATGCTCTTAGTTCATTACTTTTCTCTCTTCACTACCAGTGTTTATAGTTATTTTCATGCGTATAATCAGTCTTTTAATGCTAGTGATCTCTCTGTCTTTTCCACTTCACTTTGCTTGGAGGGTTGACAGGGACCCACGGGGCAGTGATCATTTTCCTATAATTTAGAGAGAGACTGGCCGTGATCGATACCATCCAACTCGCGTGCCTCAATGGAAACTGGAATAGGTCAGCTGGCCCTCTTCCACTATTCTCTTGGAACTTGATGCTGTCACTGTCTGTAAGCCATCGATAAATGCATCCTTTAGGCAGCTGCTTAATGCACTCCTAAACCTCGACACGTTTTTCTTGGTATCCTCATCCGTGGTGGAATACTGCCTGGAATACCGTTTGTACGTATTCCACATTTTCAAACTTCACCGTTTGTCAATGGGTCCGTGCATTTGCTCGGCAGGTGAGACTAGAATGAGTTTTGAATTAAGTTTACAACCAACATCTCTTCTACCACCAGTTTGAAAGTCATACGTAAAAGCTTCAGAAGGTCCTTGGGCATTATACTTCTGCCCCTTTTTTATCTTGGTCTTCAATGGCCAGGAAGTTGCTGATGCCCAAAACATCGTCTCTACTCTCAAGAAAAGCTTTTTCCAGGCGTATACCACTTCTGTTTCATTCCCCACCTTCTCGGACATCAGTCAGACCTGATCATATTCACTATGAGATATTGTGCCATCTCTTTCTTACCTCTCTTGCTATTCTTCTGGTTGTTTTAACTGGATCTGACAAGATAATGCTCTTCCTGATGCTTGGCGCTGATTTATTGTCCTCCCTTTCTCTAAGCCTGTGAAGTGGTATCTTAAGATTCTTTCAAATTACCATCCAATTGTTTTGACGAGCTGTCTCTGTAAGATGTTAGAGAGGATGGTTAATGCTCGTCTTGTTTGGTTCCTGGAATTAAACAACTACCTCTCGCCTCCCTGATTCGGCTTGAAATATCAGTTAGGAAAGTCTTTCTCAAGCAATAACATTCTGCTTCTGCATTTTTGACCTTGGGAAGGCTTATGATACTACGTGGAGGTATGGCATTTTGCGAGACCTTCACTCATATGGGTTGTGTGGTTAGTTGTCCATTTTTATCAAAATATATTTAAAGGACTGGTAATTCCAAGTTCTTGTGGGTTCAACACTTTCCCATTCTTTTCCATAGAGACTTGAAGTCCCTCAGGACTTTATCATGAGTGTCACACTTTCCAGGATAAAGATTAATGCTGTCACTGAACAACTCTCTCCTACAGTTGCAAATGAACTCTATGTTGATAACTTTACATCTCGTGTCAGTCGTCAAGCAGGAGGTTTCTTGAGCGACAGCTACTGACTGTCCTCAATCTCTTACTGAAGTGGACCACAGCAACGGGTTTTATGTTATTTTCTCTTGAAAACCGTTTGCATGCTCTTTTGCCACCAATGGAGTATTCACCTCAATCCCGAGGTCTGTCTCAGTGAAGTTATGCTTCCTGTGGAAGTACCATCTTCTATTTGCCGAACATCTTTCGAACCATCCTTCCATTTCCATTTATAAGGATGATTCAAAATCAGATGACTCTGTGGGCTCTGCCATGGTTTGTTGTGGTTTAGCGGTTGCACACAGTTTCTCTGTTCACTGCCAAACTGTATGCCATTTATCTTTCCCTGGATCATGTAGAAGTTATGTAGTACATGAATTGTACTGTTTATACCGATTCGCTTAGCTCTTTACTGGCCCTGGAATCGCTTCACATTAGTTCTCTCCCTATTCATGTCAATATTCAAAACCGACTGACCTATTTCTCTTTATCAATCTTTCTGTTGTTCTTTGGCTGTCTTCTTTCTTGATGCACCAATGTATGGTCTGTGTGACACTGAAGTCACGATATCCCATATTTTATTGCCGTGTCGTTGTTACAACCATGTGCGACGGCACCATTTTAGACATGTTTTTACCATGGGTTCATCCCTCACATTGGACAGTGTCATCGCCAATGACACTGTCCACATCAGTTGTGTTTTTAAACTTTTAAGGGCCATTGATATTTTTAATTTGAAAATTGGCGTTTGTTTTGTTTTAATGTAGTTCCTTTTTATTAATTTTAATAATTTTATTTTTATTTTTTTACCAGTTGTTTGGCGCAGACAGACTTATTGTTTTACGCCAGTGAACCCCAAACAACCAACCAGCCTAATTCATTCTCGTAACTTTACTTTACTACTCGTCTGCTCTGTTTTTGTCTATCTGTTTACTTTCCCGCTCATCTCACACTATTCATATATTAATTATTTGATCATCTCCTTGCTATATCCTCGACACCAGTAAATTTCATGCGACATTTTATAATATCTACGTCAGTGAGTTACAAAAACAACGTACGGCTCTTATGGAGTAACGTAACTACACTTTTCATAACCTTTACTTTAAAATCAATGTTTCTAACTCTCTTGTTATGTGTGTGTGTGTGTTTTCTCATAGCAAAGCCACATTGGGCTATCTGCTGAGCCCACCGAGGGCTCTCTTGTTATAAACAAAACTAAACAGTCGTAAAATATTCACTCACAAAATAAATAAAATAATAATATCTACATTAAGCAGTCATTAATATTATTACATTCACTTTATTCAAAATGCCTTAATCAGATATCTTAGTGTTAAGAATCACAGTAACAGTATGCAAGAGTCGATGTGTATCTTATGTCGAATTATCTTTCTCAAGAATGAAAGAGGGCCTCACATGATTAAGTGATTCTGAATTTGGAAATTCATTATTTGGACTTAATTGTGTAAAACAAACAAAAAATAAAACTGCACTTTGCATTTGGAAGCCGTAAGTGCATTATAAGAGTGACAGTCAAATCGCACTATTCGATCAGACAGGAATACCCAAAAAGCTAGTAATGGTTACTGTTGACTGTGTGCTCTCTGTCTGATCCGTCTATTTAGAATAGGGGATAAAAACTATCTACAGTATGTATTTAATTCAGCCAATATTTACCTGTAATTCTTTACGTGTAGGTCAGGAAACAGAAAAAAAACCCAACAAACCCAAAACAATTTGAAAATGCTTATAAATATCACGAAAATTGTGCCACCTATTACTATTAACTAGTCATAGATACACTTTACCGAAAGCTCCACGAAAGAGTTGACCTACAAGTTGACCTTCGATTTCGAGGTCAATAATATGAGAGAATATGTACACCCCTTCTTGTAATGCCTTTTCGCCTTGTCTTCACGTTTCGTTTCTCACCCGTAACGCCATCTTGCTTTCCATTACGTCTCATCATGTTTTTCTTGCCCATACATTTCTCTTGTCATCACGTTTCGGTTCTCGCCTAAAACGCTTTATTGTTTTACCACCGCGTTTCGCTTTTCGACCATTATGCCTTTTCGCTTCTTCTTTTGACCTCGTTTCATTTCATTTTTCGATACTTGTTCATAACACCTGTTCTTCCCTGTCTTCATGTTTTGTTTACAATATCTATGGGCTTTTTTTTTTTCCTCTGTGCCATCAGAAAATAAATCTATTTTAGAATAGTTTGTCTTAATGCGATCAAAACTGATTTAGAAGCACCGCTTACAAATAGAAAGAAACGCTGAATCAACAAATAATAATAATGCGAATGATGTACATATATATATTTATTGGTCCATCGTTTCTTCACCTCTTTCTTTAAATGAGTTTCGATGTATGAATCTTAGTTTCTTGAGAACAAAGCCGCCACATTCGACCGCCAGCTGTGTGTAGACCTCGGAGAATCTAACCCCAGCTTTTAACGTCTAAATCCGTAAAATGTTTAACTCAATGTACGAGAAATGTTTGTGCACGACCAGCTCGGTTATTGAATTTCTATGTAACAAAATACTTTATAGAGAGAACTTTCCAAAGCCCATCTCACGATCTTTATTTTTGAATTTCCACATCTATTTTTCACTAAGATTTCAATTTTCTTTCTTTAAGTTCATTTGCCCCTGTTGGCTCAGCGTTAAAACTGAAGGCTTACAACGCGAACATCATGGTTCGACAAACCATTCTGTATCTGTTGAAAACTAAACAATCAAATCAAACAAAGCTTTAAGCTATTTAAAAGACGGATCCGGATTCCTTCTTTTGTTGAACTAAAATAAATCAAAATCGTTATTTTACGTGAATCCTAAGTTAACGAGATTCGAAGCAAGAGACGAAAATCTTTGAAAATTGTTTGAATTGAAAGTGCTCTTAGTAATACTGTTTATTATCCAATCATACTATTCATAAAAGCAAAGCTTTGACCATAAATAGACTTGCATCTAGAGAGCTTGTAAGACCTACAGTCTCACGTTGCTATATTTTCATTAGTAGTTTACAAAAATAAAATTTTCATGTTTACAGGATGTACGTTTACAAAAAAAATCATCTTTTTCCTTTCCTGCTTTCCACAGGGAAACACTGTGTTGGTGTTGAACTTCCAAAATGTGATATTATAATATATAATATTATTTATTATAAATGTCAAATCGCGAAAAAGTCAAATTCTATCCACTTTTATTTTAATTTCGCGTTTTAAAAACTTTTTTTACTTGTAGACAGTAACATAGTGATTTTCACTTATTTTTTATTATTACAAAATAAATCAAATTGAGCATGATATTTTCAACTTCAGGAAAACTCACGATAAAACGTTTGCTTGTTTGTTTCCTGAATTTCACGCAAAGTTACACGAGGGTGATCTGCGATGTCCATCCCTAATTTAGTAGTGTAAGATTAGATGGAAAGCAATAATTCAACCTCACCCACCGCCAACTCTTTTAACAACGAATAATGGGATTGATCGTTATATTATAATGCCCCTACGGCTAAAAGGACAAGCATGATTGTTGGGACGGGGATTCGAACCTGCGTTCCTCGAAGGTTAGATTTCACATGGCGATGGTAGTCTGTTTTGTAGATAAATAAACAAACAAATAATTATCCTAAAAACACGGACTATGCGCCACTTCAGAATGTCACACGAGAGCCAATAATAGTAAACATATTGAGCAAATTTTTGTTTGGCCCGACATGGCTAGGTGGGTTAAGACGTTCGACTCGTAATTTGAGGGTCGCGGGTTCGAATTTCCGTTTCACCATATATGCTCACCCTTTCACGTCTTACGGCCTGGCATGGTCAGGTGGTTAAGGCACTTGACTCGTAATCTGAGGGTCGTGGGTTCGAATCCCCGTCACACCTAACATGCTCGTCCTCTCAGCCGTGGGGACGTTATAATTTAACAATCAATCCCACTAGTCGTTGATAAAAAAGTAGCTCAAGAGTTGGCGGTGGGTGGTAATGATTAGCTACCTTCCCTCTTGTCTTACACTGCTAAATTAGGGACGGTGAGCGCAGATAGCCCTCTATTAGCTTTGCGCGAAATTAAAAAAAATGCTGTTTTTTATTTCAATTTTTTTGTGTTATCTTAATTTTTAAGTATTATGACTTTTTGTGATTCGTGTCTCACAAAATTATTTTGATTGCTTTCTATTTCGTGAAATAAGATCGTGGCAGTATTTACATTGTGTTAAACTCAGTTTATTTTTCATTAGAGAAGATTTGTCATACTGCTTTTATAGCTACATCCATAATTTGCCTAAATATAATTTCTAGCATAAAATAATTGGTTTCAACATTACACATATCACATTGCGAATAAAATTACTGAAATCTGCTATTGATAACTGAATATATATTTAAAATTAAGCAAATATTTTTGTGAGAATCAATTTTGTGGATATTGTGTACTCATCCTCTACATTTGATTTTTAAAGACGATTTCTCTAAATTGTGCACTGATTGTTAACTTACAGAAATCAATAGCATAGTCTAGAAAAACTCTGTGTGTCTTTATTAATTGATTTGGTTTGTTTGGAATTTCGCGCAAAGCTACACGAGGGATATCTGCGCTAGCCGTCCCTAATTTAGCAGTGTAAGACTAGAGGGAAGGTGGCTAGTCACCACCACCCATCGCCAACTCTTGGGCTACTCTTTTATCAACGAATAGTGGGATTGACCGTAACATTATAACGCTATCACGGCTGAAAGGGCGAACATGTTTGGTGCGACGGGGATTCGAACCTGCGACTCTCAGATTACGAGTCGAGTGCCTTAGTCACCTGGCCATGCCCGGCCTTATTAATTGATCAAAACACATTAAATGATAAATTAGAATTATTAAAACCAGTACATTGTGAATAATTCCGTTGCAACAATGGTCGTTTCTAAACGTTAGATGGGCTGAGTACTTACGCGTAACCAGTTATTGAAGAAACTTTCTGGACTTCGCCACCATACAAGTTTGTTTTGTCTCGTAGGTGTATCACTAGTAGGATTGCTTCATTATACTTGTAGGAAGTTTTATAAATGAAAGGTTTGGCCGTCTAAATTTAGCAATACGTGGGTGTTTATACTGTAATTGTATTTTCTTATATGTTTCAAGTATATATTGCGCGGACGTCATTGCAATAACCTTAAGGTCGCTACTGCTTACGTCTCGTAGTGACACTAATGGAGTGGATTCACTATTTACACAGTACGTCACAACGTATGTGACTTAATGAGATCTGTCGGCAGTATTACTTCCATAATGAAAAAGGATCTATAATGGAAAATTACTTGAGTAGCGACAAAGAATAAACGTATCGAAATATGAAAAGGCACGTGCTTCGTGAAGTTATTTTCGCCACATCACATCGATGACAAAACAAAGTTTCTCAAGCGTCCGCCTGGGTAGCTCTGACCATAGATTGTGAACATCTTTCGAAACATTGGAAAGTTTTTTTCGAAAGCGAGGTTTGAAACTTTACGTTTCAAAATATTCTACTTTTATTGGTCACTGAAGCTTTTAACAACCAATGTAAACTTACATAATATTTTAAAATGAGATTGGAATTAGAAATGATATTAATTTTATCGGTAGTGATTTTTGGTTTTCAGTTATTAGCCACTTTCTGCAGTAAATGAAATTTTAAAGTGTTTGTATTTTCGAAATATTATTTGTTAGCCTGTTGAATTTTGCGCAAATTTCTCGAAAACATTTAGCACATAAAGTTCAAATTTCCCAAACGTTTTATGCAAAAACTATGAGCAGTGCCCAGTGTTTCATTATGTGACTTTTTCATGAAGTTTTAGTTGACTATTGTACCAGTTGGTTCATAGTTTATTATTCCATTTGTAGGTGAATATGGGAATCAAGGCCAAGCTACTTTTTATTGTCGAATTAGGTGAGTGTTATTCTTATTTATGTAATTAGATTGTTTGTTTGTTTTTTGAATTTCGCACAAAGCTACACGAGGGATATCTGCGCTAGCCGTCCCTAATTTAGCAGTGTAAGACTAGAGGGAAGGTAGCTAGTCATCACCACCCACCGCCAACTCTTAAGCTACTCTTTTACCAACGAATAGTGGGATTGACCGTCACATTATAATGCCCCCTCCTCGGCTGAAAGGGTGAGCATGTTTGGTGTGGCGTGGATTCGAACCCGCGGCCCTCAGATTACCAGTCGAGAGCCTTCACCACTTGGCCATGCTGGGCCTTTGGATAGAGAACTGTTGCTAATCGCACATACACAGTATCCAGAAAGAAATTCTTGAAAGAGAGCTCGTTTTTAACATTCGTTCAATACCCTATAAGTAAAAGGCCTGTCTTTGACGTTACGTTAGATAAAAACTTTCTAAAGGTTTCAATATAAGTTGTGAAGTCAATATGTGGTATCATTTTTTTCTTCTTTTCTGCGACACTATTTTAGAGTACCGTAGGATATTAATATTTCCACCAATTTGTTTACTAACCATAATAAAAATAAATAAATAAAGATATTTCAAACCATTAGCAATCAAATTTCCAATGATACATTTCACTTGTGAAAGCCCCCCAGTGGCTCAGCGGTATGTTCGTGGACTTACAACGCTAAAAACTGGGTTTTGATACCCGTGGTGGGCAGAGCACAGATAGCCCAATGTGTAGCTTTGTGCTTAATTCAAAACAACATTAACACTTGTGAAGTGTTAAAGGGTTATATTAACAGTAAGACAGAAACTGTCAAAAAATATTGTATGCAAAAATCTGTTTTCATCTCGCAACTTCATTCTGGGAAACCTACACCCTTCTAAGTACAGGCAGATTGATTTTCACTGGTATATAAATAACTTGTGAGGTAAGGGTCAGAACGGTTTTTCAGTACAGAATTGCTTGAAATAACCCCAACAAATTTTCTATATATTTTCAACTTACATAGATGTAAGCACTTACGTTCCTGACACATTACTCTATAATCAGAAATCTGTATTCTAATCAAATTAACAATACACCCCCCCCCGTCGAGGTGGATTCTTGTACGTGGGGAGTCAACCTCTCAGAGAAGGTTCTGTAATTTTAGTTTACCTCTTCTGGAATCTAAACATCCACCCACATGTTTGCTGTGCATGTAAACCTGTGAAGGGGAAGAGATGACCTAATGGTTGAAGGGTCCAACCCTCACACACCATTTTGGCCTTGAATTCCTGTAGACGGGCGGCCTTGGGGTGATTCCCCTAAATCAAGTGTCCACTTGGGCTAGGGTCAACTAAGTACCAGTGTTGGATCTCCTCAACAGGTGTTATCGACATTGTGTCTGATGCTAGTGTTTGGGTATAGTGCTCATGAAACCCTGGCGTTGCTGCAATGTTCTTGTTTGGCAGTGTAGTATGTCCCCTTGTAGGGCTCCGTAGTGGGTGGGAACAGTGGGCACTGAAAAGTTCTTGTTTTATTATGGATACCACCTATTCATGAACAAAAAAAAACAGACAAAAGAAACCAGATTATCGGCAAACGATGACGTATGGACGAGACTGTCATACAGTCACTACCAAAGTTGGACTCAATACCTCAATTTCTCATTCTGCAATCATTATCTGAGAAATCTTAAGGGCAGATGTCCCCCTTTTTCATTTAAAATGGATTAGAGGGGCTTGCTGACTCCCTCAAGTCAGTAAGGAAGCTGTGCTCAAGAGATATCTTTGTGGAAACATCTTCACCATAACACACCAAACTCCTCTTGAAGTCGAAGGTTCACGTTACTTCTCATACAAGTTTGAATTATTTCAGGTGATTAATAGTTGAGAGGAATTTAAAGAACACATCCGAGTCGGAGGTCCTCGCTGGTTTCTCCAACCAAGATGTTTCTGTGGTGCGCTGTCTCTCCACTCGGAAGGACGGAATAATGCTACCTCTTTTGACGTTTACGTTGCCACGTCCACCTGTCACTATCAAGGCAAGATACTTAAATTACACGTAAGGTAGGGCCATATATTCCTAACCCTCTCTGGTGTTTCTAGTACCAGTGGTTCGGACATTCACAGACCTCTTGTCGTGTATCTTTAACGTATGCTCGTTGTTGTAGCAAAGACCGTGACATCTATGAGTTCAAATTCGAAGCACACTGTGTTAACTGTAATGGTTCACACCCCGTCGTATTTTCAGTCTTGCCCTAAATGATTGGAAGAGAAAGAGTTGCAACGTTTAGATAGTGTAAACAATATTCCTTACCCCCAAGGCTTAGAAGTTACTATCCCCAACTCCATCTCGAACATATGCTGCTGTACTCCATTCTGCCACTACAGTTGGAATGCAGGAAGATCTTTACGTGTCTCCAACGGAGTCGTCCTCCAATCATATGAAGAGTATTTTGCCCTCCGTGGTTAAGAGAGTAGATGAGTTAACGTCTACGCCAAAATTTGTACCCACCAATCCTTCCAGTGACTACTCGGGTACACTTCCTTTGGCCCCAGGATGTCAAACGATTATTTGTTCTCCACCTGGGTCCAATCCAAAGAAGTCGAAAGACCTCCTTCCAATAAGGAAATATGACGTGGTTGTAAACAAAAAGGTTCTCCACCCATATCTTCATCTAAACAAATATAGCCACATTGATACAATGAAACTGTTGAGGTTTTCTTTCGAATACAGATAACATTCAAGATTAGATTGATTCTTATCATCCTGTGTGTCTCTCCATACAGGAAACGTTTCTAAAACCTGCCAATACAGTCAACTTTCAGGAGTTTTCTGTGTACAAAAATGACAAGTTGTGTGATGGATATGTGCATAGAGGGATGGCACTGCTGGCATGTGCTCACCCTATCTTTGCCACTCGATACACTCTTAAAGGCCATAGCCATCCGTGTTTCCTTGGGTCGTACCATTACTGTATGCTCTCTCTACCTGTTTCCTGGAGAGACCTACGATCAATCAGACCTTGATGCTCTCATTGAGAAGTTGCCGTTTCCCTTTTTAATCCTGGGGAACTTTAATGAACATAATCCACACTGGGGAAGTGCTGATAGGAGGGGTCACTGTGAAGAGCGTAAGCTCTCTGGTCACAACCTTTCTCTTTTCAATACTTTTCTTCTACTTATTTTCATGCACCTAGTCAGTCCTTTACTGCTACTGATCTCTCAGTTTGCTCCCCTTCACTATTCTCCCATTTTTCATGGTGGTTTCACAATATTCCATGAGGCAGTGATCATTTTCCTATAATTTTGAGAGCGACTGGCCGTGCTCGATGCCACCCGACCCACGTGTCCCAGTGGAAAATGGATCACGCAAACTGTCCCTCTTTCACTGCTTTCTCAGAACTTGACCCTGCCGTCGTCTGTAAGCCATCAATTGACAACAGTGTGGCAGCAGTAACTGAGTGTGTTATCCAAGCAGATTTCTAAAATATCAACATGTTTTTCACAGTGTCCTCGTCTGTGGTGGAATCTTGCCTGTCACATGACATGGAAGGTTCAAATATTACCTAGGATACCTTTCATAGGTATCCCACACTTTCAAACTGCATCACTTACCAACAGGCCAGTGCACATGCTCGGCAGATAAGATGTCAAAGCCAGAAGGAATATTGGATTTAGTTCATAATTAGCATCTCTTCTACCATTAGTTCCAAAGTCATATGGGAAGAACTTCAAAAGTTCATGGATAATATATTTCTGCCCCATTTCGAAAAATGATTTTGCTCTCTGATGGCCAGGAAGTTGCTGATGCCCAGTGCATTGCCAATACTCTTGATAAAACCTTTTCTCGTATATCTAGCGCTTTTGCTTCATCTCCCATCTTTTTAGCCATCAAGACTCGGGCAGAGCAGTTGCCTCTTTCCTTTTGGGCTGATTGCCTCTGTGACAATAATTACCCCTTTACACTGGTGGATCCCCATGTTAGCTCTTCATTGGTCTGGTAGTACGTCATTCAGACCTGATGATATTCACTAAGAGATGCTTTGTGGTTGTTTTTAACTGGATCTGTCAGGAGAATGCTTTCCTGGTGCTTGGCACTGATCTATCGTCCTCGCTTTTTCTAAGCCGTCCAAATGATCCCAATATTCCTTCAAACTACCGTTCAACTGCTTTGACGAGTTGTCGATGTAAGATCTTAGAGAGGATGGTTAATGCTCATCTTGTTTGGTTCCTTGAATCAAACAACCTTCCCTCGCCCACCCAGTGTGGATTTCACTGACAGCTTTCCTCTGTAAACCACATGATTTAACTTGAAACATCAATCAGGAAAGCTGTTCTTAAGCGACAACATCTTGTTTCTGTAATGTTTTACCTTGAGAAAGCTTGTGGTACCACATGGAGGTATGGCATTCTGCGAGACCTCCACTCATATGGGTTGTGCAGTCTTTTGTTCATTTTTATTATACAGTGCTAATGGACTGGCGATTCTAAGTCCGTTTGGGTTTGACACTTTCTTATTCTTTTCCACAGGAACTTGGAGTTCTTCAGGGCTGTGTTTTGAGTGTCATACTTTTAATTATAAAGATTAATGCCATCACTGGACAACTCCCTCCTACAGTTGCAAGTGGACTCTATGTTGATAATTTCCACATCTTGTGTCAGTCGTCGAGCATGAGGTTTATTGAGTAGCATCTACAGACTGCCCTCAATCATTGATTGAATTTGATAACAGCAAACGGTTTTACTTTCTCTTTCGCTAAAACTATTTGCATGTAATTTTGCCACAAATGGGGTATTCACTCCAAACCTGAGCTACGTTTCAGTGAAGTTATGCTTTCTGTGGTCCCTGAGGCAGTGTTTTTGGGGGCTTATATTTGACTGTAAGCTGACTTTCATTCCACACATCTAGCAGCTACATGTCAATTGTACAAGTGTACCGAACATCCTCTGTACCCTCTATTTAATCTTTTGGGGAGTGGATCGATGTTCTATGCTAAAGATCTCTGGTCCTCATTCACCGAAACTGGACAATGGATCTCTGGTCTGTGGCTCTGCCAGAACCTCAGCCTTGAAGATGTTGGACCCCATTTACCATCTGGGGCTTCAGTTCTGCACGTGGGTTTTTCGTGCTTCTCATGTCCAGAGTTTATACACTGAATCTCATGAACCTCATTTACACCTCTGCCATATACAGCTGACTTTACTGTAAATTCAAACTTCAATCCTTACCATAACACCCCACCTGAGGTTGTGTTTTTCTTCCTCAGTGGGCCATGCATGCTTTTTCATAATAGACAGCCTGCCATTGTTTCTTTGAGCCCTCGTATCCAGATTCGGCTGGTTGAAATGGGTTTGACCTTGGATAACGTTGCTTCCCCCACTGGTGAGCCGATCCAACCATCGCTTATTAACATCCCAAAATGAAACTTTTGTTTAAGTCATTTGAGGAAGGCAGATATTCCTATTTGGAAGTACTGTCTTCTATTTGCCAAACATTTTTGAACCATCATTCCATTCCCATTTATACCAATGGTTTGAAATCAGGTCGCTCTGTGGGTTCTGCCATGGTATGTGTGATTTGGTGGTTGCACACGAGATCCCCTCTACAGTTTCTGTGTTCACTGACGCGTTGTACACCGTTTCTCTTGCTCTAGATCACGAAGAAGCTGTGCAATACACGAATTGTATTATTTATACCAGCTTGCTTAGCTTTCTACTGGCCCTGGAATCGCTTTACGTCAGTTTTCACACTATTCTATTCTCGTTGATATTAAAAACTAACTGGCACATTTTTCTTCATTATCCATTTCTATTCAGGTATTCTGGATGTCATGCCACATGTATTCGCGGGAAAAAGCTCGCTGACACTGCAGCTAAGTCTGTCTGCTCTGGTGCTATCACAGACTTGCCTGTCCCATACATAAACTATGGTTTACACCTCTGTACAAAATTATTCCTCACTGTGTGAGGTCTTACACTAGTAAGACAAGTATTTGGAGTGTCTCATGAATGTACCTATTCATGAACATATATATATATATATATACATATTTACATTATTATTATTATTTGAGCTTAGTGTGCTATATATTTGGAATGATCTGATACTGTGAGCACATATTGGTTGCTCTTGTCAGAAACATATGCTTAGTGGTTTCATCAAGTCCATAGCTACTCTACTAAATGGCTCTTGTATAAAAGACATCTTAGCTACCTTACCTCTAAATATTGTCCTTTAGCAGATGTCACATGAACTGCAGAAGATGATCATATCTCTAATTACCCCACCCAATGGAAGTTGCTGGTGATTCTGTCTGCCATTTTCTTTTCTCCTAGGTGTCACCCCACAATTGACTCGTGAATTAGTCAGTTTAACTACCATGAGAAATCCAGTACAACACCATCTTCCAGTCCTCTATTCTGAAAATCTTTTCCCCCTTTGTCTTGTACTCAGCTTTTTCCCATGAACTGTCCCAAAGTGTTTGCAGTGGAGGATTTTTATTCTGGGCTTCTGTCAGTTCCCATAAACCTACATTTGGAGTGTCTCATTTTGATACTTGCAGGGGATTGATGTCTTGCTGGTTTTTCTTTGCTTGAGCACTAGAAATGACTGCATATGCCTCATCAGTCTTGTTGTTGTCTGGTTCTTCCAAACGTCTACTACTTGATATAATTATAATCACCGAGTTATGGATGGTTGTCATTATACACATGGTCTCATGGACTCTCATTTGTTATAGAGTACCTACCTTTATTTTTGCTCCAAGAAACGTTCTCACTGTTCCATGAATCAGTGTACAAAGGTGTACTTTGCCTATCATCTGGTCATCAGGTATTAGATTGGTTCTCACTGCTGCTACCAGCATCTCAAAGAACCTTCACTTTCTTAGTCTTCTTCCTATTGGCATGTAGTGATTTGTTGGCACCTCTTAATTTTTCTCACTTACTCCAATCACCACTGTCACTGTTGATCCATTAGCTGACCACCTGACGTTCACTGTTTAATCATTGAGATAGCATTTCCTTCATGTTGTCTCTATTCTGGCAGCAGCATTCATGGTGAGGTTTTTATAGGGTAGGATTTTTTACAGTAGATGCTTGTGACTATTTGATGATAAATTTCTACATTAAACACACAGCACACATTCCATTTATTTTAAAATAATATACATTCAAAACAACTCAAATGTATGCATAAAAATTTGTTACACATAGATTATCACAGTTGTGTTCAGAGCTTTAAATAATTCTCTTTTTTGTACCATCAATGTTCATACAAGTGAATTCAATTATTTCAGTATATCCTTTGTCAAGACAGTTTTTCTTCTCTGTCTCTGTTATTAGAGTATAATGTGTGAAACTCACTTTATAAATTACCAAAATATGTTCTTTATAGCTAAATTTAGAATTATACGTTTTCCACTTTTACTGACCTACATACATATTTGCCTGCCTGAGGCCTAGAAATTTCCACAGACTACAAGACGTTATGATGTAACAGTACTCACTTGAAGCAACAAGAAAAATTCATAAGGTTTAAGTAACATGACTTCTATTGACAACAATTCACCCATGCAACAAACGATTCATAATCAGTGATGTAAGCAAACTTGAGATAAATTATAGCTTCAAAAAATACTAATTTTAACATTCATGCTTCAAAACTACCTAACTACTTAAATCCTATTACTCGGTAATATATTTAAATTAAATAGTTGTGTATATCTAACAGTGTCAAATGATTGATTTATTGTTCAGCTTGGTGAAGTGCAACACCTTTTAACACCTTCAACTACCACACTACATGCCAAATTAACATAAGTCAAAGTATATCTATAGTAAGACAAGTTTAATCTTTGAAGGCGTGTTGGGCCTGGCATGGCCTAGCTCGTTAAGGCGTGCGCTTCGTAATCTGAGGGTCGCGGGTTCGAATCCCCGTCGCACCAAACATGCTCGCCCTTTCAGCCGTGGGGGCGTTATAATGTGACAGTCAATCCCACTATTTGTTGGTAAAAGAGTAGCCCAAGAGTTGGCAGTGGGTGGTGATGACTAGCTGCCTTCCCTCTAGTCTTACACTGCTAAATTAGGGACGGCTAGCACAGATAGCCCTCGAGTAGCTTTGTGCGAAATTTCAAAACAAACAAACAAACAAAGAAGGCGTGTTATCATAAATAAATATAAATAGTTTTATAATCATTGAAAAAAAACACTTGTGGTTTTGTATAAAATAAAGTGATTTACCTTTCATGCTGATATTCTGTGTTATTGTGGTATGAACGAGAGACAGAAGCTATTCATTTTACACACATTTATAAAGTGGACTTCCTAATTCCACTTATTTTCACATACTGATATAGTGTGTTGTTCTTATTAAGTATTCATTCTCAAGTTATTTGTTTTCTTGTTCCATGGCTTTGCACTTAGTTAAACTCAAAGTTAGGCTATTATGCTTCTTTCATTGCAGACAGTACAACAGTCTGAAGATGGGGTTTGAGATCTCAAACAAGAAACCACAGTACAAACCTTTCAGCTTCACTTTTCACCTGAAAGACTTGGTGAATGATGATACCAGTGTTGAGGAAAGCAATCACAGTAGTTGTTTGATAGCCACAATTGTTCCCATCTGCTCTGCATACAAAGGTGGGTATCTTATTTGATGTTTACATTATCATATTAGTTTTAACATTTTGAATTTAGTATATATATATATATTTCAAATTACCATGTGGTAATAATACATAGTATTGTGATATTAGAATGTGAGTCAAAGTTGGGAATTCTTCCCCATACTGAAAGATATTTCTGTGGTTGTGAAAGTATCGTTAATATGCTGTTGTTAATTACCAGAAATAATCACAGATTTTACAGAACCAACATTTTTTTGAAATTGAATTTTTAAAGTGAATTTTAACACTAGCTCCAAATAAAATTAACCTGTCTTTTGTAGCAGTTAATTTATAGAATTGTGAAGCATCATTCAAAACATATTTTTAACCAAAGAGAATGTTTCTTACACAAATCTTAAGCACAAACTGCATGACAGTGCTATTTATTAACTGAAGTATAATTTCTCTAAATTAGTGTTTCAACTGAAATGTGTAATTTGACAGTGTTTCTTTGTGTGTATATTAATCTTACAGTTATTCTTTACAGTACCAGAAGAGGTTCCTGCTATGACAACTTTCTCCACTCGCCACACTTCTTCTTGTCACTTCAGTTATATTGATGAGAGGTAAAAACCACATTTATTAACAGTGATTAGAAAGTTTGTCAATTTTAATGGGGGTGAGCAAATACAACTACTGTAATCATAGAATTACATTTACACCATTATTATTACTATATTTTTATGATGTAGCTGCCTTGTACATATTGCATTTTCATCTGTCTAGCATTTAAAACTATAATGTGTGGTTTGAATTTTTTGTTGCTATGAGCGTTATGTAATATATACACACCCTGTACCTATTTAATTATTTTTAAAACACTTTGAAAAGCAATTTTCTTGTAAATGTACACATCATACACAAATAGTTTATGATATTTACTGAAACAAAGAGTTGTTTCATTGGAAAAACTCTTTATTTTTATTTTGTGTTTTTAAAGTTTTGCTGAATGTATTCATTAAGCCTTTTCTTTTATATAGAGCTCTACCTTTTATTGGTTACCTTCCTCAGGATATTATTGGCAATTCCATTTTTGAATTTTACCATTCTCAAGATCTGTCACAGCTGAGAGATGTCTATGAATTAGGTTTGTGATGGTAGCTTGTATCTTTAACTATGAGAAACAAAGGAAGAGACTGGGAATTAGGTTTGTGACGGTAGCTTGTATCTTTAACTATGAGAAACAAAGGAAGAGACTGGGAATTAGGTTTGTGATGGTAGCTTGTATCTTTAACTATGAGAAACAAAGGAAGAGACTGGGAATTAGGTTTGTGACGGTAGCTTGTATCTTTAACTATGAGAAACAAAGGAAGAGACTGGGAATTAGGTTTGTGACGGTAGCTTGTATCTTTAACTATGAGAAACAAAGGAAGAGACTGGGAATTAGGTTTGTGATGGTAGCTTGTATCTTTAACTATGAGAAACTAAGGAAGAGACTGGGAATTAGGTTTGTGATGGTAGCTTGTATCTTTAACTATGAGAAACAAAGGAAGAGACTGGGAATTAGGTTTGTGATGGTAGCTTGTATCTTTAACTATGAGAAACAAAGGAAGAGACTGGGAATTAGGTTTGTGATGGTAGCTTGTATCTTTAACTATGAGAAACAAAGGAAGAGACTGGGAATTAGGTTTGTGATGGTAGCTTGTATCTTTAACTATGAGAAACAAAGGAAGAGACTGGGAATTAGGTTTGTGACGGTAGCTTGTATCTTTAACTATGAGAAACTAAGGAAGAGACTGGGAATTAGGTTTGTGATGGTAGCTTGTATCTTTAACTATGAGAAACAAAGGAAGAGACTGGGAATTAGGTTTGTGATGGTAGCTTGTATCTTTAACTATGAGAAACAAAGGAAGAGACTGGGAATTAGGTTTGTGATGGTAGCTTGTATCTTTAACTATGAGAAACAAAGGAAGAGACTGGGAATTAGGTTTGTGACGGTAGCTTGTATCTTTAACTATGAGAAACAAAGGAAGAGACTGGGAATTAGGTTTGTGATGGTAGCTTGTATCTTTAACTATGAGAAACTAAGGAAGAGACTGGGAATTAGGTTTGTGATGGTAGCTTGTATCTTTAACTATGAGAAACAAAGGAAGAGACTGGGAATTAGGTTTGTGATGGTAGCTTGTATCTTTAACTATGAGAAACAAAGGAAGAGACTGGGAATTAGGTTTGTGATGGTAGCTTGTATCTTTAACTATGAGAAACAAAGGAAGAGACTGGGAATTAGGTTTGTGATGGTAGCTTGTATCTTTAACTATGAGAAACAAAGGAAGAGACTGGGAATTAGGTTTGTGATGGTAGCTTGTATCTTTAACTATGAGAAACAAAGGAAGAGACTGGGAATTAGGTTTGTGATGGTAGCTTGTATCTTTAACTATGAGAAACAAAGGAAGAGACTGGGAATTAGGTTTGTGATGGTAGCTTGTATCTTTAACTATGAGAAACAAAGGAAGAGACTGGGAATTAGGTTTGTGACGGTAGCTTGTATCTTTAACTATGAGAAACAAAGGAAGAGACTGGGAATTAGGTTTGTGATGGTAGCTTGTATCTTTAACTATGAGAAACTAAGGAAGAGACTGGGAATTAGGTTTGTGATGGTAGCTTGTATCTTTAACTATGAGAAACAAAGGAAGAGACTGGGAATTAGGTTTGTGATGGTAGCTTGTATCTTTAACTATGAGAAACAAAGGAAGAGACTGGGAATTAGGTTTGTGATGGTAGCTTGTATCTTTAACTATGAGAAACAAAGGAAGAGACTGGGAATTAGGTTTGTGATGGTAGCTTGTATCTTTAACTATGAGAAACAAAGGAAGAGACTGGGAATTAGGTTTGTGATGGTAGCTTGTATCTTTAACTATGAGAAACAAAGGAAGAGACTGGGAATTAGGTTTGTGACGGTAGCTTGTATCTTTAACTATGAGAAACAAAGGAAGAGACTGGGAATTAGGTTTGTGATGGTAGCTTGTATCTTTAACTATGAGAAACTAAGGAAGAGACTGGGAATTAGGTTTGTGATGGTAGCTTGTATCTTTAACTATGAGAAACAAAGGAAGAGACTGGGAATTAGGTTTGTGATGGTAGCTTGTATCTTTAACTATGAGAAACAAAGGAAGAGACTGGGAATTAGGTTTGTGATGGTAGCTTGTATCTTTAACTATGAGAAACAAAGGAAGAGACTGGGAATTAGGTTTGTGATGGTAGCTTGTATCTTTAACTATGAGAAACAAAGGAAGAGACTGGGAATTAGGTTTGTGATGGTAGCTTGTATCTTTAACTATGAGAAACAAAGGAAGAGACTGGGAATTAGGTTTGTGATGGTAGCTTGTATCTTTAACTATGAGAAACAAAGGAAGAGACTGGGAATTAGGTTTGTGATGGTAGCTTGTATCTTTAACTATGAGAAACAAAGGAAGAGACTGGTTTACTATAATTATACTCCGGTAACTTACAGACTAAAATATACAAAGAGATGTAACATACAAACTTTAGACAAATAGATACAGTTAGTTTCATCTCATTAAAGTAATCTTAGTACAAAAGATTACATACGTTTATGTGATATGTCTCATCTTGCCAGGGTAATGTGACTACATAAATGCCATCTCATCAGGGTAATTTTTTCATAATTTTACAAGTGATGCCGTGTCAGAGTATGTTACTTCATAATTTTACTAAATGAAATGTGGTGTAACAAATAATAGCCATATTTTACACATTACTTTATAAATTAAATTAATAACTCTAATGCATATTAACATATTTTATGTAGTTTCGCAGTTTTTAATTTTGTAATATTATTTGTTTTGCTTCCTACTTATTATTTTCTGTTGAAAAAGTACCACATAATGTCCATTTCTATTTATCTCTTTTGCATGATAAAGTTTCATTTGATAATTTTTTAAAAGTCTCACATGCATAATAGTATTACCATAATTATGGGCATGCATCATATGTCTTTGTTTTCAAAGTGTTATTACTCTTAACTGGGTTTTTACTGGCACATTAGACAAAATTATTAATTTCTGTAGTGTTTTGAGTTGATTTTAATTCATCATACAGAAATGTAATTCAACATATAATCACTAAAGTGTTATTAATTTGTTTATATGCAACTACTTATGTTCTTTATTTTGTAATTACATACCTTATATTTTATTGTTTTTTACACTTTGCAAAACAATGGAAATTTAATATATAAATATAATTGTAATATTAAAGAGTAACATTATTTATTTTGTATTACCTCAGTGATAAAAGAACAAGGACATTCATTCTGGAGTAAGCCATATCGTTTCCGAGTCCTCAATGGTTGTTTTATTATCCTGGAGACAGAATGGTCCTGTTTTATCAATCCCTGGTCCCGAAAACTTGAGTTTGTTATTGCTAATCATCGAGTTCTGAAGTAATTATCACTTACTTTTTCTTCCTTGTACCTCAACAATTTGTTTATACTGAGGTTACTATATTGAGTGTCTACCACCTGTTACTTTATTCCACACTATTGACTTTTTAACATGTTGGTGGACAAAAAACATTAATTGATAAAACATTAAAATTTATTTTTATTTTTAAATAGGTCTAGAAGATTTCCTTGTCCCCCTTTCACTTTTTTATTTCTTCTGCTTTTGTTAGGGAAGAATGTTTATTTGAGTAGACAATAAAATGATTTATACTCATTAAACTTATGAGTACATTAGAGAGATCCTTTGAATGTGCAAGTCCATTTTTACCATTACAAAAAAACGTGTAAGCTCATAACTTGATGTAAATTTAAGAAAATAAGATAGGTAGTTTTGATTCAAGTTAGTGTTGTTGAACCAAGGGTTGTCAAAATATGACTAAAACTCAGTTTGGTATTAATATAGTGTTATTGTAAATATACAAAGAGTATTACCCAAATGCAAAAGATGTTTTATGGTTATAAATTAACATGTCAGTTATAAGTATAATAGCATATGGTACTCGACAAGTTGTTTCTTTTTTAGTATAACATTTGACCATAAAATAGATTTATTTGAAAATGGATAAAATGCAGTATAAGTAAGATATTGCTGGGTGTGAAGTTAAATGAAATCTTAACTTAAATGTGAGTGAAAATGTTTTATGTACTTTTTAGTACAAGGAGTTGGTTTGAGCATAATGTTAACAAAGGGACATAATATATAGTAAATATTTGTTTTTATTCTCTTCAGAGGTCCTGAAGATCCTGACGTATTTGGGGAAACTTTTCGAGAGGAAGTAGCATCTTCAGAAGATGGAATGAAAGAGAGTCAGAAGATTCAAGATGAAATAAGACATATTCTTTCTCAGGTATAATTTTATGGCAGTTTCTTTTAAAAGTTTTATTTGTGTTTAGATGTAGTTTTTGTGTCTACTTTAGATTCCTTATAACTGTAATTTATTCATGTTCCTTCTTCAGAAATTAGCAGTAATCTCATAATGACCTTCAACTGAATGAACAGCTGATTTTACAAACATTGGAAAAAAAATAGTTAATTATTATATTTCTCCAGAACTCAAGTTTAGAAAGATTTACTACTGAAGTCCAATTGTATGCTGTTTTAACATTAATTATATGCTCAATGAAAGAAGGTACCATATGATCAGCAGTTCAAATTAATTCATTCACTTTTTGAAAAAAATATACTCATTAATTTAAACTTGTGAAAATAGAACTTCTGTGATGTCCAGTATTGATTATTAAATTTCAAGTTTTTTTGTGACACCATCATTTTTAACAAACTTGGTTTTCATTATTTATTATGAATTCGTAGATTTAATTCTGCTTGTGGCAAGTTTTGGACTCTTTGTAGTGATGATTTTGTTTTCAAAACTATTATGTGAAAGAAGCTTATAGAATAAGATTGTTGTGTTGATTTCTTTCTGTTATAAATACTTATTAGCTTTATTACCAAATAAGCATAGTGAAAGTTTTCTCCAGGACAGTCTAACGATCCTAAAGGTAGAGAGACAACTCTTTAAGTTGACATTTTTGGAAGCATTGGTCTGCCGTTATGCAGCATTATGTAAGCTTTCATAAATCCTTTATTTTGTTTAATATTCTCTTATATTTACAGCTATTAAAAATAAAATAAGGAGTTGCATCTCATCCTTAGTTACCTGAATACTCTTTAATTTTATAATACCACTCTGTTATTCCTATACTCAAACAATAATACCACTCTGTTATTCCTATACTCAAACAAGTCCTGACTCTGATAAAAGTCATCTACTTGAGTAAAGATGTGGTTGCAAAAAATTCATATCAACTGAATAATGATGATAAAATCTTTCCACTTTAATGATTTGTTGTGTAAAACAGAAATATAAATGTTGAGTGGAAATACTAAATATATCACTCTCCCTTAGTGTGTATTTCATGTATCCAAACAACTTGATAAATTTCTAGACTTTAGTTTGAAATATATTAAATGTGCCAAATTTAGCCTACAGTGCTATTTTTATATAGCTATCTATTGTTTCCAGGGACAGTCGTATTCTACTTGACCATTTATGTAAAAGACAGAATTGTGATTTTCACATAGAGCAGAAATAGAGATACTTCAGAGTTCTTGTGATTAAGTTTTCTGATTGATCAGAAATAAAAATGACTGAATTCTAAATGTAGTTTCTGTTAGGCTTACAGCAGATTCCCTTCTGTCTTCATATTAAGACTTAGAACAGATTTGGTTCTCCTAAAATAAGTAGTTAATAGTTAATGTAGTTAAAGTAAGTCTCATCTCAGTTTTTAACCTTCTATCCGTTAACTTTAGGCCCAGCATGGGCACATGGTTAGAGCACTCGATTTGCAATCTCAGGGTAGTGGGTATGATTCCCCACTTCACCAAACATGCTTGCTTTTTCAGCTGTGGGCTCATTATAATGTGATGGTCAATCCAACTAGTTGGTAAAAGAGTAACCAAATAGTTGGCAGTGGATGGTAATGACTAGCTACCTTTTCTCTAGTCTTTCACTACTAAATTAGGATTGACTAGCATATTATTAGCCCTTGTGTAGCTTTGCACAGAATTAAAAAAACAAAGAAACTCGCGTGTTTGTGTTATCTTTCCTAACTTTTGAATAAAGTTTATCTTACTTTTCATGTAAATGTATCACAGTGCAGTAGTCCATTCCAACTCTATGAATCACTACATCCATCCTTTAATATACTTAGTCCTCAAACCTCTAGTTGCTGTAGTGATCTGATAATTGTTCTTGATTTATACTTTAATTAATTGCCACAAAAGCACATTAATAAACTTCTTTGAAAGTTAGAAAAATTTCATACCTTTTTATAAGACCATATTACATCAATTAATTTGTAAGTTAGTTTTAGTAGTTCTTATCTAAGGAAAACCTATAAAATGTATGTTTTTCTTTGTTTGTTATTATGATAGACTGTGAAGAGTTATCTTGATTACTCCAGTAAAAGTTATGGAAGGAAAAGAAGACAGTCATTGGCATCTCTTGTCACAGGACTTGTAGATGGAATGGAAAAAACAAAGACAGAAGGTGTGTGTGTGTGTGTATGTGGTAATATTATTATTTTTGTCTCTCTTTAAAGCAGTAACAGAACCAATGATTTCGTACATGCCAAGACACACACTGTTTCAACTAAGTTAAAGAGATAATTCACTAATAATGCACATTGTAACAATTCAAATTATCACATTTTCTTTCACAAACAAAGGCCAGCAGCTCTGATACAGTATTTCAAGGTCATGGGGTGACAACTAGTTAAGTGCCAATTTTTTGTGGTAATTTGACGTTTTTATTTACTTGACTGAGGTTCAAATCTCTCCCCCACATCAGGCATATACTCTACACAAAGAAGTGCATGTAGTTTATGGCAAAGTAACTAAAAATTAGAAACTTATTAATCTTACTTTTACATCGTGTACCTTGAAATGACTGATACAGGTGCCAAGTTAAAGTAAAACTGTCTGAGAAATTGTATATCAAAACAACGTTCGAGTGGTTTGAGAAATACATCTCACAGTACTGAAACCATATTGCTATTGGTCCTTTGACAGTTGCTTGTTTTTAACTCGAAACTTATACCATGAGTAATCTTCTTGAGAACATAATTACCTATAGGTAGAAACATAACACGAGACTTACATGATTAGCCATTGTAAACTATTTTGTTTTTGGTAAATAAACATTTTAATTTGGAATACAATTCCTCTACATTTTGCACATGCCACAACTTGCTCCATATAAAGCTAATTTAAAACAAAGAAAAGAAAGAACACATCAAAACTTAGCACTGATTGTATAAAAACTATAAAGCATTTTTTTAATTATATTCTTCATCAAGGGCACTCACAGAAATATTTCTAAGGGGACCAAAACATGTATGTGTAGAATTATCTCTTACTACAGTGTAATTCGAAATACTAAAAGAATATGTGTTTTATGTGCTTAAGTGCAAACAAAAATTTACAATTTTAATAAAAATTACTGAAAATATTTAATTTCACTGTGGTGTAAAATTTACATTATATGATACTTACAGTTTTTTGTGAAATTTAAAGGAGGTAAATGGCTTCTCTTGGCCCCTTCCTCCAAGAGCTCATCTGTTATCTGTTCTTGATAAAACATTTTATAGTTTGTTTGTTGTTAAGAGCAATGCTTTGTAATTCGCTGTCTATGATTAGCTCCCCATAGATATGAAAACCTTCTTTTAGTGCTGTACGTCCAAGCCAAGGACTTGTCTATGAACCACTTTGAAATAATAATTCAGACCACGTTAGTAGCTGTATAATTCTGTGTTGTTAGAGGATAATGTTCGTATTTTAATGTTTTTAAGTGGTATTAGTTTTTAAAATATTCTGTGAATAAAGAAAAAAAGAAATTTTTACAATGACTTAAATAAATTTTTATTTTGCCCAATAAACAAACACTTACAGAGCATAGTAATTACTATATCCAATGTTAAAAGATAATTTTCACTGAAAAGGCTTTGACAAAACATCATTACTGTTAAAGTTGATTGCAAGAGTAATGTTTTGGTATGTCAGTGTTACGTTTCTTAAACGTATTTAAATGTTTTAGAGGAAAAGAAAGATCCAAGGGAAGACTGCAGTTGTTCAGTAAGTTTCAAAAATTAAGTTTTTTTTCGTATCTAATAAAGTGACAAACTTGATACTTTTCTACACATAAGGTAAGCAATTTTGGTTGAAGAGATTAGATGACACTTCAATCTTAAACAAACTTGAGGTCAGAACCTACAAGTTAGGATACGTTATCCTTCTAACAAACTCATGAGTGAAGCTAACTACTGATGCATTTTTGTAAAATCAGGATAGTAGTACTTTTATTCAGTTTTTTATTTAGTCCAGACATAAATACAGTTCTAATAGTTTAGCTGTTTAGATGGTCTCCAAGTAATCATTTTAGATTCTCATAGCAAATAGTTCAAACAAATCTTATAGAATAATATATGGTCAGCTGATTCATATTCAACTTAATTCACACAACAACCAACGATGGTAGCTGGTTATTTAGTCTAAAGAACCAGGTTACATATTTTAGTACTAACTGTATGATATTTCCATCATTTTTTGTTACATCATTATCAGTGTTTATTTTAACAACAGCAAAAAAAGGTTAATCACGTTATGTGTAATTAATCTTATTAGTTGTATATAATTTATCCACAGCAACTGTTTAAGTGTTGCTGAAAAAAAAAACTGTAACAGATGTTTAAAAAGTATATTCATCCATTTTGCAGGAAAATACAAGCAACTGCAACAAATGTGAACAAATTATAGCCTTGTATTTTGAGAGGAAATTCCTAACTTTATGTTTAATTCATTTTAGTAAACTAGTGTTTTAATAATGAATGTATGTCTTTAGCTTTAGAGAAAGAAAGAGCTTAGCACAACAACATATTAACTGATAGTTTTAAATGCTTATGTGTAATAATGTGTTTTCACTTACTTTAGAGAGCAAAGTTTTAACAACCACACTCATTACAAAATCAAAGATATTATTTCAGACAGTTCTCATTTGTGCTATATTTCAAGTTTTGGAACTCTGATGTAGTTAGTAGTATTTTTCCACATTTGAAACTAGAGAAGTTTAGTACTTTTATGGTATGAATATTTTGATAATTGAATAGATGAAACTGATAACGAAGTTCTGTTTTAGTTGTTGGTGATACTGGCTCTGAAATTCTAAAATTTTATTTTTCCAAAGTGCAAACTGACTGTAAGACTATTACAAACATGAGGCAATATTAGGTTATGAAAAATATGTAATTAAAATATAGAGTCTTTTTTTTTTTTAAAGTGGTATACTGTTTATTGTAATGTAGTGTTAGCTTTAATAACTGATAGTACACAGTTGGAGTTTGATGGTTAACAATAGATACTTCATACTTTGTAATAACAACAAGTTCATTCTTCCATCCAAGGATCATGGGTATGTGGTAATGGGTGAAGTGTCTCCCCATCAAGAAACAAATGAATCTGACCCTTCTACTGAAACCCCTCCATCTGTAGAGGACAACTGGTTTGAAGAAAACATTGAAAGGTAATAATACTACTGGCTTTTGGTCATGACGATGGTTTATTATTATGTCAATGTTTTATTGTCTTTTAGTCATGATGGTGAACCTGTGTTTATATAGGATTTCAAAAAATATGTAGCACTGATCAGCAAGTGTTGTAACTTTCATTTCTAAGTCTTACTATTTTACTGAACTTTCTAGGTAATTATTATATTTTCTTTATGGTTTTACAGAAGACCTAATATTATCTGTTACTTTCTGTAGCCAGTGCTACGTGTTTTGTTAAGCACCAGAAGCTAGTTAAAGAGTTATAGTGTTAGACACATTGCAAAATGAGCTTAGTATCTTTTTTTTTGTATTATACTTAAAACTGTTACACTTTTATAGACAATTCAGGTATACTTTGTTTCAGAAGATACAAAATAATTGGTTATCAGTTGTACTACAGGATAATTATTTCTATTAATTTGATACAGTTTAAAGAAATGTGCTATCGTAATTTTTTTTTACAAATTTAACTTTCTTTTAACATTAGTTGGCAGGAGTGTCTGAATAAGTTTTCGTTGGTCAAATGATATATTAGAGTTGAGGAAAATTAAGCATGTTATACTAGATTATGTTTTTCAAGCCAAACAATTAGTCTTCCTGTGCTTCCTGAGTAAGGTACACTATATTATTTGTTTATTGTTTCTTTGATTAACAGTGCTGGTTGTACTATTTAATATATTAAATATCCTTACTTTTTATTATAATAATTTTATTACTATGATTGTTTTGCATTCTTAGCTTAATATATGTATCTAAGATTAACCTAAATTTCCTAAGCTGACCAAACTTTGTGCATTGTTAATGAGATTACAACTGAAAATATTGTTAACAGTTAAGTTACTTAACTGTTGAAACAGTACAAATCTTTATAAGAAATGTAAATTAACTATAATGAATGTCAAGTTAATTTTAATTTTCACTGTAAGTATTCTAATTGGAAGCTAATATTAAATACGAATTTATTTTACCGAATTATTCAGATCACCTACTGAACATATTAACCACCAAGACCAACGAATCACTACTTGTCAGTAAGAGCAATCAAAGAGAAATATGAACATTTTTCATGATAACATGATATATTTTGATTATGTTACTAAGTAACCAACTCACTCCAGCATGGTGAAGAATTAAACTCATGGTTAAACTGATATACATTTACTTCTCAGTGTCAGATTTAATGCTGTACAACCAAAATACTTTAAATTTGAATGTCAGTACACTTGTTTGACTAGAAATAAAAAGTATTCACTCTGAAGTATTTAACAGTAAATGATAGTGATCGAGAATTTTTGTTTACAATTATAGGTAATCTAAAACTGTCTTTGAGATCCAGCAAGTGATCTATAATGACATATTACTTACCTGTAAATTTGATGCTTGTCATGCAAATGTTCTAAGCTACTTATATCCAACAATGATGTACAATGACATATCTATTACTTATGGATTCTTTGCTAGTCAATTAGATGATCAAAGCTACTTAAATCTGACAAATGATCTATAATGACATATAAATTACCTGTGGATTCTTTGCTAGTCATGTAGATGAACTAGACTACCTTTGAAATCCAAAAGTAATGAACTGTAATTACCTATTACTTATCTATAGATTCTTTGCTAGTCAACCAAAAACCTACTCTGATGGATCAGGAGAAAGTAAAGGTGAAGAAAAACAGACATCTGGTAGAACCACTGACGAAGAAAATGGAAAGAACTATGGTCAGTTTCAAGTTGGAATCTGTTGTGTTAAACACGGTCGTTTGAATTTAATTATATCAAATATTTAAATTATAAATTGGATGTCATCACGTTGATACAGTAAGTAGTGGGTTCCATGCCTATAAAATAAGCACAAATAAGGTTCAGTATTATTTTTTAAAACTTTAGATACAAATCTTTGTACATGTTATATTGTTCAATGTTTTTCAATTTTTTTGTGCCATTTTATTTTAATGATTTGAAATGAAGAATACTGTTAAAATATATAGTTAACAAGTATGATAAACATTGAAATTCTGAACAATCTAAAGCATGAATAGTGTTTACAGTATATGTAAACAATACCACTCGTTACAACCCTCTTAATACACGTAGGCCAGTGTGTGAAAGTCAAAACTTTTTATATTTATTCAAAATTTAGTTAAATTACGCTCTCCTAATAAATCCTGTTTTTCCAAAACTGTTAATAATTTTCTCTAACAGTTGCTGCTAGATTGTTTATAACCAATGTGAAGAAAATATTTTAAATTTGCTGAATTTTTGACAAGACTAGCTCATTGTAATTCACACTGACCATCCCAAAAAATTATTTTAAACCACTTTTACCTTAATTAGAAAGTCAGTTAAATAATAATAATTATAGAACATTATATTCATTGGGCCTACTTACTTTTCTAAATTAAATTTGTGTGATAAATAAACATTCAGTAAAGTACTAAATACAACCTTCAAAATTAAGATTAACCTTTTTTTCTGTTGAAGTCTCAAAAATAAATACTAAATTTATTGTTATAAACTAACTAAAATATGAAAAAAAACATAAAAGCTGCTTTTTTTTTAGAAATGCATGCAAACTCCTTGTGTATGGTGTAATTTAGAATTTGTTTATATTATAACTTGCAATATACTTTTAGTGGGTAATTTATTAGATTCTGTTGTTCTAGTTTAGCAGTTAGACATGGTTTAAATAGTCATAACACAATAAAATTAAATGAAAGCAATTGTAAAAAAGTTAGAAACTGAATATTTTAAGTGATTATAACTGTCTGTAATAATAAGCAGTTATTCTAGAAAGAAAAAAAGTGATTTATATCTATTTTATGTTTTTATATGGTGGCTACAAGGTTGACCAAATGAACTGAGCCCATGTACACCATTAGGGTAGAGGCAATAACAGATAAAACAAGAAGCTTTAGTAAAAAATAAAATAAACTGATATTTATTTAGGAAATTTTAGAGGATATGTAAATGAAATATGAAAATTTAATAAATATAAACGTATTTCTATTCTTAACATGAAAATATCTTTTACCCAGACTGGGTAGAATCTGAGTCAAACCAACTAAAGTAAATTTAGACAACTCTTTAGTTGGAATACTTTATTTAAAAAATCTGCTTTCTTTGTGTACAACAGACTAAATGTCTCGTCATGTGTTTTAGAGATACACTTAGTAAATTCAGAGTCATAATGCTACTTTATATACTTTAAGAGTTATTTAAGGCCAGTAAAAATGACCAAGGCTCTATGACGAAGGTTAAACATGTTCTTAATAACCAGAAATTAAGTACATGACATGAAGATATTATTGTCTGTCCTAATAAGACCTAAGTAGCATCATGAGACTTTGAAAGAAATGTATTTTTGTTGGGTATATAAAGTTCAATCAGTTTAACCAAGAATACTTTACATGTATTTTATTTTGTGAATGCTGTACCTTTTCTGTATTAGGTTCATCTGAAAATCAAAGTAAGTCTTCAGTTTCGCACAAGTCAACAGCTGGGTATGGAATTACAGATTATGAAAGCAGTTCTTCTTCTAAACGGAAAATGTCATCCATTATCACAAGAGACTCTGGTCTTGGAACTCTCTCTTCTGTACAGAGCAACACGGAGCAAAAGATGGACAATAGTTTTGAAGAGTCTGAAAGAAAGGAGGTCACGCCCCCAAGAAAAGAACAAAAGACTTCCAACCAGTGCAGGTACCTCACGGCTCATGCTCTGTCTCAGCACAATCGAAGGGGTCATAAATTCCTCAAGCAGCGTAAAGATAGACATGTTGCTAGTGCTAATTCAGCAGCTCGTAAAGAGGCATGCAGGCCAAAAGAGAACAGCAAACTGTTTTCCAAACCAAAGTACTTGAAGACAACACGTCACCAGAAGTCTGAAGTTAAGGCCGTCATGAACACCTGCACTCAAACTGATCAGATGCTGAACAACATGATGCCTGTTGCATTTAATCTGAACCCTCCTTTTTCATTAACTTCACTGTCTTCTGTTTCTCAAAATACACTGATTACAACAACAGCCAGTACCAGTTCAACATCTGTCACATCCAGTTCTGCCATTCCACCTGTTTATGCATCGACACCAGCTAACATGAGTCATCCCTTTACCCCATACTTTTCTCAACCGGGTTCTTCAAATGGAATGTCTAGCCCTTTCTATTTTCCAGGTAAGGGTATGTGAGGTTAATGAGAGAGTAGATTTTAACCTATGTACAACTATTGCAAATGTATCTTTGTTTATTACGTTATGTGACTGATATAAATGTTTATAAGTAGACCAAGGTTTGGCAAGACAACAGTAATGAATGTGATATTTAAATTGTTAAGTATGGTTTATTTGTTTTTGAATTTTGCGCAAAGCTACTCGAGGGCTATCTGTGCTGTGTTAAGTATGAAAGGTCTGTTTGTGGACACCTAGCAGAATTGTCATAATATACTTGAAAGCATAGTGAACTATATTGAGTTTCTTTAACTCTGACCTTTCAATTTTGGAGGGTAAAATTATGAAAACAGTATGTAGGAAAAAAATGAACCTAGTTTGTTCTTGCAGATACAATTATAGTAAAGCCCTAAATATATTACTGGGTATCTGAAATGAAGAAATACTTAGATAAGGAAGTTCTAATGATATAGAGAGTTAGAAATTTGTGAAATACTTACTGTTTTGATATTTTTATATGGTGATACAATTTGTGATTGAATGTGACATGATTGGCAAATTGTTTTTTCGGTTATAATAACTACTTAATTCTAGTGCATGTGAAAGGAACTCACAAAATATTATAACTAATCTATATTTTAAGGGCCTCGTATTATTCCTCTACATGCTATATTATGCCAGATGTCTCAAATGTTTTACAGTCCCTTGTTAGTGGGGAAAAGGTATGCAACAGAAACAATGCAAGTGGGTTAATTCAAAAAGAAAGTGTAATACTTTGTAATTGGTTCAAATTAAAGATGAGTTTATTGTACTTTGCTTAATGAAAATTTTTGTTTGTTTTTAGCAATGATCTGTTTCAATGCATTTCCTTGTTATGCGCCTCAACCATCTCAGTCCACATCAGTGTGGCCATTTACACCAACATCTACTGTAAATACCAAAACATCAGTTGGTGATGGTGATAAGATAGTATCTCCAGAAAATATCCAACGACTTACTCCATCTGTAGTCACAGAGGGCATTGCTGTCAATAGCCAGTATAGTGAAACTGCTGGGGAAAAGTTAGCAGGGACACTGTTAAATGTAGACCTAAAGTTTGAACTATCACACAAGAGACAGGTATGTTTCTTTCATCTTTTACATACATCCCTCTTCAGGAACAAACATGAGATTAATTAGAGTTTGTCTTTAAACACAAAAGCACCTTTATTTGTTGCAGGGTAAAGCAGTTTCAGTGAAAACAGACAAGAACAGTAATAATTTTCAATCTTACAAACTAATTTTAGCATACTATGGGTTTACACATAATAACAGTAAGAATTTAAACTTTTGAATAATCCCTCACAGTCAACAATCTCATGCAGGTTGTTCTAGTCTCATAAAGACATAAAGGTAACAGAAAAACTGTGGACAAGTATTTTGATATTTTACTTTCAAATATTTGGCTTGAAGTAATATTGTGTATGAAAAACAATATAATAGTATAATGCCCCATGATTTAACTCAGTTGATAACACTGTGTAACAAAATTTTTACTTTTTCTTGTTTCTGGGCATAAAGTGTTATTTCACAATTGCTTATGCCTAAAGTAAATGGAAAAGACCAATTTTTCTCTTCAAACTTTGCTTTTGTGACCTGGGTAATGAAATTTTCAAATTTACCCATTTTCTAGAACATTCCATGTAGATTCAGTGTTGAGTAGCTGATAGAAAATTTTCTTGAACTTACAAGAATTTTCAAGAACTTTCCATAGTAATATATATACAGAGGCTCACCACTCGCAACTTCAGTTTAGTTCTAGCTGCATAAGTGAACACATGATGTCATCTCTGATAAAATCAGATAGGTCTAAGAAGCTGCAAGCATTCTCCAGACGCATTATGCTATGTATGTGGCCAATTTATCAAGACAAGAGTGAAAAGGTAGCCTGTGAAAGCATCTGCTAAAATGTGTGAAGCCTACAAGGTATATTTCGGCATGTTTGTCGGGGATCAAGACAAATCCTGGGCACCTGATTTTACCTGTGAACACTGAAAAACAACTCTAGAAGGTAAGACGGTCAATTTTTACTTGCTTGAATAGTAAAATTTTATATTATACAAATTTTAAAATTTAAATACAATAGGAATACAACAGCATCCAGACTTTGCTAGAAGCCTTGAAGTATGACAAGTATGGCTGGGAGGTTATTGGAGACTTCAAAATGGTGGCATTCCTGATGGGTCTCCAAGGAGGCTTTACCAAGTTTCCCTGTTATCTTTGCCTTTGGGACAGCAGAGACATTGCAGCACACTACAACATGAAGCTCTGGCCACAATGGACTGAGTTCTCTTCAGGGAGGCACAATGACAAGTGTGAGCTACTAGTGGACCTCCAGAAGATGTTGTTCCCACCACTGCACATAAAATTGGGTCTTATGAAACAATTTGTCACAGCTCTTGATAAGGAGTCTGTAGGCTTCAAGTACCTTCAAGACTTCTTCCCTAAGCTGCCTAAGGCAAAGGGCAAAGCTGGTGTCTTCGTTGGACCACAAATAAAGAAGATCCTAGAGTGCACAGAATTCCCCAAGAAGCTAAGTAGGAAGGAAAAAAAAAAGCTTGGAACAGTTTTGTTGCATGGTTCAGGACTTCTTAAACAATCACAAGGCCAAAAATTATGTGGAACTGGTTGAGGCTCTGAAGAACTATGGCAAAATAGGCTGCAGGATGTCCTGAAAGTCCATACCCTTGATGCTCATCTTGATAAATTCAAGAACATAGATGTATACTCAAAGGAGCAAGGCGAGTGCATCCACCAAGATATACTGGACTTTGAAAGCCGCTACCAAGGAGCAAATAATGAGAACATGATGAGAGACTATATTTGGGGACTGATACGTGAAAATGATTTACACTGCAGTCGCAAATCTCGGAAAACTAATCACTTCTAAACATTTTTGTTTATTTTGAATAACTTTAGAATAAATACATATAAATCTTGGTTCATATGTTGTTTTAGTCAGACCTTATGTTAATGAAAATGAGCAAATTTGCCCGTTTTACATAGAAAATAGGTTAATTTCTAACTTTCATTATCCATATCTCAAAAGCAAAGTTTGAAGGGAATAATGGCCATTTTCTGTACTTTTACAACATAATCAATTGAGAAATAGCACATACTATCCAGGAACAAAATTTGTGTTGCATAGTGTAATCAGATACAAAATATACTTAATAATAAAACAGAAATAACATCAGTAATTAGACAAAAACTATAAGCCCACCAGTGTACAACACTATAAATCAGGTTTCAATACCCATGGTAGGCAGAGCATAGCTCATCCTATAGCCATCTACTTAACTACATACAAGCAAACACAGACTGTAAAGATATTTCATCATTTAATAAGATTTTGTCACGATTGATTTAAACCATTGACCTAATCAAAGTAGTTCAGTAACAAATCAAATCAAAACCAGTTATTGTTCCTTAAACATGCCCTCTCATACACAGAATTCAACTTCCAAGTTCTAATTTAACATTTGTTTATATATATAAACAGCAGAACAGCAGTAATTTGTATCAACAGAAGAACACAGAATATTTCCTGTTTCTTCCTCCCACATAACTGATATAAATGTTGTTTGTATAAACAGTTGAACACAGAATATTTCTTGTTTCTTCCTCCCACATATCTGATATAAATGTTGTTTGTAAAAACAGTTGAACACAGAATATTTCTTGTTTCTTCCTCCCACATATCTAAAAGAACTATTATATGTATGAACAGAAGACCACAGAATATTTCTTGTTTGTTCCTTCCAGATATTTGATATAACTGTTATTTGTATAAACAGTAAAACACAGAATAATTTTTGTTTTTTCGTCCCACATATCTGAAAAAACTGTTATTAGTATAAACAGTAAAACACAGAATATTTCTTGTTTCTTCCTCCCACATATCTGACTATTATTTCTATAAACAGCGTAACACAGAATATTTCTTGTTTCTTCCTCCTACATATCTGATATAACTGTTATTTGTATAAACACCAGAACACAGAATATTTCCTATTTCATCCTCCCACATATCTGTTATTTGTATAAACAGCAGAACACAGAATATTTCTTGTTTCTTCCTCCCACATATTGGATATAACTGTTATTTGTATAAACAGCAGGACACAGAATATTTCTTGTTTCTTCATCCCACATATCTGATATAACTGTTATTTGTATAAACACCAGAACACAGAATATTTCTTGTTTCATCCTCCCACATATCTGTTATTTGTATAAACAGCAGAACACAGAATATTTCTTGTTTCATCCTCTTCATATCTGTTATTTGTATCAACAGCATAACACAGAATATTTCTTGTTTCTTCCTCCCACATACCTAATATAACTGTTATTTGTATAAACAGCAGAATACAGAATATTTCATGTTTCTTCTTCCCACATATCTGATATAACTGTCATTTGTATAATCATCAAACAAAGAATATTTCTTGTTTCTTCTTCTCACACATCTAACTATTATTTCCGTAAACAGCAGAACACACAATATTTCTTGTTTCTTTTTCCCAGATATCTGTTATTTGTATAAACAGTAAAACACAGAATATTTCTTGTTTCTTCCTCCCACATATCTGATATAACTGTTATTTGTATAAACAGCAGAACACAGAATATTTCTTGTTTCATCCTCTTCATATTTGTTATTTGTAAAAACAGCAGAACACAGAATATTTCTTGTTTTTCGTCCCACATATCTGATATAACTGTCATTTGTATAATCATCAAACAAAGAATATTTCTTGTTTCTTCCTCCCACAAACCTGATATAACTGTTATTTGTATAAAAAGTAAAACACAGAATATTTCTTGTTTCTTCTTCCCACACATCTAACTATTATTTCCGTAAACAGTAGAACACAGAATATTTCTTGTTTCGTCCTCCCACATATCTGATATAACTGTTATTTGTATGAACAGAAGACCACAGAATATTTCTTATTTGTTCCTCCCACATATCTGAAAAAACTGTTATTTGTATAAATACCAGAACACAGAATATTTCTTATTTCATCCTCCCACATATCTGTTATTTGTATAAACAGCAGGACACAGAATAATTCTTGTTTCTTCCACATATCTGATCTAACTGTTATTTGTATAAACAGCAGAACAAAGAATATTTCTTGTTTCATCCTCCCACATATCTGTTATTTATATAAACAGCAGAATAAAGAAAATTTTTTGTTTCTTCCTCCCACATACCTGATATAACTGTTATTTGTATAAACAGCAGAACACAGAATATTTCTTGTTTCTTCCTCCCACATATCTGAAATAATTGTTATTTGTAAAAACAGCAGGACACAGAATATTTCTTGTTTCTTCTTCCCACATATCTGATATAACTGTCATTTGTATAATAATCAAACAAAGAATATTTCTTGTTTCTTCCTCTCACATATCTGATATAACTGTTATTTGTATAAAAAGTAAAACACAGAATATTTCTTGTTTCTTCTTCCCATACATCTAACTATTATTTCCGTAAACAGTAGAACACACAATATTTCTTGTTTCTTCCTCCCACATATTTGTTATTTGTATAAACATTAAAACACAGAATATTTTTAGATTCTTCCTCCCACATATCTGATATAAATGTTATTTGTATAAACACCAGAACACGAATATTTCTTGTTTCGTCCTCCCACATATCTGTTATTTGGATAAACAGCAGAACACAGAATATTTCTTATTTCTTCCTCCCACATATCTGATATAACTGTTATTTGTATAAACAGCAGAACAGACAATATTTCTTGTTTCTTTTTCGCAGATATCTGTTATTTGTATAAACAGTAAAACACAGAATATTTCTTGTTTCTTCCTCCCACATATCTGATATAAATGTTGTTGGTATAAACAGTTGAACACAGAATATTTCTTGTTTCTTCATCCCACATATCTGATATCACTATTATTTGTATAAACAGTAAGAAAATGAATATTTCTTCTTTCTTTCTCCCATATATCTGTTATTTGTATAAACAATAAGAGACAAGATATTTCTTGATTCTTCCTCCCATATATCAGATATAAATGTTATTTGTATAAACAGAAGACCACAGAATATTTCTTGTTTGTTCCTCCCACATATGTGAAAAAACTGTTATTAGTATAAACAGTAAAACACAGAATATTTCTTGTTTCTTCCTCCCACATATCTATTATTTCTATAAACAGCGTAACACAGAATATTTCTTGTTTCTTCCTCCCACATATCTGATATAACTGTTATTTGTATAAACACCAGAACATAGAATATTTCTTGTTTCTTCCTACCACATATCTGATATAACTGTTATTTGTATAAACAGCAGGAAACAGAATATTTCTTGTTTCTTCCACATATCTGATATAACTGTTATTTGTATAAACACCAGAACACGAATATTTCTTGTTTCGTCCTCCCACATATCTGTTATTTGGATAAACAGCAGAACACAGAATATTTCTTATTTCTTCCTCCCACATATCTGATATAACTGTTATTTGTATAAACAGCAGAACAGACAATATTTCTTGTTTCTTTTTCGCAGATATCTGTTATTTGTATAAACAGTAAAACACAGAATATTTCTTGTTTCTTCCTCCCACATATCTGATATAAATGTTGTTGGTATAAACAGTTGAACACAGAATATTTCTTGTTTCTTCATCCCACATATCTGATATCACTATTATTTGTATAAACAGTAAGAAAATGAATATTTCTTGTTTCTTCCTCCCATATATCTGTTATTTGTATAAACAATAAGAGACAAGATATTTCTTGATTCTTCCTCCCATATATCAGATATAAATGTTATTTGTATAAACAGAAGACCACAGAATATTTCTTGTTTGTTCCTCCCACATATGTGAAAAAACTGTTATTAGTATAAACAGTAAAACACAGAATATTTCTTGTTTCTTCCTCCCACATATCTAACTATTATTTCTATAAACAGCGTAACACAGAATATTTCTTGTTTCTTCCACATATCTGATATAACTGTTATTTGTATAAACACCAGAACACGAATATTTCTTGTTTCGTCCTCCCACATATCTGTTATTTGGATAAACAGCAGAACACAGAATATTTCTTATTTCTTCCTCCCACATATCTGATATAACTGTTATTTGTATAAACAGCAGAACAGACAATATTTCTTGTTTATTTTTCGCAGATATCTGTTATTTGTATAAACAGTAAAACACAGAATATTTCTTGTTTCTTCCTCCCACATATCTGATATAAATGTTGTTGGTATAAACAGTTGAACACAGAATATTTCTTGTTTCTTCATCCCACATATCTAATATCACTATTATTTGTATAAACAGTAAGAAAATGAATATTTCTTGTTTCTTTCTCCCATATATCTGTTATTTGTATAAACAATAAGAGACAAGATATTTCTTGATTCTTCCTCCCATATATCAGATATAAATGTTATTTGTATAAACAGAAGACCACAGAATATTTCTTGTTTGTTCCTCCCACATATGTGAAAAAACTGTTATTAGTATAAACAGTAAAACACAGAATATTTCTTGTTTCTTCCTCCCACATATCTAACTATTATTTCTATAAACAGCGTAACACAGAATATTTCTTGTTTCTTCCTCCCACATATCTGATATAACTGTTATTTGTATAAACACCAGAACATAGAATATTTCTTGTTTCTTCCTACCACATATCTGATATAACTGTTATTTGTATAAACAGCAGGAAACAGAATATTTCTTGTTTCTTCCACATATCTGATATAACTGTTATTTGTATAAACAGCAGAATATAGAATATTTCTTGTTTCATCCTCCCACATACCTGAAATAACTGTTATTTGTATAAACAGCAAAACACAGAATATTTCTTGTTTCTTCCTCCCACATACCTGATATAACTGTTATTTGTATAAACAGCAGAAGACAGAATATTTCTTGTTTCTTCTTCCCACATATCTGATATAACTGGCATTTGTATAATCATCAAACAAAGAATATTTCTTGTTTCTTCCTCCCACATATCTCTTATTTGTATAAACATAAAAACACAGAATATTTTTAGATTCTTCCTCCCACATATCTGATATAAATGTTATTTGTATAAACACCAGAACACCAATATTTCTTGTTTCGTCCTCCCACATATCTGTTATTTGTATAAACAGTAGAACACAGAATATTTCTTGTTTCTTCCTCCCACATATCTGATATAACTGTTATTTGTATGAATAGCAGAACACACAATATTTCTTGTTTCTTTTTCCCAGATATCTGTTATTTGTATAAACAGTAAAACACAGAATATTTCTTGTTTCTTCCTCCCACATATCTGATATAAATGTTATTTGTATAAACAGTTGAACACAGAATATTTCTTGTTTCTTCCTCCCACATATCTGATATAAATGGTATTTGTATAAACAGTAAAACACAGAATATTTCTTGTTTCTTCCTCCCACATACCTGATATAAATGTTATTTGTATAAACAGTAAAACACAGGATATTTCTTGTTTCTTCCTCCCACATATCTCACTATTATTTCTATAAACAGCGTAACACAAAATATTTCTTGTTTCTTCCTCCCACATAATAAAACACAGAATATTTCTTGTTTCTTCCTCCCACATATCTGTTATTTGTATAAACAGCAGGACACAGAATATTTCTTGTTTCTTCCTCCCACATATCTGATATCACTGTTATTTGTATAAAAAGTAAAACACAGAATATTTCTTGTTTCTTCTTCCCACACATCTAACTATTATTTCCGTAAACAGTAGAACACAGAATATTTCTTGTTTCTTGCTCCCACATATCTGTTATTTGTATAAACATAAAAACAGAATATTTTTAGATTCTTCCTCCCACATATCTGATATAAATGTTATTTGTATAAACACCAGAACACCAATATTTCTTGTTTCGTCCTCCCACATATCTGTTATTTGTATAAACAGTAGAACACAGAATATTTCTTGTTTCTTCCTCCCACATATCTGATATAACTGTTATTTGTATGAATAGCAGAACACACAATATTTCTTGTTTCTTTTTCCCAGATATCTGTTATTTGTATAAACAGTAAAACACACAATATTTCTTGTTTCTTCCTCCCACATATCTGATATAAATGTTATTTGTATAAACAGTTGAACACCGAATATTTCTTGTTTCTTCCTCCCACATATCTGATATAAATGTTATTTGTATAAACAGTAAAACACAGAATATTTCTTGTTTTTTCCTCCCACATACCTGATATAACTGTTATTTGTATAAACAGTAAAACACAGAATATTTCTTGTTTCTTCCTCCCACATACCTGATATAAATGTTATTTGTATAAACAGTAAAACACAGGATATTTCTTGTTTCTTCCTCCCACATAGTAAAACACAGAATATTTCTTGTTTCTTCCTCCCACATAGTAAAACACAGAATATTTCTTGTTTCTTCCTCCCACATATCTGATATAAATGTTATTTGTATAAACAGTAAAACACAGAATATTTCTTGTTTCTTCCTCCCACATACCTGATATAACTGTTATTTGTATAAACAGTAAAACACAGATTATTTCTTGTTTCTTCCTCCCACATATCTGTTATTTGTATAAACATAAAAACATAGAATATTTTTAGATTCTTCCTCCCACATATCTGATATAAATGTTATTTGTATAAACACCAGAACACCAATATTTCTTGTTTCGTCCTCCCACATATCTGTTATTTGTATAAAGAGTAGAACACAGAATATTTCTTGTTTCTTCCTCCCACATATCTGATATAACTGTGATTTGTATGAATAGCAGAACACACAATATTTCTTGTTTCTTTTCCCAGATACCTGTTGTTTGTATAAACAGTAAAACACAGAATATTTCTTGTTTCTTCCTCCCACATATCTGATAGAAATGTTATTTGTATAAACAGTTGAACACAGAATATTTCTTGTTTCTTCCTCCCACATATCTGATATAACTGTTATTTGTATAAACAGTAAAACATAGAATATTTATTGTTTCTTCCTCCCATATACCTGATATAACTGTTATTTGTATAAACAGTAAAACACAGGATATTTCTTGTTTCTTCCTCCCACATATCTCACTATTATTTCTATAAACAGCGTAACACAGAATATTTCTTGTTTCTTCCTCCCACATATCTGTTATTTGTATAAACAGCAGGACACAGAATATTTCTTGTTTCTTTCTCCCACATATCTGATATAACTCTTATTTGTATAAACAGTTGAACACAGAATATTTCTTGTTTCTTCCTCCCACATATCTGATATCACTGTTATTTGTATAAAAAGTAAAACACAGGATATTTCTTGTTTCTTCCTCCCACATATCTCACTATTATTTCTATAAACAGCGTAACACAGAATATTTCTTGTTTCTTCCTCCCACATATCTGATATAAATGTTATTTGTATAAACAGTAAAACACAGAATATTTCTTGTGTCTTCCTCCCACATACCTGATATAACTGTTATTTGTATAAACAGTAGAACACAGAATATTTCTTGTTTCTTCCTCCCACATACCTGATATAAATGTTATTTGTATAAACAGTAAAACACAGGATATTTTTTGTTTCTTCCTCCCACATATCTCACTATTATTTCTATAAACAGCGTAACACAGAATATTTTTTGTTTCTTCCTCCCACATAGTAAAACACAGAATATTTCTTGTTTATTCCTCCCACATATCTGTTATTTGTATAAACAGCAGGACACAGAATATTTCTTGTTTCTTTCTCCCACATATCTGATATAACTCTTATTTGTATAAACAGTTGAACACAGAATATTTCTTGTTTCTTCCTCCCACATATCTGATATCACTGTTATTTGTATAAAAAGTAAAACACAGAATATTTCTTATTTCTTCTTCCCACACATCTAACTATTATTTCCGTAAACAGTAGAACACAGAATATTTTTTAGATTCTTCCTCCCACATATCTGATATAAATGTTATTTGTATAAACACCAGAACACGAATATTTCTTGTTTCGTCCTCCCACATATCTGTTATTTGTATAAACAGTAGAACACAGAATATTTCTTGTTTCTTCCTCCCACATATCTGATATAACTGTTATTTGTATAAACACCAGAACACAGAATATTTCTTGTTTCATCCTCCCACATATCTGTTATTTGTATAAACAGCAGAACACAGAATATTTCTTGTTTCTTCCTCCCACATATCTGATATAACTGTTATTTGTATAAACAGCAGGACACAGAATATTTCTTGTTTCTTCCACATATCTGATATAACTGTTATTTGTATAAACAGCAGAACACAGAATATTTCTTGTTTCATCCTCCCACATACCTGATATAACTGTTATTTGTATAAACAGCAGAATATAGAATATTTCTTGTTTCTTCCTCCCACATATCTGAAAAAACTGTTATTAGTATAAACAGTAAAACACAGAATATTTCTTGTTTCTTCCTCCCACATATCTAACTATTATTTCTAAAAACAGCGTAACACAGAATATTTCTTGTTTCTTCCTCCCACATATTTGATATAACTGTTATTTGTATAAACAGCAGGAAACAGAATATTTCTTGTTTCTTACACATATCTGATATAACTGTTATTTGTATAAACAGCAAAATATAGAATATTTCTTGTTTCATCCTCCCACATACCTGAAATAACTGTTATTTGTATAAACAGCAAAACACAGAATATTTCTTGTTTCTTCCTCCCACATACCTGATATAACTGTTATTTGTATAAACAGCAGAAGACAGAATATTTCTTGTTTCTTCCTCCCACATATCTGATATAACTGTTATTTGTATAAACAGCAGAACACACAATATTTCTTGTTTCTTCTTTCCACACATCTAACTATTATTTCCGTAAACAGTAGAACACAGATTATTTCTTGTTTCTTCCTCCCACATATCTGTTATTTGTATAAACATAAAAACATAGAATATTTTTAGATTCTTCCTCCCACATATCTGATATAAATGTTATTTGTATAAACACCAGAACACCAATATTTCTTGTTTCGTCCTCCCACATATCTGTTATTTGTATAAAGAGTAGAACACAGAATATTTCTTGTTTCTTCCTCCCACATATCTGATATAACTGTGATTTGTATGAATAGCAGAACACACAATATTTCTTGTTTCTTTTCCCAGATACCTGTTATTTGTATAAACAGTAAAACACAGAATATTTCTTGTTTCTTCCTCCCACATATCTGATAGAAATGTTATTTGTATAAACAGTTGAACACAGAATATTTCTTGTTTCTTCCTCCCACATATCTGATATCACTGTTATTTGTATAAACAGTAAAACATAGAATATTTATTGTTTCTTCCTCCCATATACCTGATATAACTGTTATTTGTATAAACAGTAAAACACAGGATATTTCTTGTTTCTTCCTCCCACATATCTCACTATTATTTCTATAAACAGCGTAACACAGAATATTTCTTGTTTCTTCCTCCCACATAGTAAAACACAGAATATTTCTTGTTTCTTCCTCCCACATATCTGTTATTTGTATAAACAGCAGGACACAGAATATTTCTTGTTTCTTTCTCCCACATATCTGATATAACTCTTATTTGTATAAACAGTTGAACACAGAATATTTCTTGTTTCTTCCTCCCACATATCTGATATCACTGTTATTTGTATAAAAAGTAAAACACAGGATATTTCTTGTTTCTTCCTCCCACATATCTCACTATTATTTCTATAAACAGCGTAACACAGAATATTTCTTGTTTCTTCCTCCCACATAGTAAAACACAGAATATTTCTTGTTTCTTCCTCCCACATATCTGATATAAATGTTATTTGTATAAACAGTAAAACACAGAATATTTCTTGTGTCTTCCTCCCACATACCTGATATAACTGTTATTTGTATAAACAGTAGAACACAGAATATTTCTTGTTTCTTCCTCCCACATACCTGATATAAATGTTATTTGTATAAACAGTAAAACACAGGATATTTCTTGTTTCTTCCTCCCACATATCTCACTATTATTTCTATAAACAGCGTAACACAGAATATTTTTTGTTTCTTCCTCCCACATAGTAAAACACAGAATATTTCTTGTTTATTCCTCCCACATATCTGTTATTTGTATAAACAGCAGGACACAGAATATTTCTTGTTTCTTTCTCCCACATATCTGATATAACTCTTATTTGTATAAACAGTTGAACACAGAATATTTCTTGTTTCTTCCTCCCACATATCTGATATCACTGTTATTTGTATAAAAAGTAAAACACAGAATATTTCTTGTTTCTTCTTCCCACACATCTAACTATTATTTCCGTAAACAGTAGAACACAGAATATTTTTGATTCTTCCTCCCACATATCTGATATAAATGTTATTTGTATAAACACCAGAACACGAATATTTCTTGTTTCGTCCTCCCACATATCTGTTATTTGTATAAACAGTAGAACACAGAATATTTCTTGTTTCTTCTTCCCACACATCTAACTATTATTTCCGTAAACAGTAGAACACAGAATATTTTTAGATTCTTCCTCCCACATATCTGATATAAATGTTATTTGTATAAACACCAGAACACAGAATATTTCTTGTTTCGTCCTCCCACATATCTGTTATTTGTATAAACAGCAGAACACAGAACATTTCTTGTTTCTTCCTCCCACATACCTGATATAACTGTTATTTGTATAAACAGCAGAAGACAGAATATTTCTTGTTTCTTCCTCCCACATATCTGATATAACTGTTATTTGTATAAACAGCAGAACACACAATATTTCTTGTTTCTTCCTCTCACATATCTGATATAACTGTTATTTGTATAAAAAGTAAAACACAGAATATTTCTTGTTTCATCCTCCCACATACCTGAAATAACTGTTATTTGTATAAACAGCAAAACACAGAATATTTCTTGTTTCTTCCTCCCACATACCTGATATAACTGTTATTTGTATAAACAGCAGAAGACAGAATATTTCTTGTTTCTTCCTCCCACATATCTGATATAACTGTTATTTGTATAAACAGCAGAACACAGAACATTTCTTGTTTCTTCCTCCCACATATCTGATATAACTGTTATTTGTATCAACAGCAGGACACAGAATATTTCTTGTTTCTTCCACATATCTGATATAACTGTTATTTGTATAAACAGCAGAACACAGAATATTTCTTGTTTCATCCTCCCACATACCTGATATAACTGTTATTTGTATAAACAGCAGAATATAGAATATTTCTTGTTTCTTCCTCCCACATATCTGAAAAAACTGTTATTAGTATAAACAGTAAAACACAGAATATTTCTTGTTTCTTCCTCCCACATATCTAACTATTATTTCTATAAACAGCGTAACACAGAATATTTCTTGTTTCTTCCTCCCACATATTTGATATAACTGTTATTTGTATAAACAGTAGAACACAGATTATTTCTTGTTTCTTCCTCCCACATATCTGTTATTTGTATAAACACCAGAACACCAATATTTCTTGTTTCGTCCTCCCACATATCTGTTATTTGTATAGAGTAGAACACAGAATATTTCTTGTTTCTTCCTCCCACATATCTGATATAACTGTGATTTGTATGAATAGCAGAACACACAATATTTCTTGTTTCTTTTCCCAGATACCTGTTATTTGTATAAACAGTAAAACACAGAATATTTCTTGTTTCTTCCTCCCACATATCTGATAGAAATGTTATTTGTATAAACAGTTGAACACAGAATATTTCTTGTTTCTTCCTCCCACATATCTGATATCACTGTTATTTGTATAAACAGTAAAACATAGAATATTTATTGTTTCTTCCTCCCATATACCTGATATAACTGTTATTTGTATAAACAGTAAAACACAGGATATTTCTTGTTTCTTCCTCCCACATATCTCACTATTATTTCTATAAACAGCGTAACACAGAATATTTCTTGTTTTTTCCTCCCACATAGTAAAACACAGAATATTTCTTGTTTCTTCCTCCCACATATCTGTTATTTGTATAAACAGCAGGACACAGAATATTTCTTGTTTCTTCCTCCCAAATATCTGATATCACTGTTATTTGTGTAAAAAGTAAAACACAGGATATTTCTTGTTTCTTCCTCCCACATATCTCACTATTATTTCTATAAACAGCGTAACACAGAATATTTCTTGTTTCTTCCTCCCACATAGTAAAACACAGAATATTTCTTGTTTCTTCCTCCCACATATCTGATATAAATGTTATTTGTATAAACAGTAAAACACAGAATATTTCTTGTGTCTTCCTCCCACATACCTGATATAACTGTTATTTGTATAAACAGTAGAACACAGAATATTTCTTGTTTCTTCCTCCCACATACCTGATATAAATGTTATTTGTATAAACAGTAAAACACAGGATATTTCTTGTTTCTTCCTCCCACATATCTCACTATTATTTCTATAAACAGCGTAACACAGAATATTTCTTGTTTCTTCCTCCCACATAGTAAAACACAGAATATTTCTTGTTTATTCCTCCCACATATCTGTTATTTGTATAAACAGCAGGACACAGAATATTTCTTGTTTCTTTCTCCCACATATCTGATATAACTCTTATTTGTATAAACAGTTGAACACAGAATATTTCTTGTTTCTTCCTCCCACATATCTGATATCACTGTTATTTGTATAAAAAGTAAAACACAGAATATTTCTTGTTTCTTCTTCCCACACATCTAACTATTATTTCCGTAAACAGTAGAACACAGAATATTTTTAGATTCTTCCTCCCACATATCTGATATAAATGTTATTTGTATAAACACCAGAACACGAATATTTCTTGTTTCGTCCTCCCACATATCTGTTATTTGTATAAACAGTAGAACACAGAATATTTCTTGTTTCTTCCTCCCACATATCTGATATAACTGTTATTTGTATAAACACCAGAACACAGAATATTTCTTGTTTCATCCTCCCACATATCTGTTATTTGTATAAACAGCAGAACACAGAACATTTCTTGTTTCTTCCTCCCACATATCTGATATAACTGTTATTTGTATCAACAGCAGGACACAGAATATTTCTTGTTTCTTCCACATATCTGATATAACTGTTATTTGTATAAACAGCAGAACACAGAATATTTCTTGTTTCATCCTCCCACATACCTGATATAACTGTTATTTGTATAAACAGCAGAATATAAAATATTTCTGGTTTCTTCCTCCCACATATCTGAAAAAACTGTTATTAGTATAAACAGTAAAACACAGAATATTTCTTGTTTCTTCCTCCCACATATCTAACTATTATTTCTATAAACAGCGTAACACAGAATATTTCTTGTTTCTTCCTCCCACATATTTGATATAACTGTTATTTGTATAAACAGCAGGAAACAGAATATTTCTTGTTTCTTCCACATATCTGATATAACTGTTATTTGTATAAACAGCAAAATATAGAATATTTCTTGTTTCATCCTCCCACATACCTGAAATAACTGTTATTTGTATAAACAGCAAAACACAGAATATTTCTTGTTTCTTCCTCCCACATACCTGATATAACTGTTATTTGTATAAACAGCAGAAGACAGAATATTTCTTGTTTTTTCCTCCCACATATCTAACTATTATTTCTATAAACAGCGTAACACAGAATATTTCTTGTTTCTTCCTCCCACATATTTGATATAACTGTTATTTGTATAAACAGCAGGAAACAGAATATTTCTTGTTTCTTCCACATATCTGATATAACTGTTATTTGTATAAACAGCAAAATATAGAATATTTCTTGTTTCATCCTCTCACATATCTGATATAACTGTTATTTGTATAAAAAGTAAAACACAGAATATTTCTTGTTTCTTCTTCCCACACACCTAACTATTATTTCCGTAAACAGTAGAACACAGAATATTTCTTGTTTCTTCCTCCCACATATCTGATATAAATGTTATTTGTATAAACACCAGAACACCAATATTTCTTGTTTCGTCCTCCCACATATCTGTTATTTGTATAAACAGTAGAACACAGAATATTTCTTGTTTCTTCCTCCCACATATCTGATATAACTGTTATTTGTATGAATAGCAGAACACACAATATTTCTTGTTTCTTTTTCCCACATATCTGATATAAATGTTATTTGTATAAACAGTTGAACATAGAATATTTCTTGTTTCTTCCTCCCACATATCTGTTATAAATGTTATTTGTATAAACAGTAAAACACAGAATATTTCTTGTTTCTTCCTCCCACATACCTGATATAAATGTTATTTGTATAAACAGTAAAACACAGGATATTTCTTGTTTCTTCCTCCCACATATCTCACTATTATTTCTATAAACAGCGTAACACAGAATATTTCTTGTTTCTTCCTCCCACATAGTAAAACACAAAATATTTCTTGTTTCTTCCTCCCACATATCTGTTATTTGTATAAACAGCAGGACACAGAATATTTCTTGTTTCTTTCTCCCACATATCTGATATAACTCTTATTTGTATAAACAGTTGAACACAGAATATTTCTTGTTTCTTCCTCCCACATATCTGATATCACTGTTATTTGTATAAAAAGTAAAACACAGAATATTTCTTGTTTCTTCTTCCCACACATCTAACTATTATTTCCGTAAACAGTAGAACACAGAATATTTCTTGTTTCTTGATCCCACATATCTGTTATTTGTATAAACATAAAAACACAGAATATTTTTAGATTCTTCCTCCCACATATCTGATATAAATGTTATTTGTATAAACACCAGAACACGAATATTTCTTGTTTCGTCCTCCCACATAACTCTTATTTGTATAGACAGCAAAACACAGAATATTTCATGTTTCTTCCTCCCACATACCTGATATAAATGTTATTTGCATAAACAGCAAAACAGAATATTTCATGTTTCTTCCTCCCACATATCTGATATAACTGTTATTTCTATAAACATCAGAACACAGAATATGTCTTATTTCTTTCTTCCACATATTTGATATAACTGTTATTTGTATAAACACCAGAACACAGAATATTTCTTTTTTCTTCCTCCCATATATCAGTTATTTGTATGAACAGCAGAACACAGAATATTTCTTGTTTCTTCCTCCCACATATCTGATATAACTTTTATTTCTATAAACAGCACAACACAGAATATTCCTTGTTTCCTGCTCCCACACATCTGATATACCTGTCAATTGTATAAACACAAAAACACAGAATATTTCTTGTTTCTTCCTTCCACATATCTGATATTTGTATAAACTGCAGAACACAGGATATTTCTTGTTTCTTCCTCCCACATATCTGATATAACTGTTATTTCTATAAACAGCATAACACAGAATATTTATTGTTTTTTCCTCCCACATATCTGTTAGTTGTATAAACAGTAAAGCACAGAATATTACTTGTTTCCTCCTCCCACACATCTGATATACCTGTTAATTGTATAAACACAAGAACACATATTTCTTGTTTCTTCCTTCCAGATATCTGATATTTGTATGAACAGCAGAACACAGAATATTTCTTGTTTCTTCCTCATACATATCTCTTATTTGTATAAACAGCAGAACACAGAATATTTCTTGTTTCTTCCTGCCACATATATGATATAACTGTTATTTGTATAAACAGCAGAACACAGAATATTTTTGTTTCTCTCTCTTTCACATATCTGATATAACTGTTATTTGTATAAACAGTAAAACACAGAATATTTGGTTTTTCCAATCACATGTGTTATTTGTATAAACAGTAAAACACAGAATATTTATTTTTTCCTCCTACTTATGTAACTATTATTTGTATAAACAGTAGAACACAGAATATTTCTTGTTTCTTCCTGTGACATATATTGTAATTTGTCTTTGTTTATTTAAACAGGAAAAGATACAGAGTGTATATTTTGTAAGTTTTATACCTGTTTAGGCTATTTCAAAAGAAAACAAGTGCGAAGCACAAAAACAAAAAGTAAAGAAAAATTCATCTACTGGTTCCAAGATACATCTTAAACAGGCAAGTTCTTCCACAACCTTATGCAGTGATAACAAAGACGAACTGTCTCTTTCTTGTTACAAGCCAAAGGAAGACAGTTCTTTACATTTTGGCAAATCTGAGGTAATATGCTTATCTTAAATACTCTAATATTTTATTATTTATATTTGAAGTGTTGATCTTTATGAAAACTGTACGATTACAAAATATGAATTTCCATTTAGTTTTAGGTATCTTAAACCTGTTTCTCCTAAATTTACCATTTTGCTCCTTAGGTGAAGGAACCTAATTTGATGTCAAATTAAGTTACAGGAATAATCTGAAGAAATACATTATTAGGACCATTAAGAAAATATACACACGTACAGTCTTAATATAGTTTTCACATTAATACCTAACTTTTGTTAAGTATAGCCAAAGAAAACAAAGACACCAAATAGAGTAATCAGAAAAGATCCACCATGGCTGGAACGTGTCTGTCTGAGTTCAGAAGTAGTGTACCGCTATCAGCTGCCAGAGAAACAGATGGAAGATGTGCTGAAGAAGGATCTGAAGGCTCTTTTAGATTTGCAACAACCAGATTTAGTTACCCATCAGTTGGCTCAGCTTCATTCACAGTTTGAACAAGAACAGACAATAGATGATGCTGATGACAGAAAAGTGAAAAGCCCTTATAGCAGTAATTTGAGCTTTTCTGTTCTTGAAGAAGACCTTGATGAGGTATGTATAAATAAACTGAATACATCAATACAAAATAATGCAAATTGCTTGTAAGACTTCTAATTTACATCTCTAATATTTTTACTTCTGTAATGCATGAAAAGAACGCTTTCTTTGTTCAGTTATTTCTAATTTTCCTCTTGTATTTTTTATGCCATCTGTTATATAATTCATGGTGTGCATGTGAGTGATAACAGCATTTTCTCTCTTTGTAATAAGTTTTAATTATAGTTTGTTTAATCATTTTCAAGAAATTTATCCAACATTTCACATTTCTCTTTTCACATACTTCTTAGCATAAATCAAAAGTTCCACTTTGAGTGCATTTGTCGATTCTGTATCATTTTATTATAAGTTCCAGATTTTACAGTAAGAAAACTTTGATGCAATAATTTTGTTGATCATAGCCAGAGAGAACAAAGAACCCAAACTTGGTAATCAGAAAAGATCCACCATGTACACAAATTTTAAAACTATTGTATTTGACAAGGATCATACTAGTCACACCTATTCCAGAAGCAAATATTCCTTACTGTAAAAGCTTCAATTTGTAATAAAATAGTAAGTTGAAAATGTACTTCATTAAAAATTTAACTTAAAAAGATGTTCAATAACCTACAGTGATCCACAGTTTAAAAGTAGGCTTAAATTATTTTATACAACTACATAATTTATTTTACCATGCTTTAAGATTCATTATAAATGGCAGGATTTGTATGAAAAAATGTGCCATCTGGATCACAAAATCCTTATTATAATATATACTTGTACATATATTTTATAGAATTGGCAAATAAATTGCCAACTTCTGAAATTTGTACTAGTTTCCATTCTGATTCATTAATTGTAATTTGCAGAGTAGATTTAAATGTTTAATAGTTATAGTTGGAAAGTCTTAGACAGTGAAATAATTCAAAGATTTGGTATGGATTCAACTTATGTGCAAGCCTATTTATTCTTTAAAATTAAAAGTTTCCAAAGTTAGAATTGGCACTCAGGTATTCTTCACTTTATGATAAAAATAATTGCTAATATTGGATAACAAATAACATATCACAATTAGTTAAAGTGCAGTTTCAAGATACCTCAGCTCAGGTACATCAGTGTGGTCAAATCACACACACACACACACACACACACACACACACACACCACTGTTTGAGGCTATTTTGACAAAATTACAGTACCTAACATCAATTAGGCTGAGCAGTAGAGAACTACCATTATAACTAAAAGCATCATGATTCAGTTAGTATTTATGGGTTATTCAGTACATAATATTATAATCTATTCTTAATTTAAGTATACTATATTCAATAATGTCTTCATTTTAATTCTATTATACATGTATGTATTCAGGTGTAATCTTCAATGTGTTATATATGTTTCATTTAATGAACATCTTAATATGAAAAACAATTTTATGAAAAAATTATTTATCATTATGTGATATGCATTTCATCCTTATTCATGTACTTAACTAGGAGGGAGAAAAACAAGAAGAGGAAATGCTTGATTTTATATCTGGAGGAATGTGAGTAGAACAATGACGGAAAATGAATTTCAGAACATTTACCATCGGCCCTATTGTAGGTCTGTCTTTAAAAGGCATTGAAACCTAAGTCATGAGTGAAGCATTATTCATTCCACATGAAACAGCTCAGATGATGACACAACAATACAGATTTTAAAATTATCTGTTTTTGCTTTCTAACAACTAATTTTATCATGTAAAAACATTTTTTTCCTTGCAAATTACCAGTTCATAATAAGCTGTTACAACTGGTATAATTCAAGTAATATAAGCTATCTTTCTAAGCATGTTTTCATGTTGCACAGAATAAAATGGTAGGCTTTTATATACAAATTTAAGAGCAAACCCGGACTAGATTCTTGGGGGAAGTTGCAAGTAGTATATGATAATAATTAAAATTAAAAAATTAATTAATACATTTTAATCAAGCTACCACGATTATATAAGACCATGAAATCTGTAACATTACCCAATGATGAAACATAACATTACATATATTCTAAAGAATTATATATACATCCTGAATTTGGTAGTAATTCATCAGATTCTGCACAAAATTAATGGATAGACTAACTGACTAGAGATTTAACTGAAATGAAATGGGCCTCATTTACCTGTCTCCAATAAGCTATCAGACAGATACATTCTGGCCTTCTGCTTTCCGAGAAGTCTTGAAAACAGTTACTATCCTGGCTATTGAATAAGCTAATTTGTCAGATTGAAAAAAAGTTAGTGAAGAGGATGATACAGCCCACTCCCCCACCCTCCAATGTGGAACTGAATATCTAAGTATGCATGAATCCAAATCAAAAGTTGGTTTTCTTTTATTTTGATAGTATTTTATCTGAAGATTGTAGTTGTATGTTACAACATGTACATTGGTAGATAATTTATAAAATTAGTGCAATTACTATTTTATGCCTCTCAGAAAATTATGGCTCCTAAGACTTTATTACTAGGTTCTTTAGAGGTCTCTGCCACTTGCTATTAAGGATAGTTCAAATACCATTAAGCTAAATTAATTTTAAGATTAAGGTAAATTACATTTCAAGTTCTAATTCAGATTGTTTCCTACATAGGCCTAAGTCGATTTCTAGCAATGTAGAAGGAAATAATGGTACTATGGTGGCTTAATAACAATTTTCACACTACTTCAAATGACTTGGAGAAAAATTTATTTCAAAACTTGAATATATTTTCTTAATAAAAAGACACTGCTAACATAAATCAGTTTGCATCTAACTTAAGTAAAGAACGTTTTTCAGATTGTTCAAAATATTTCTCTTAAACTTGTAATTATACTTTAAACTGAAAGATGTGGCAACTGATAATATTTTATGATAGAATTTATGTAAATATCTTTGCAGATTGTTTTAAAAAGATTAATTATGCCTTAACATAAAATAACTTTCCAGATACACAAAATTTCCACAAAACTTTTTGAAGATCTTTCAATAAAGACATGGAATTACTGTTTAATGTTCTATTTTAATACTGTATAGTAAATTTATAAAAATTTACTGTATGGGGTGCTAACTGGTTTTGATAGATTAAAAAAAAAAAGGTTCCATAATTATCAGTTCAACTGTTTGTGAACTCTGAAATATTACACTGAGGTGTACCAGGTCCTGTTCAGTTGCTATATCGTATTTGTTTATTAATTGATAGTTGGATTTGTTAAGTTTATGGAGTAATCTTTTCGCATAACGTGCATCAGTGATTGTAATTATTTAGTTATCCTAATAATAAGTTAATGAATTTAAATGATGTTTATTTGGTACTGCTAAGTTGTAGTTTCCTTCACTGCTATCGAATCAACAGTATTTCAATAAAAAAACTAACCATATAGTACTATTAAGATAAGATAAAACCCAATTTAGATTTTATGTCAGTTGTAATTCTGACTTTTAACTTAAAATGTACTGTGAGTGATAAGGAAAATGGTTTACCAAAATACATTTAACCTGTTAAATTTAGTGAGGTTTTTATTTTAAAAGGCACTAATGCCAAAGTAAAAACATTTTGTATTCATTTTGAAATGTATTTCACGTGTATGTGTATTTCAGTTTTTATCAACTGTACATATCAGGTTTAAAGTGTAAAAGAGTTCACAAAATAATTCCAACATTAAAAGCCTTGAAGGCCAACATACTTGTAGGATGAGTCATTGTGGTCGTGATATTATAGTTACAGCTACTACTGCTGGCAAGGTTAGTCTTAAGATTACCTTCCCAATCAATTATTTATAGATTTGTTTTTTTATTCTGTGTTTTCAGGATAATAACGAATAATCTTATTACATATTACTTAGATTTAAGAATTGTTAATTGTCTTTGCACATGAATTTTATAAGTATAGATGAATGATGTATGTGAATATTTGTGTGAATTTTATATTTTATGTCTCTAGATAGATTGTTACATAAATTTACTATGAATTTCATTAATACTAAACATAATCATATTTCAGTCCTTGTTCAGTATTTATTAAAAATAGATATTTGTTAGTGTATCCAATGTGTCATATAGGCTTAAGATACTTCAGCTAAAAATATTCAACATGAGTATATGAATGTTGCAAGTGTAGGTGTATTCTCCTATGTATTATAATTCAAAAGGTTTAAGAGATTATTTTATAAACATACAGGTCAGGTCTAAATAAGATAATTTGAAAGCTGTATTTTTATTACAAATGACCAATTACTACAGACTAAATAGTTTTTATACTCAGCATTTTACTTTTACAGACAACATGAGATAATCAGCATTTATTAGCCATTTTTAATGTACATAAAGCTAAACATAAAGTGTTGAATGAAAAAATTAATTTGTTGTCATTCATAATGCCAGTGATGTCCTATCATCTAATGATAAAAGATTTTTCTAAGTTTTATTTTTAGGTAATTATTAGAGAGTAGACTTTTTTTCTTTGAGAAGATTAAATACAATTTCTTGATATTTGATTAAAGCAGATATTACCAGCAAGCTCTGACCTGCACTTGACAGTAAGATTTTATTTTAATAAAGTTCAAATAATTTTCATTATTCTTCTTTATAACATACACAAAACGTTTAGAACAATTATCTAACAAGCAATATGTTGTTTGGTATTTAAAATTGGTGACATATATATACAAATTAAATTTTCTCAATGTAAAAAAAAATAAAGAATCTAAATTACTTAATTTTGATTAAATAAATACTTGTCCTATGTATTACCATGCTAAAATTAGGTAGGCCATACTCAGATACCCATCTCCTAAACCACACTACTCACTATTAGACATGCAAGTTATCATTGGATTGCCTAATTATGCCTTTTTCTTGCTTTTTTTAAGAGGTACGATTGGAATTTGGTCTTTCAAAAATGTGTTAGGTTTCCAGATACATATGATGGAAAATTAGATATTACTTTACAAAGAAACGGATAAATTAGAGTAAGATATTGTAGGTGTATTTGTATATGTACTTCACCGATTCATAACAACTGTGTTAAATTTTAATTTATAGATTTAAGGTAGGTAAGATTTATGTAATCTTGTTGCTAAATTAATGTGAACAGAAGAGAAAAAACCACTTGATCTTTAACCGACAGGAAATAGACAGTCAATGAAAATAATTTCCTGATGAGTGCCACTTATAAACAGGTTCTATAAGATGGATGTTTGAAATGTACTGTGAAATGATCTTATTCAAACTTTGTGGTTGGAAGAAGAACCTGTAAACATTGTACAGCAAGTTTCACAGGTACATGCATGAAGATATAGTGATCTGAGCCTAAGGACTTGGAAGTATAGCTGTTTGTTTTCAAACAGAAGCCAGAGTTTACTGGGCACAGAGAGCAGGTACGCATCTACATGAGTATGTGTGAGTGTGTGTGTGTGTGTGTGCATTTCACTATTTTGGATGAAGCAGGTTTTCAAGTACAGTTCTTCAGTGACACATGGATGCAGCTGTAACGGGCACCGAAGTGACTGAACTTGAAGGTACTCATTCAGCAGTGATAAGAAAGGATGTGGCTATATTGTGTTAGGATTTTAACATTTATACATTTCTAGACTTTTTACATTTTACAGGTAATACGTGTTTGCAATTCTGTTTGATGTTTGAAAATATGTTTGACATGTGAATAAAATATTAAAATGTATTTGCTAGTGTCGTTAAATAATTATGAAACAGCTTGTAAAAAAAGAAAGAAAACGTAGATGAAACACACGACTACTGAAAACAGTTAAACAAATATTGCAATGTAGTGCAAACAATCTTATTGGAAAGTTTTGATTTGGAAATTTATTAGCAGTATCAGTTGGGCAAGAATATATGTTTATTTGTAAAATTTAAAACCTGCTTCTCATGATGTAATTTTAGCCTATTTTCAGTTTATCAAAACAGGATTAAGACAATTTCAATCAATGAAGAGAATGTAAAATGCTGGAATTATATGAATTTTAATTATGTTTGGAAATTGGTAAGGTTAGGGTTTATACTTGCAAAAGTACTGTTGTGGCATTTAAATACAGAGATTTCTAAACTTAAAAGTATCTCATTAGGTGAGACACTGCCTCAAAAAATGATTGCCACATAAACAAATTTAATCTAAACACTTAAATCTGACACTGTATTTAGTATATTTCAGTTACAATAATTTATGACAATGTAATAAATCACAGATATAGTGCTACTAAAGCTAAAATTATGACTTAATATTTTTGCTAAAGAAAACAGTAAATTCTTTAAAACTAAGAATACTGTGTGTACCAGAATGGTTTCTTACTTTGCTTTTGCAGCAGGAATGGCTCATACAAGCCACATATTGTTTAACTAGAAAATGAGAAACAGATGCTGTTCAGGCAAGACATTGCTGGTGGAAGTGTACACATTGATTTCAGTTAGTTCAAACTGTAGCCATGTATAACGTGTGTCTCACCTATAAAACATGTTACCAGCTACCATCATTCACAAGTGCATGCAAAGAATCAATAAATTTCCAAAAGCAAATGAAAACAAAAGAACTAGTGAAACAGTATATTCATTCACAGTGAATAACTGTGCAAGTTAATTAGTAAATATTCGGTACTACTTACAAAAGAGTGCAATGCAGATCTGTGTCCCTCTACCTAGTGCACATTGAATATAGATAATATCATTCTTCCTAATAAGAAATGGTAGACTTATATGGGACTGATTTCCAAACCCCTACCTAAATTTAGAATAACCATGACTTACAGCTTCATTTAAAAATATAATTACACAGCTCAATTTTTTTTTATTTTCAATAAACACATGGCAAATGTATGAACAGTGACAAAAATATGTGCAGTGAATTTGACTATTGATGCATCTGAATTTTTAAGAACTGGTCTTAAATACAATTACTTAAAAAATTAAACATATTTGAAACATTCCCAAACAAAGTATAACATTATCAAACTGCAACTGTATGTGCTGAGTAACATCAGCAAACATTACAGACTAGAGTAGCAGCTGATTGCTGAAAATAGAAGAACATCTGTTGTGTCGATTTCCATATACTGAGACAGGCATTCAACTCTAACATAATTATACCATGTTTACATCACCTGAAATTCATGACAGCAACAAATTTGAATATTTGCTTCATTTTGCATATAATTATCATCTAATCAGATTTTGGCAGGCTTGTTGATAAATGTAGACTTGCAGGTTAAAAAGAAATAAAAAATTAGGATATTTTTCAAACAGCTTACAGAAGATTTTTTGCAGAGCACATTCTTTGTTTTAAAGACACTTGAGTTGCAGCTCATGACCTTGTCACTGTCACAATTAGCTTTTCTTTCCATTGCTTCACAACAGACTTCATATCATGTAATGTTGTCAGAAACCTTGTTAACACTATTTAACAGTGCCAGTGGAGAGAATTGCAGCTAGATTGTGAGTTACATTTAACAGTGGCAGTTCTAGGAAACTTTGGGCCCCAGGCAAGAATTATTTCACAATGCCCATGCCTTACTGGTGGTAGAAGTAATTACTGCCCATGCACTATAGCTATAGACAAGTATAAAATTAGATGGGTCTCTGTTGGGTGGCAAATCTTAGTACTGATGAGCCCTAAACCTGAATTGCCACTGGCACTGAATATACTAATGTAGTAAGAATTTTTTAACCAGAGTTTTGTATGTTTCATTTGTGCATTACCATCTGAATTACATATATAAAAAAAATATTCCTGATTGCAAATGTGGAACTGCATTTTGTCTTTTTATGTAAAGCAATCAGTAAAGTTCTCTCTCTAACTTGCTTGAGCTAACTGTAGAAGAAACACAAAGACCTTAGTTGGAGTTTTCAAATCTTCTGAAAGTTTATGAATAGAGGATATGTGGACATTTGTGAATGTTCCAGACTTTACAAGATGAGTTAACCAGAAACCATTAAGTTGTTGTGGAAAACTGCTGTGTAGTTTCTTTATATTTCAGTAAACAGTGATACGTCTGTAAGATGTTTGGTAAATTACTAATTCCAGTTCATCCTACTCTTTATTAAAAACAATGTTTAGGTTGTGGCATTAAATGGTTATCATGTAGTTGTTGGATGCAAGGGTGCCGTACATGAGGTACAGCTCACAAAATTTCGATACTTGTTTAAAACAGCCACAGTCAAAGGGTTATGAAAAAGCATTACTTAACGTGCACTTTTGTCTGTAGTTATGAACAGACTACACAATGCTCCGCCCACCATAGGTATCGAAACCTAGTTTCTAGTATTGAAAGTCCACAGACATAGCAGAATTAAAGAAAAAATATAAAATTCTTTGAAGTTTATTAAAATATTTTTATAATTAATGTTAACTATTTTCAATTATCAAAATTTCCTGACACATCTAATGTTTAAACTAAAATGGGTAATACTTATACAGCAACTACATTACAAAGAAAATGAAAATTTCATAAAGTGCTAAATAAGTTTTTTGTAGTTCAAAATTTGCTAGCATTTTAAGAAGAAGAATTCAACATTCAATTGAATCTCTTCAAGTTATTCATATTGTTTGATTTACAATCTTAATGAGTTGATTTTGTCTCACTCTCTTGAATGGAGAAATAACAAACTTGGTAGTGAGTTGTGTTCTGATCATGAAAAATGTAGTTGTTAAATAAATGCCTTATTAGCAGTATTTAGAAGGTTAATCCTGGCAGAGCACTTATCCTGTGTGAAATGATGAAAAAAAAATGGATTACTATAGCCAACTAACATACAGTTGAATTCATGTGGAGGAAAAAAAACAAACATTAAAGAGGAGTAGCGTGACAAGGTGACCAACCAGACTCATGACACAGTGACCAACTGGAAGAGCCTTGTAAGTAAGGAAATTAAGTGCATATGTCACAGAAACCAAACTGTGATGAATCACGTCAACATATAAAAATCCAAACTTTCTTGGTATTACAGTTTCCATAAATTTCCCATAAAACTAAGAAAATGCACAATTTTGTTTTATCAAAAAAACATCACTGTCAAAATAATGGTTCTGAAGCTTAAATACTTAATTGTGAAACTTGAAAAATGTAATAACATTTTATCTTAAAATCCTCTGTTGTTTATTTTGTATATTCAATGTTTAGGATTCTATTTATTTACTCTAAATAGACTTAACACTGAATGAAAATACAAGTCACGATTGTTGTTTCCACGAAAAGGTGCAACTCCAACTCGGATTCTATCACGAAACTAAACCAGGAACTCAATAAGTTCATGAGATCAAAGTTATTTAAACAAAATATTTCTGCACCTTTGTTAGTAAAATCCATCTTGCTTGTATTTGTACATGTGTATGGGACCAAGAAGTAACTGTTTACCACGTAAATTGTCTTGCAGCATCAAAATTTCCTCACAATAAGACTGTAAGTGATGTACTCATCTGATATCAATTATAATCACTCCAGTAATGGCACACGAAATTATGCTGGCAATAAATGTATGGAAGATGAATTACATTATAAGAGTAACAACAAAATACACCTAATTATCTCAAGACTCCTGAAATACTCAGTCTGTTTTGACACTTGGATCCTTTACAAGGATAGTTTACCAAAGATCAGGTGAACAAACCTTCTAGTAATAGCAATGAAAATTCCAGCTTAAGATTGGTTTGCTGATTATTTATATCCATTAATATTTTATTTCCAACCATTGCAGTTTTGTTGTTCAGTTAGAAACGTCTTGTGCATTTTAACTTCCCCTAAAACTAAGTTCTAACATTTTGGAGTAAATAGCACAATGGAGCCGGAAAAGACTGAAATCTTGTAGAAGAGAATCGTCTAAACCTTCAACATTTTGAATGTGTGGAGAACGAAAGGTGATTTCTTCTAAAGGTAGAACACAATGATCTTCTTTTGTTTTAAATTTAAGAAAAGATAAGCTTTTAGTTAAATAAACAACATGATCTGAAGATTCTCAATACTCAACACTATAGTATGCATATAGTGCCAACTTTAATCATTTGAAAAGGAGTTGAGGAAAAAGACAGCCATTCCTACAACAACACAGGATAAACCATAATATTCTTCAGTTGTGTAAGGGATAGCACGCTCCATGGTAGTTAGATGTAACAGATGAGAGATCTGCATGGTAGTTAGATTTTGTAAGGGATGGCAATCTGCATGTTAGTTAGATGTTTTAAGGGATGGGAGATCTTCACGGTAGTTAGATGATGTAAGGAATGGGAGTTCTGCACGATGGTTAAATGATGTAAGGAATGGGAGTTCTGCATGGTAGTTAGATGTTGTAAGGAATGGGAGCTCTGCACGGTAGTTAGATGTTGTATGGGATGGGAGATCTTCACGGTGGTTAGATGATGTAAGGAATGGGAGTTCTGCACAGTAGTTAGATGTTGTAAGGGATGGCAATCTGCATGGTAGTTAGATGTTTTAAGGGATGGCAATCTGCATGGTAGTTAGATGTTGTAAGGAATGGGAGGAATGTTGTAAGGAATGGCAATGTGCACGGTAGTTAGATGTTGTAAGGGATGGCAATCTGCATGTTAGTTAGATGTTTTATGGGATGGCAATCTGCATGGTAGTTAGATGATGTTGTAAGGAATGGGAGCTCTGCACGGTAGTTAGATGTTGTAAGGGATGGCAATCTGCATGTTAGTTAGATGTTTTAAGGGATGGCAATCTGCATGGTAGTTAGATGTTGTAAGGAATGGGAGTTCTGCACGGTAGTTAGATGTTGTAAGGGATGGCAATCTGCATGGTAGTTAGATGTTGTAAGGAATGGGAGTTCTGCACGGTAGTTAGATGTTGTAAGGGATGGCAATCTGCATGTTAGTTAGATGTTGTAAGGAATGGGAGTTCTGCACGGTGGTTAAATGATGTAAGGGATGGGAGCTCTGCATGGTAGTTAGATGTTGTAAGGGATGGGAGCTCTGCATGGTAGTTAGATGTTGTAAGGGATGGGAGCTCTGCATGGTAGTTAGATGTTGTAAGGGATGGGAGCTCTGCATGGTAGTTAGATGTTGTAAGGAATGGGAGTTCTGCATGGTAGTTAGATGTTGTAAGGAATGGGAGTTCTGCATGGTAGTTAGATGTTGTAAGGGATGGGAGCTCTGCATGGTAGTTAGAGTTAGATGTGCATGGTAGTTAGATGTTGTAGGGATGGGAGTTCTGCATGGTAGTTAGATGTTGTAGGGAATGGGAGTTCTGCATGGTAGTTAGATGTTGTAAGGGATCAGGGACGGGTTCTGCATGGTAGTTAGATGTTGTAAGGGATGGGAGCTCTGCATGGCAGTTAGATGATGTCAGGGTGGGAGTTGCATGGAGTTAGATGTTGTAAGGGATGGGAGCTCTGCATGGTAGTTAGATGTTGTAAGGGATGGGAGCTCTGCATGGTAGTTAGATGTTGTAAGGGATGGGAGCTCTGCATGGTAGTTAGATGTTGTAAGGGATGGGAGCTCTGCATGGTAGTTAGATGTTGTAAGGAATGGGAGCTCTGCATGGTAGTTAGATGTTGTAAGGGATGGGAGCTCTGCATGGTAGTTAGATGTTGTAAGGAATGGGAGTTCTGCATGGTAGTTAGATGTTGTAAGGGATGGGAGCTCTGCATGGTAGTTAGATGTTGTAAGGGATGGGAGCTCTGCATGGTAGTTAGATGTTGTAAGGAATGGGAGCTCTGCATGGTAGTTAGATGTTGTAAGGAATGGGAGTTCTGCATGGTAGTTAGATGTTGTAAGGGATAGAACTCTAAACAAGTTATATGATTTGTGTACAATACTTGTGTTGTAAAAGCAGCAGTTTTCTTGTCTGGTATATTTCTTTTAGTACACATTTGATACTACAAATTAAATGCTCTATCTAATTTATAAACACATAGGTTGTATTTATTTGTGAAAACTGACAATATTTTTAAATTTTCTAAACCACAATGTTCTCAAAATGGCTTAAAATTTACATCATTTTCACATAGTTGACAATTCAGTTATTCTTCGGAATGATGACGTCATTATTATATACCTTTTTTTTTTAGTTTTATTTAGATAACTGAGTATTTAAGTATTATGTAAATGTAATTGTTTAACATTTTTGCAACAAGTCCAATGATATTAACATAATTCTACAAGTTTCCAAAATTAAGTTATTTGTGAAGCAATTAAAACTATATCTGAGCCAAATAAGTCAAGTAGTTTTTATTTTAATTTTAACATTTGGTTTTTATATACTAAATTTAAAAGTAAGGTTAAATCTAATGAAAGACTGACTTTAAGATTTAAACATCTCCAGTCTTGTCTCACTTTATCTCTGTGTGTGTGTGTGTGTTCTCTCTTAGTTAACCCAGATTTTGTAAGCTGAATGTAAAACTGCTGTAACTTACGATTGAATTTTAATAACTGTATTTATTATGCTAAACACATTAGCAAATGTACAGTTAAAAAAAGCCTTATATTTGTAGCTTTTTCAATAATTCTTTAAATTTATATTTATAGCAGAAGAACTAATGTAGTAATATAATTTCTATAAAATTTGTTATAGTATCTGTTATCATTACACTGGATTCTCAACCTTTGTAAAATGTGTAACATTTATGGCCAATATGATATAAACAGTATTCAGAAATTTCCATACAAGTTTTTTTGCTAACTTAGATTAATACGATATTAAGTAAGGAGGGGTTACAAAACAAGAACTTACAACAAGCTTAGCTGTCTGTCAGAACTCACGTGATTAATTAATTTAACATGTATATTAACACTTGCTTTGAGTTATTTCTAGTTCCTGGTTACCAGATACAATTAACTAAATTTTATTCCAAAACTGATTCTCACAACAATCTAACAAGACAAAACGTATTTTGCATGTACTGTAGCTCATAAACCTGATCTCACTGAAGCTCTAAACTACTAACAAATTGAAGTTTATAAAAATAACAGTATATGAACTCTAAACTCTTTGTTTTGCATTTCACTAAATACAATCTTATTAAACAAGTTACACCAGCAGTCTTTAAACCAAAGAAATTTAATAGTGTTATTTTAATGTAGAATGTTTCAGTAACATGTGGTCCAAAGCATTCTTATTGTTGTGTAAGCTGAAAAAAAAAAGAAAAAAGACAGATCTAAGTTTTCCTAAGCAGTGTAATTGAGTTGTACATTTAAAAAATGCAAGAAGCACCTGAAAAATTAGTAGAGATATATTGAGTTAATTTATTAATTTGATGTATTATCTACATATATATCTTACTGTTACCACAGACACAATAAAAATCGAACTAAAAGTAGCTTATTGTTGCTTTTCTGTTTACCATATTTAGTCAAATTTAATTTCAGTGACTGCCACTTGCCTGTTTTCTTCTTTTTACATTGAAGGTCATTGTTTCCACGAGTGTCTGAGGTGATGCTCATTTGGAACAGAACAAAAACTGCGAGTTTTTTACCTAACATCTTAATCTAACATTCATGGGCCTGCCACACCACCACTAATGGCTCTTTGCAACCACTGTGCACATAGTGACAGGAGAGTAAAAGCTGTTAAAAAGTAAACAAATATACCTACTACAGTTACAACAGCTCTTAACTCATTGGTGATGATTGGTTTGTGTTACTTAATGAGGACGATGGGTTGCTGACTACTTGGTTTTTCTCTGTGACCACTGATGCTGCCATGTCCTTTACAGACATTCTTGTTTTAATTTTTTTCAGCTCCTCTGCTGTTTGCCACTGGACCTTCTGCTTATGTTGTTCAACCGAATCCCATACCCTTTCCATGATCATTTTCTCTGTCAACACCCCATCTTCTGAAGCATAGGCAGCAGCCTAAATTTTATAGTAATGAGAAGCAGAAACTGTCAAGTTTAAATCAACTGTTTAAAGAAAACTAGATACATTTACTATATTTAATAAACATTAATTTTAATGAAATTAAAAAAATGCTTACAAAATATATATAGCATTTAATATTGTATAAAAACGTGTAAATAAATCATTATTTTTATTTGTATTCAATACATATAATTTTACACTATCTAAAAGAAGTCATTTTAGAGGTAACAAAAATGTTTATCTGAAGCCAGTGTATTGTTATAAAAAATGTTACTTTTTTACTGCTGACCTAAGTAGAACGTTGTATCTGAGAGAAAGATCTTATAACACAAGTATGTTTTTTATCTATACCTTACTGCAAATATGTGATCTTCATTTGTTAAAATGTTTAATAATAATAAATAAAGTCAGTACCAGCTTTCAAGTGTAGGATGATTCTATTAAAAAACAATAGTTTTTTTATCCATATCAAATATGCATATTAATCTGTTCAGACTGATATGAAAAATTGAAAATCCATGACTGCAGATCGTTTGTCACAATTCCACATAAATAAAAAAAATATGAACTCTTTGAAGATTTCTCTTTTCCAATGTAAAAATACTCCTAACTTCTTACTCAATGAGATGGCATAATTGAAACTGGCACATGACTAATTTGTATTTACAAATTCTATTGTGAAGTCAGCTTATTACTTTAAACTCAGTAATAGTCTGCCAGTAGTTGTTAGTATCAGTACTTTAATTTATATTTCCATAAAATATTTTTCACAAAATTTTATTAAATAAATTTTAAAAAATATAAGAAAGTCATGTACTGATAGATGAACGAAAGTAACATTTTTTTAGTATTTAAACAAATACTCCATTACAAAGTTTTGAAAGAGACACCTATACTTCTAACACTATCTAAATCTGTGAAAAGAACTTAATGCAATACGGAACACTGTAATTAACAAGTAACCACATACAACACTAAATTACTCTGCATGATCTTGACTCATTGAAAAAAAACCATTCCTTAACTTCTATCACACACACACTTCATGATCACTGCATACTTAGATAGTACTGAACAGAAAGCTTCTACTAATATTCATTTGTTGTTAATACTTCCAGCCTCCATAAAAATAATGAATATTTTATTTATGCTATTATTTTACAAACTACTGTATTAGATACCGATATAAATATAATTTTCCATTTTCAACATCTGCAACTACTAACTGTTCTTTCAGAATTCTTAGATTTTCTAACTTACGAACACGTCAAATTTGTAACTTACGAACACGTCAAATTTGTAACTTACGAACACGTCAAATTTGTAACTTACAAACACGTCAAATTTGTAACTTACAAATTTGTAACTTACGAACACGTCAAATTTCTAACTTACGAACACGTCAAATTTCTAACTTACGAACACGTCAAATTTCTAACTTACGAACACGTCAAATTTCTAACTTACAAACACGTCAAATTTCTAACTTACAAACACGTCAAATTTCTAACTTACAAACACGTCAAATTTGTAACTTACAAACACGTCAAATTTCTAACTTACAAACACGTCAAATTTCTAACTTACAAACACGTCAAATTTGTAACTTACAAACACGTCAAGTTTCTCGGTAATATACTTACTTGCCAAGCCACCCCTAACTTAGCGATTTCTCGACCTGATAATCCTTCTGTGACTTTTGCAATGTCACTACACAACTTACTGTAGTCAAACTGACCAATCTTCAAACGCCTAGAAAAATAAATAAAATTATCAAGTTGCAGTAGTTCTTAACTGCAGTAATAAATTTCATTGAGTATAATAAGAAAAAGTTAAGAGAAAAGAAATGTTACATTTCTGAAAAGCACCATGAAAAATTTTACACTACACATTTTCTAATAGAACTTTTCAATTTATTTTGTTATATAACTGTATTTACTTACTTCTATATGCTAAAAGAAATTCAGGATTTCATTTCAAAAACATCTATTACTAATTGTTTGTTACCCAAGATAAATTTTTGTCATCACACACAAAAACTGTACGCTGTAATAAACCAAAGTCAGTAAAGGACAAACAGACTTGTTCTCTAGCCAATCATAACATGGTATACATTTGGCGTGACTTCAAAATAATAAAAATGGGGTATGTGAGTAATAAGACGATGTCCTCTTTATATCATACACGTCAATAACCTTTAAATTCCCAGGCATTTCAATAATCTGACATATCTGTTGCAAGATTTTATTGAATTACAAAAAGAAAACTGCTGGATGAAACTACTTGAAATTATGTTGCTTCTGCAAGATAAAATATTTTTTAAATTGATACTTGTACAAACTCACAGATTTGAAATCTGTAAAAGATTTTACATCGTGTCTTCTTTAAACACTAACTAAAATTATTGTACCACATGTTGTATCAATGTGTTCACAAACCCTGCCATACACAAACAATTTTAATCATGCTAAAATGATAATCAAGCTGTCTTTCATGTTGTGTTTTTTTTTAAAAGACTTTTCTGCCCAATTAATCAGTTAATTAGGCCTAATCCAAGCATGGCCTAACAAACTTTGGCTTTGCTAGCAGAACAAAACATGATAAAGCAAAGTGTAAAATGATCTAAATAAGTATAACAATCCTAAACCTGATGGCAGCTACCTGTTATAGAAACACAAGTGCAGAGAACGACATTTCTAAAGTATTCTGCATTTTGTCTATTCAACTTAGTTTCATCGTGAAACAATCTATCAAGGAATTCAAAACCTGATCTTCATCTACAAAACACTTTTCTCATCATATTGCAACATAATAATTCTAAAAAAATATAAAATGATAAAGCAACTTTTTTAACTTGACACTATAAAAATGGAAGGCCAAAATATTTGAAAAAAGAACAGGAAAGAGAGCTTTCTTTACACATTTATAAATTTCTAAGCCACATTTATGGCTTATCAAAACAGGTAATGACATCAAGCTATAACAACCAAAACTGAAAAACCATCATTTACTAAAAATCAATAAAACTACACTTATATTGAAGTTAAAAGTTTCAAACTGGTATGGTTTTGTACAAAACTATTTCCACATGCCTTCCATGAATGTTGTATTATGCTCAGAAAACATTCAGAAAATGTATGGATGCTAGTATTTTTTATTCAGCTCAGCCCAAAACAAAATTTATTTATTTTAAAAGTTTTAAATAAAATAAACATTTTTGATGAACAAGTTAATTCTGAGTGTTCACTTTAAAACATCGTGAGGTATAATGACCATAAGTTTATCGACAATAATTATTTTAAACAGGAATGATCAAGTGAATGGAGTCAAATAAACTAAGCCTAAACAATCACAAAGTCAAACCTGCTAATAATGTATCAGTATAAATTAATCACAAAGTCAAACCTGCTTAGAATGCATTGATAAAAGTCAATCACGAAGTCAAACCTGCTAACAATGCATCGATATAAATCAATAACAAAGTCAACCCTTTATACCTATATTAATAAATATATCCAACATCTAAGCGTGCCCTCTAAATTCCTGCACTCAGTTACACAACTGCCTTCAAACATGTGGTCAGCTACCAGTCAGTAACCCTTTCTTTCTTTGTGAACCTGACAATGACTGAAGAAGGTTTAAATGTTGTTCGCTCCTCTACTAGTGCTTTCTCTACCCATACCAGATGTTTATAAATATATAAAAGTCAAACCTGCTAACAATGTACTAACATAAATCACAACCACAGCTACAAATTGATGTGTACAATATTTGTTTTTCCAAGAAATACTTCTGGACTCCCTAAATTTACTTCAGCAACTTAATTCAGCAATTTTTCCACTTTCTTATAGTCTGAAACAACCACTCACCTCTTGCCCTCTGTTGCTGGCTGTAGTACAAATTTATCAAAATATAACCTAACCATTCTCTCCCTTTCAGAAAGTTCAGGAAGTTCAAACTCAACCATTTCATCTAAGCGGTCATTGATGGCCCAATCAAACTGTTCTGGGGTGTTGCTAGCTAAAACCAACATGAACCTAAAAATAATAAAATCATCACTGCCTTTCATGGCAAAAAACTGTTATCTTATTACACTAAATAATGTAACTTTACATATGTATTTAACTTTTATTCACTATAGAATTATACAAAGACTTTTCTTGATAGTAAAATAGTTTTATTTGCATGTTTTCAGACCCCTTACTAAAGCCTTTATTGGGCAACAATGGTAATTTTGCCTAGTGATGCTCCAGTAAGACGACCGTTTTTTTTTTAAATTTCACACAAAGCTACTCGTGGGCTATTTGTGCTAGCTGTCCCTAATTTAGTAGTGTAAGACTGGAGAGAAGGCAGCTAGTCATCACTGCCCAATAACTCTTGGGCTACTCTTTTACCAACGAATAGTAGGATTGACCATCACAATATAACACCCCCACGGCTGAAAGAGCGAGCAAGTTCGGTGCGACTGGGATTCGAACCCGCAACCTTCAGATCATGAGTCGAACACCTTAACCCACCTAGCCATGCCTGGCCTCAGTAAGAACTGAAAACTCGCAAGTCAAGGAAAAGTATGTTAACATAGAGAAATATCCATGTATAATTCCACATATTAATTTGCCTGCATTATGAATATTAAAAACAACTCTTATATTTTCCTTTACTAACACCTTCAAAGTATTACCACATGCTACTTCCTAATGTATAATAGTTATTTTATAATAAACTGAATATTAAATGAGTATTTATGACATACTATTAAAAACAAATTGCTTTACTCGTAAATCACATTTATTTAAAAGTTAACATCAGTCTGAATTCATTTGAGATCAAACGTTGCAAAGATAACTATGACTGAAGCACAACACATTTCATTATTTTTCCCTATCAATGCATTATTTCTGTTCCACTTTAGAATGTTTAGCGACATGAGTTAAATGAATCACTTACTTGTTTGACTGTTCACCTGTCCTGTACAGGAATGCATTTAACGTTGCTCGTAAGTCCTCACTTATCATTTCCTAAAATAAAAATACAAATTAAACCAATTCGACAACATTCACGAACCTATAATTTATGGGCAGAAAGTATATGATTCAAGCAGCACACTTTATTTTAAACATTAAATATAACTTTATCAAAATACCCATCTCCACCCTACCCCCAAAGAAACCCGAGTAACAATATACCCCTCCTAAAAACCTCAGTTAATGACACACTTTAATCAACACTAGAACACACAAACATATTTGTTTAGCTTCCTATTAATAAGAAAAAAATAATGACAATATTTGTTGAAATATATTTTTCATTTAATATTAGAATATTTATTCACTTCTCATCCTGTATGACAATGAATACAGGCCTAATTATCTTGAAAGGTTATATATATATTGTTGAAAAACAAATTCTTTTATGTATTACACCTGGTAAATGTAAGTAACTATTACACTTATTACTTGCAAAGTTACAAAAGGAAATAAATAGTGTATGCAAAACACAGACAACGGAAGTATTATAGCATTACTTACTGAAAAATTAAAGACAGTATCAAATGAAGAATATGTAACTTAATACACATCGAAAGAGGTCAATATTTCTTCTACACTAAGCAGGTATTATACAGTGGCACGGACATACCGAGTTTCCTATACACTAATTTTACAAGTAAACTCAGCCAGCTCTCATAAAGACTTACTGAACTTCTCTTCCGTAGAAATGCATCTGCTTCATCAACAAACAACAGCAACCTATTTACAGAAAGAAAACGTTTATAAATAAGGATTATAAAACTTGTCATATGGAAGGGGGGAAAATTACAATATTATTTTAAGATACATTATGCAGTTAGTTGTCTGTAGTTCACCATTAACAAGAAGCCTGCTCACGTGGGACTACCTTTGGAACATTCAGAGCTACGACTTCTTGTACTGTTGATAAAGATGACTAATCCAGTACTTCTATTGTTTTTATGTATCTCACATGAAGGTGCCTCCTTTATCTTTCCATATATTCTAGTTTTTCAATTTACAGAACTACTCTTAAAAACCCTGTAAATTTTACATGAAAGAATCAAAAGAAAACATATATAATAAATGTAAAAAACATGTACATAGCTTTCTATACTTTCATTATACCAAATGTTTATACAAAAAAAATTATGTATCATGTCAGTTTTCCAAGTACATCAAAAATTATGTTTCTGAAGTAAAATATACACTGTAGACATATTATAAACCTTTCCTTCAAGTTTCAGTTATAAATAACTCCATCATTAATAATAACTTTTATTTGTTAAAATGTTCAGAGACCAAAATTTTGAAGCATATGCAACAAAAACAACCTCTCTGTCTTTTGTTGCATTCTTGACTTCTGAAGTAAGGTAAATACATTAATGAATTTATAAATGTACAAGAAAAAGCTAAAATTGTGATCATGTTCTTACAAGTAGTATATTATATTTAGGTTCATTTATAAGTGCACTATGAAAAGAGTAAAACAACTTTTATTTTCACCCAAGTCAGATCAAAAAATGAAATGCCTGTTCTTAAAGTCTGAATTACTGATACTTTATTATACCCATTAATCATTAGGACAAACTGTACATACCCTCGTCTGCTACTTCCTGCCCAATCAAAGAGCCTGTGAATAGCACTAACTCCTTCTCGTCCCATGGGTGCAACATCACCTCCGCTCATAATAGCATAATCCATACCAGAATGTTGGGCTAATCGCTAAATGAGAATAAAGTACATGTATTTCAGTAAATAATCTCAACAGATGTATAAAGCACTGCTTCACTGTGAACAAAATCCTCAAAAATGAAGTTCCTTGTTAAATGTTTTTCTTTCTTTATTATAAAATTACTAATAATTTGTAAAATTGAACAACTGAAATTATTTCTTGATAATCAAGTCTGCATTGGGTTAGTCCATTAAACTGGCTCTGTATCAGAGAAGAAATATAGGAATTCTTCTGCTTTTTGTGAACGTACAATGTGTATCTACAGAAAATGCAACAAACTGTTAGTAAAATGTACATGTCTGTTTTACACAAAAAGTCAGGCGTGTCACACAAGCACACATTCTCGAGTTGTATCTTTGAAGTAACAATGCTAGTCTGACTCAGACAAGTGAGAGTCAGAGCGTGCAAGTTAATGTTCACCTGAAGAAAAAAATACTTTTGTTCATGTAAAATAGGTTTATAGGGTTTTTTTCTCAGTATTCCTTTGTATTTAATCTGGTTGGTTGGTTGGGTGGTTTGGTGTTTTATGGCACAAAGCAGCTAGGCCTATCTGCACCAAACATCTGGTAAAAAGTTAAAATTAAAGTAAATTCAGTAAAATTCATAAAAGGAAATTAAGGTAAAACAAAACAAAGTTTAAAAAAAAACATAAATAGCATAAAACCAATGTTTACATCTAGTCTACAGCAGTAACACAAGTTGTAAAGTACTTTCTGTAGCATAACTGTAATCATCATAACTCACAAGGAAGACAAACAGTAAGTTCAAAACCACCGTCAGTCACCTGAAGTTGGCCTTTCCAATCCTGGTTCTGAGTTATTTCACATTATGGCCATTTTCAAAAAGTAATAAAAGTTTTAAAAGACTTCCAGCAAAATTTTAATAATAACTTACCAGGATGACTAACAGGTAGTTCAAACAGCAGCGTTACTCACCTGAAGTTGGCCTTTCCAGTCTTGGTTTCAAGTTATTTGATGTAACGGCTATTTTCTAATTTCAAATCGAACTAGATGGACTTTGATTCTTAAAAAGGAATCACATTAAAAAAGGTCTAATGCATAAATTTAAAAAACACAACTTAAATAGCATTAAAAAGTTTAATGGTCTTTAAAAAAACTAAAAAATTCCAAGGTGGACAGTGTCACCACCATTAATGACAAGGACACGTTTAAAATGGTGCCATCCTTGAGAGTCATAACGATGGCAAGACAGCAAAATGTAGCTTATTGTGACCTAAGTGTTACACAGACAACACACTGGTGCATCAGTCCCATATAAAAGAAAATCATGAGTTAAGATGCTGTGACCAATGCGTAATCTAGTTAAAACAACTTCCTCTTTCTGATCCTTACAGAAGCTACAACGGCCAAAGCCCAATACAGGGTTTTATTTGGAAAAGCTTGTTTTCATGTTGCTCACTACAAGTGGACTGCCAGCTGGCATGGAGCCAAGACTTGAATACAGGACCATAGTCCATGCGTATGGAATAGGCACAGTGGTGATAGTGTCAGAGCAGATGGATTTAGCTGTGGTGTCAGCGAGCTCATTCCCACGAACACCAACATGGCCTGGTATCTAGAAAAGCTGGATAGAAGTAGATGTTAAAGAGAAATGGGCCAGTCGATTTTGAATATCAGTGAGAACAGGATGTGAACTAACATGAAGCGACTCCAGGGCCAGTAGAGAACTAAGGGAGTCAGTATAAATAGTGCAGTTTGAATACTGCTTTGCGTCTACGTGATTCAGGCCAAGAGAAATGGCATACAGTTCAGCAGTGAACACAGAAGCTGTAGAGGGGATTCTGCATGCAACCACCAAACCACAACAAACCATGGCAGAGCCCACACAGTCACCTGATTTGGAACTATCTGTATAAATAGGAATGGAGACCAGTTCAAAGACGTTCAGCAAATAACAGACAGTATTTCCAATCGGATGTGTCTGCTTCTCTCAGATGACTTATAAATAGGTCACATTTGGGAACTGTAAAAAGCCATGGTGGGATGGGCTGACTAATGGATACAGCAATGTTATCCAAGAACAGACCCAATTCATCCAACTGCGCCTGGATACAAAGGCCTAAAGGAACAATGATAGATCATCTGTTCTGAAAAAGTATGGTCAACTAAGGTAGGAAAACACAACCCAAGATGGGATACTTTGGTAAGGAATGAAGTTTCAAAGCAGACAGTAAAGACAGTTGCAAATGGGAGAGGTGCAAAAAAGCTTCATGAGACTCAATGTATAAGCTCTGAACTGGGGAATTGCAGAAAGCCTCAGTACAGAGTTGAAGTCCTTGATGATGAATGGGGTCCAGTATCTTTCAGGCCGAGGTCCTGGCAGAGCCACATACCAGTGATCCACAGTCAAGTTTTTATTGACTACGAACACGATATATCTCTAGCATAGAACACTGATCCGCTCCAGAAACAGTGGAAGAGAGGACACAGAGGATGTTCAGTGCTCTTGTACATTTGACCTGTAGCTGCTTGATGTGTGGTATAAAGGTCAGCTTACGGTCAAAGATAAGCCACAAGAACTTGGTCTCAGGGACCACTGGCAGCGAAACTTCACTGATACGGAGTTCAGGATCAGGGTGAATACCCTGTTGGCAGCAAAAGTGCATGCAAGTGGTGTTAGAGAGAGAGAATTTAAAGCTGTTTGCTGTGGTACACTTCAATAAATGATTGAGGGCAGTCTGTAGCTGCCGCTCAATATACCTCATGTTCGACAACTGACATGAGATGTGAAATTCATCAACATAGAGCCCATTTCCAACAGTGAGAGAGAGTTGTTCAGTGATGGCATTAATTTTTATACTGAAAAGTGTGACACTCAGAACACAGCCCTGAGATACTCCAAGTGCCTGTAGAAAAGAACGGGAAAGTGTTGAACCCACACGAACTTGGAATCTCCTGTCCAATAAACAATTTTTAATAAAAATGAGCAAATGGCCACGCAACCCATATTGGTCTCACAAAATGCCATACCTCCATGTTGTATCATAAGCCTTCTCAATGTCAAGCAATATTGATACAAGATGTTGTTTGAGAAAGGCTTCTCTGATTAGTGTTTTTCAAGTCGAATCAGGTGGTCCACGGTGGAGCACTGTATTCTGAACCCACACTGGGTGGGCGAGAAGAAATTGTTTGATTCAAAGAACCAAACGAGATGGGCATTAACCATCCTCTATAAGGTCTTACAGAGACAGCTTGTTAACCATCCTCTATAAGGTCTTACAGAGACAGCTTGTTAACCATCCTCTATAAGGTCTTACAGAGACAGCTTGTTAACCATCCTCTATAAGGTCTTACAGAGACAGCTTGTTAACCATCCTCTATAAGGTCTTACAGAGACAGCTTGTTAACCATCCTCTATAAGGTCTTACAGACAGCTTGTCAAAGCAATTGGACAATAGTTTGAAGAAATCTTGGGATCCTTCCCAGGCTTAGAGAAAGGTAGGACAATAGCCTGGCACCAGGCATCAGAAAAAACATTATCTTGCCAAATCCAGTTAAAAACACTCAGACGAATAACAAGAGAAGCAGGAGATAGATGGCACAGCATTTCATAGTGTACATCATCAGGTCCAACTGATGTACTGCCAGACCAATGAAGGCCCAGTTTGAGTTCCACTAGTGTAAAAACACAATCATAGTCATAGAAACAATCAACTCGAAAGGAAAGTGGTGATCGCTCTACTCGAGTCTTGATGGCTAAGAAGGTGGAGGAAGAAGCAGAAGTGCTAGATACTCAGCAAAAGCTTTCACCTAGAGCATCGGCGATGTTCCAGGTATCAGCTACTTCCTGGCCATTTGAGAGCACAATCGAGAGGGAAACAGAATTATACTGCCCACTGACCTTTACAATCTTGCCCCATATAACTTTAGAACTGGTGGTAGAAGATATGCTGGTTGTGAACTTAATCCAAGATTCCTTTTGGCTTTGACATCTTACCCATCGAGCATGTGCATGGGCCTGCTGAAAAGCAACGTGGTGTGAGAGTGCGGGATACCTACGAAAAGTATCCCAGGCCCGTTTTTGAGCCTTCCATGCCATGTGGCAGGCAGGATTCCACCATGGACGAGGATATCATGGAAAATGTGTTGAGGTTTTAGCAATACATAGAGCAGCTGCTTGTATAATTCAGTCAGTTACTGCTGCCACACAGTTGTCTATTGATGGCTTACAGGCAATGGCAGGATCAAGTTTTGCAAAAGCAGTGAAAGAGGGCCAGTTTGCTGATCCAGCTTTCACCAGTGAGACACGGGTCAGGTGGCATTGACCAAGGCCTGTCTCTTTCAAAATTATAGGAACATGATCACTGCCTTGTGGATTATTGTCGAGCCTCCAAGAAAAGTGGGAGAATAGTGAAAGGGAGCAAATTGAGATCAATAGCAGTATAGGACTGACTAGGTGCATGAAAATAAGTAGAAGAACCAGTATTGAAAAGAGAAAGGCTGTGATCAGAGAGCATATGCTCTATGGAGCAAACCCCTCCTATCAATATCAGCACTCCCCAGAGGAGATGATGTCCATTAAAGTCCCCCAGGATTAAAAAGGGAGATGGCAACTGTTCAATGAAAGCATCAAGGTCTGATTTATCATAGGTCTTTCCAGGAGACAGGTGGAGAGAATAAACAGTGATGGTACAACCCAAGGAAACACAGATGGCTACAGCCTCCAAGGGTGTGTTGAGCGACAAAGACAGGGTGGGCACATGCTGATCAATCAACAGTGCCACCCCTCCATGCATTCATCCATCATGCAACCTGTCATTTCTGTACAAAAAAACCCACCAAAAAGTAACTATATTGGCAGGTTTCAAAAATGTTTCCTGTAAGGAAGACATACAGCATGGTAGGAAGCAATCAGTGTTTTGATGTTATCCAGATTAGAACGTAAACCAACAGTCCCATGGTATCAAGGTGGCCATTTTTATTTATGTGTAGGCAAATTGGGTGAGAACCCTTCTGTTTACGATTACGTCTTTTTTCTTTACTGTCTTTATTCGAGGGAGGTCTATCTACCTCCATGGATCCTGCAGGTCTTTGGTGTTGGAAGGGGATTCCAGCGATTAAGGACTTGAATGAATGATTGTTTTGCATCTTGGGGTGGGAGAAGATGTATCCAAGGAAATGCTCATACATGGAACCAAAGGAAGTGGATCTTAAGATTTGTTGGAATGTATGTAAGGGACAGAGATGAGTGTTAAGTTGATTCACCAACTTTTTTAACCATGGAGGTCAAACGACTTTTCATTTTTGAGACACAGAGAAATCTGTCTGCACTCCCACTGTAGTTGTGGAACAAAATGTGGCAGCATACATCTGAGATGAAGTGATGGACAGCAACTTTCGAGCCTCAGGATAAGTAATGTTATGAATCATTTTCAAACACTGCACCTCTTTTTCTTCCAGTCATTTAGGGCAAGAACAAAAGTGGAATGGATGAGAGCCATTGCAATTGATGCAATGAGGGCCCATTTCATACTCACAGATATCATGGTCCTTGCCACCCACCATGAAGCTCTACAAGGGAACACACTACAATGTCAAACAAAGACACTGCAGCAATGTCAGGGTTTCATGAGCACTATACCCAAACACCAGCATCAGATACAATGTCCACAACACCTGTTGAGAACATCCAATACTGCTACTTGGTTGATCCCAGCCTGAGTGGACCAGCCAATTGACCCCAAGCCCAAAATTCTGTCTACAGGAATTCAAGGCCAAAGTAGTGTGTTAGGGTTGGACCCCTCAACCACAAGGATCCTTTCCTCCCCTTCACAGGTCGCCACGCATGGCAAACACGTGAGTGGATGTTTAGATCCCAGAGGAGGTAAATTGAAAGAACAGAACCTTCCCTGGGAGGTCCCCTCACCACATACAACAATCCACACTGAGGGGGTTTAAGCTGGTATTTACTCTCCTGCACCACATACTGTCAGCATTATAGTGAAAGATGAATAATTGCTAGCTCTGACATCAATTATATAACAAAATGATTATAAAAAAATTGTTGCATTCTCACTTTGATAGGGATTATGAAAAACTACAGCAATGATATTATGGTTGCAAGTTTGTGATCCTCTAAACCATAACATCAATAATGTAGTTGGTCCTTAATATTTTATACAACAAACCACTGTAAAAAGACTATTTTTGATTGGCCTAGCAATGTCACTCACCGAAAATATAAAAGATTTAACAGAATGGAAATGTTACCTCATAAATAAAACTTTTACACTACATGTTTATGTAATTTATCAATAATAATAAAAAAACATTTTAGGTAGAATCCACTGTCTCAAAATGCAGAATAAATAAGTACTAACCACATTTTAATAACAAAATATACATTAAACAGTGTTTGATTACCTCTAGGTACAAATAAATAAAAGATAACATTGAACAATGACATTAGTGAACGTCAAAAAGATGTCCTGATGCTCAACTATTACAACTTTAAGAACAATTCACAAGGAAATTAAAATTTTTTTCTCTTTGTAATAAATCTTGTGAAGAAAAAAAACGATTTTATTTTCACAGTTTTTAAGGTCAGGAACATCTTAAAAGCCTATAATGATTTTCACTAAACAGTTTTGGTAAGGAATGTGTCAGAAAAAAAAAAGACTAAAAAAATAATTCACTATTCACCAAATATTACAAATTTATGTATAACACAACTTGATATTAATAAATGGAAAAATTGTTCTGTTATATGTATACACATTGTAGCACATTTCTATATATATCACAAAAAATTATTCAAAAATTATGCACATTTTACACACAAACAAAACTGCATTTGACTATTTCTACACGACTATTCATTACACAGATATCTTATAAACACACATTTACATTTCTTATGTTTTTTCAGATAATTTATTTCATAGTCTGAAGAAGACAGTACACTTGTAAGCAAAAATTTATACTTAAGAGTAGAAATGGAAGTATCCAAGATTAATACTGAACTTTTGTTGTGGAGTTTAAACCTTCACGTTTTTATTTTTTAGTTTTTAATTTGTATTACATTTCTAGCTCTAATGAGATATCTATGTGGAGAATTCGAATAATGAATTAGAACCATTTAGTCTATGATATCCTACAGTCATCAATTTTATTTTAATTAAATAAAATCACCAAAACACTTAAGCATGACTTAAGTAATACTTAAGTGAATTTGGCAAATTTACCAATGTAAGAAGCTGTACAAATAATTATAAAAAGTACGTTTGTGATGTTACAAAAACATGTAGGTTCAAGTGATAGAAATGAAATAAAAACCCTATAACCTAAATGCTTTAGGAAAGTGGACCTTTCAAAAGCACTCAGGTTATAAGGGTTTACATTTCATTTATAAAATGCATGTATTATAAATGCTTGTATATCAAATTCACAAGCACGGGATCTTTGTCTCACCATTATCCAAAATGTGATTTTCCTCAAATCAGTTTATAAGAATGAGTTTTAACAACCTTTTATGTCAACCTCTACATACACACACATATTTAGACTTTATAGATTGATAAGCATATTAGTATATTATTACTTTCAACTAAAAGTTCAGTTCCATTTGACAACTTTAAATTTTGTATGTAATATTTACAATTCATTTGTACATTTTAACTTTCCATATGGTAAACTGATATTGAATAATAAATTAGGTACAATTGCATAACATTATTCACACAATAAAATTAATTTAGGTCACTATATGGTAAGGTAAAAGGACTCGAAAACCCCATAAATATTGTATAAGTATCACCATTATCCTAGGCCTGTGTTTCTATGGTAATGAGCCTCGAATGAGATGAAATTGCAATCTATACCACAAGGTGGAGCAATTTAAAGAATGCATTACTTTTATCAAGTTTTCATTAATTATTTAATTAATTCTCTTTTTCTGTACCTAAAGACCATTTATCATAACAAAAACTAATAATACCTCTCACGTAACCTAGTTTAACAACAAATGCCTAAGCTTCTTAACTGGCAAAAAAGATAAAATCTTATAAAATGTGAACCTTTACTCACATAAAAATAACATTAAACGTTCAGGTGCATTACCATTATGGTTTGGTATATGTGTTACCCAGAGAAAGAATTTTCAGCTAATCATATTTAAAAACTATTTACCTTTGCAAATAAAGTTTTGCCAGTGCCTGGAGGTCCATACATAAGAACATTCCGATACATTCCTTTATTTTTCTTTGTGTTGCGAGTGGCAATAGCTATGTCTCTTAACCTTTCTTCTAAGGAAGGCTGAAACCAAGTTAGCAATAACTGAGAAAATTACCAAACAGCAAGATAACCATAAAAAACATAGTGGTGTTATAAAAAACTAAACTTAGCTTTAATTAATTTACCACAGGAAAGAACCCACAAGAACACAGTTTTCAAATAGAAAACATGGTGATGTTACAAAAAACTAAACTTAGCTTTAATTAATTTACCACAGGAAAAACCCCACAAAAAACACGGTTTTCAAATAGAAAACATGGTGATGTTACAAAAAAACTAAACTTAGCTTTAATTAATTTACCACAGGAAAAAACCCACAAAAAACACAGTTTTCAAGTAGAAAACATGGTGGTGTTACAAAAAACTAAACTTAGCTTTAATTAATTTACCACAGGAAAAAAACCCACAAAGAACACAGTATTCAAATAGAAAACATGGTGATGTTACAAAAAACTACACTTAGCTTTAATTAATTTACCAAAGGAAAAAAAACCCACAAAAAACACAGTTTTCAAGTAGAAAACATGGTGGTTTTACAAAAAACTAAACTTAGCTTTAATTAATTTACCACATGAAAAAACCCACAAAGAACACAGTTTTCAAATAGAAAACATGGTGATGTTACAAAAAACTAAACTTAGCTTTAATTAATTTATCACAGGAAAAAACCCACAAAAAAACACAGTTTTCAAGTAGAAAACATGGTGGTGTTACAAAAAACTAAACTTAGCTTTAATTAATTTACCACAGGAAAAATCCCACAAAAAACACAGTTTTCAAATAGAAAACATGGTGATGTTACAAAAAACTAAACTTAGCTTTAATTAATTTACCACAGGAAAAAAACCCCACAAAAAACACAGTTTTCAAATAGAAAACATGGTGGTTTTACAAAAAACTAAACTTAACTTTAATTAATTTACCACAGGAAAAAACCCACAAAGAACACAGTTTTCAAATAGAAAACATAGTGGTGTTACAAAAAACTAAACTTAGCTTTAATTAATTTACCACAAGAAAAAAACCCACAAAAACACAATTTTCAAATAGAAAACATGGTGTTACCAAAAACTAAACTTAGCTTCAATTAATTTACCACAGGAAAAAAACCCACAAAAAACACAGTTTTCAAATAGAAAACATGGTGGTGTTACAAAAACTAAACTTAGCTTCAATTAATTTACCACAGGAAAAGAACTCACAGAGAACACAGTTTTCAAATAGAAAACATGGTGGTGTTACAAAAACTAAACTTAGCTTCAATTAATTTACAACAGGAAAAGAACCCACAGAGAACACAGTTTTCAAATAGAAAACATGGTGGTGTTACAAAAAACTAAAATTAGGTTTAGGTAATTTACCACAGGAAAAAAACCCCACAAAAAACAGTTTTCAAATAGAAAACATGGTGGTGTTACAAAAAACTGAACTTAGCTTCAATTAATTTACCACAGGAAAAGAACCCACAGAGAACACAGTTTTCAAATAGAAAACATGGTGGTGTTACAAAAAACTAAAATTAGGTTTAGGTAATTTACCACAGGAAAAAAACCCACAAAAAACAGTTTTCAAATAGAAAACATGGTGGTGTTACAAAAAACTGAACTTAGCTTCAATTATTTACCACAAAAAAACAAACAAAAATAATAGTTTTCAAATAGAAAACACATTGATGTTATAATAAATTAAACTAATTAATTTACCTGACATATTTGTTTATCATTAAAGTTTTATTTCCCAACAAATATTTCTTCAGTGTTAACCCTGTCAGTAAAGTGTTTGATATAAAATAAAACTGACATATTAAATAAATAAAACTCAATTTAATCAGTCTGGTAAGAACATTACGTTACTGCAGTGAGTGACAATTATCTAGCTACTACAAATGCAGACAATATTGCTTAAACAGCCACAAGTAAGCAAGAATTCACAAACTGTTCTCTACACATACATACCCCCCTCCCATTTCTGAAGGACTACAGAACAAAAGTAACCTTAGATTTAATAAAGAAAGCCAATTATTTCAAGAGGAAAATCCCCAACCCCTACTAAAATTCCAGTACCCACCCCTGTATACATAAGCATGTCAAGTTAAGACTCTGTCAAACATCACTCTGTAATTCAGCTGTCATTATCCTCCACCTGACATATTAATAAATATACAACCAGAAAATAAGTTGGTAAAATAAATATTGTTCTTTGTTTCCAAATCTCCATCACTAATAACAATAACACAGTTTAACTAACTGAAGTTAACTTATTTTTAAACCTGCAAACCTTGCATCTAAATTTAGTTATTTGCACTTTTCTTCTTTAATTTTCACAATTTCTGTTTTAACTTCTTCACTAAATACTATGAAAATACTTTAAAAAATAATAACAATATAGAAAAAATTATGTAATCATAAAAGTAATAATGGAAAAAATAACCTCTAAAACAACTCCTTGCAGTGCATCAGTTGCTTTACTGAATAACCTTCGAGAAGTTTTGATCGGGTGCTTAACAGCTTCAAAAGCAGCAATGCGAGAAGTTTCTCTGACAAGTGATGGTTTCCCAAGGCGTGCTTCAATGTACCTTGCTGCAACACCTGTCCCCATCTTTGCTGAGTATACACCAATAGCTAATAATGTAAGCCCAGCAGCCTAAATAACAATAAAAGTAAATGTTTTTTTACTAACAACCATATTTCTACCCATAAATATTCATTAAGAAAAGGGCAGAACTTTAGTAAATCATGAGACAGCATATTTTACTTTGAAAGCACAGAAAAGGCATAAAACTATATCTGTAAAGTTTTGTAATTTCCTTAAAATTTTACTTATACGGGGTGTTTAGAAAGTCACTGTGCAGTTTTGTAATCATACATTCATTCAGTCTATTTCAAGCCAGCAACTGATAGCGGTGTTTAGAAACAAAATAAGAAGGATCCAGGCCTGTAATGATGCTAACGGTGGTCACTTTCAACATTGTTTATAACATTCATATTTATCTCCTGTATTCTATATTGAAACATGTCTGTTAATAAATATATAAGTGCACAGTGACTTTCCGAACACCCTGTAGAATAATAGGCTGGTGGTACTGCAGTTAAACTCTGGAAGAGGCCCAGAGAATATATTAAGATTATTTTTCACACATACACAAAAAAATACATTTACAGATTTCAAACACTGCATGTATTTCATAGTGAAATTCTAATCATTTTCAAATTTTTAAAGTAATCATAATTTGAAATTGTTTAAAAAAGAGGTTATAAAAATTAATTTTTTTCACTTCATTGTTTTTTTACCACAAAGCTACACAATGTGTATCTGTACTCTGTTCACCAAAGGGAATCACAAACTTTGGTTTTTAGCATTGTAAATCCATAAATCTACTGCTAACTCACTTGAAAACTCTTTTAAACAACCCAATACTAAAATACAGATACTTAAACATGCACAAAGAGTCATATGCCTGGTAAATGTGTTTAACATTCCTAAACCATAAACATCGGTTACTTTTCAGAAGTGAAAAACTCCACGTTCTAGTCCTCGTTTTAATAGTAGAATTTTGAAAAAAAAAGAAGCGAATATTGCTTGTTGATTTGAATAATTATATTCTGTGTTCTGATGAGTTTCTCTTTCACCAAAGAGCATCAGTGAATGCAAAAAGTACATTATAAACAATATTACATCATCAAATGATGTATTCATATTTTTCTAATTATAATTTAAGTTTTTGGTTTCCTTATTTTTTTTTTTTTTGCTTTAACATATCAGAAAATATAACATCGTGGTACAACAAACTAACTGATACACAAGTCATGAAAGTGATAATAATAATAATAATAAAAAAAGACATTAAATTCATTACTCCAAAAACATTACAGTTAATATTCAATGTTCGTGTTATTAATTTATATTTACAACATTTGTAAAAACTATACTACGAAATATTCATTAAAGGTTTTATGAACAACATTTCTCAATTGTCAAGTTCTAAACTTAAAAAGACTTGGACATTTGCATTTGAAAGAAAAAAATATTGTGTATCTTAAACATATTCTATAACAAGAAATACATATGACACTTTAAATACACAAGAAATACACATGACACTTTAAATACCATACCGTAGCAGAAACTCTGTCCCAGTCTGTGATGAAACTCTGAAATCCAGCTCCAAGCACTGATCCAGCAGTCCTAAATATTTATGAGTATCATATGTATATGCAGGTAGATATTTTTACCGGTAAAATATAAGAATTTCATTATCACGTGTAACAAAGAAATATACAACAAAAAGCACAGCATGAAACAACTCACACTGACTGTTGAGTACGTTTGTTGTTTTTTACAACAATTAGTGACTCCTCACATCATTGAACAAATTAACAGTCACACACAAAAATACGCTAATACAGTAAACGTAATAAAAACTGGAAGAACTATAGAGAAACGATGGAAAACAACAATTCAGCAGTGAAAATGGATACAATCATCTATCTATTTAATTTAGCTTTTTTTTTAAACCTTTTTCAAAATTTAGATTGCAATCTCATAGAACAAAAAAAACTTCCACAGAAAACTGTTATGTTTCAAAAAAATACAGAACAGCATTTAACATGGCTCTGTGCAACACCAACATGTTCTGTTCTGTAACATGGTTCAATATAGTACCTATGTGTTTAGTAAAATGATTCTATATGGTACCAATATGTTTAGTAAAATGGTTCTATGTAGTACTCATATAATTTATAAAATGGCTCTGTACATCACCAATACATTTTGTAACATGGTTCTCCACCACACCAACGTATTTTAACAAATTAACAAGTATTAAAGGGTGAGAAAGAAAAGTTTTGTTTGTTTTTGAATTTTGTACAAAACTACACGACGGCTATCTCTGCTAGCCCTCCCTAATTTAGCAGTGTAAGACTAGAGGGAACTCTAGTTGGGCTACTCTTTTACCAACAAATAGTGGGATTGACCGTAACATTATAATGCCCCCATGGCTGAAAGGGCGAGCATGTTTGGTGCAATGACGATTTCAACCTTCGACCCTCAGATTACGAGTCAAATGCCTTAACCCACCTGGCCATGCTGGGCCTTGAAAGAAAATTTAAAAAACATACTTAATGGATTCCAAAACTGTTGTTCTGTTCTCGGCAGCTTTAAGCCTTATTTGTTCTAAGTGTAGATCTTGATTTTCCCGATCCACTTTTGCTTTTGCTTTCATCTCTGCTTCAACTCTTGCCATCTCGTTCTTTTTCCTGAGCTCCATCTCATGTTCCAAGGTAGCTACAACCAAAAGTGATAAAGGAAGTCAATATATACATACGTGAAAATACACAAACAAAAATCTGAAATCTGTCTGGTAAATATCACAGTCTTACCTTTTCGTAATGCCTCTTGTTTGGCTACTGACTCTTCTTGTTTTCTAAGATTTTCTTCATTTGCCTTTTGCTGAAGACAAAAAAATGAATTTAAAAATAATAAATTTACAAACACTAATTCTAAATCTTTTTAAATTACTAAGAAGATATTACTTTCAAGAGACAACTTATTATTTTATTCCAAGCTTAAAATAAATATTTCTCATTACAGATGTTTGAACATAAAATAAGAATCTACTGCTAATTTGAGAAACCTGTTCAATAAACATTTTAAAAGCATGACATTTTGATGTTTCTGGAGATGAAAATATTAGAACTTTTCATAACTGAATCTACTCCGTAAGTGTTTTCCAAATAAAATAATAACTTTACAATATGAATATCATTCATTCCAGAGTGAATTATGTGTTATTGAAAGGCAAAATGTAGCACAAAATATCCACATTAAGGCAGAACTTACACAAAAACAGTTTATTTGACTTCACTGTTTGGTGAAAATGATATATTTTTATATCTATTTAGCCATAAAAATACTGAGTAAGAGACTGTTCTGTATCACTTGAGAAAAACCTATGCATTATAAATGTTGCACAATGTACTAAAAGTAAACTACTTATAACCTGCCCAGTTACTACATAACAAAATGTTACTGGTGACTGATGCTTCTTCATTTGTAATGTAAATTTTCTAATAATCTAATTATAAGAGAATCAGTGTTTAAAAATATAGCTATTTTGTGTGAAGAGATAAAGTATTGTCTTGGAATTATCAAATTATGAATTGGACATAACACATTTAAAAGACCAATTCACAATTTGATAATTCCAAGACAATACTTTATCTCTTCATACAGAGAAGCTTCAGATACAAGTTCAGTAATGAATAGAATACAATTAAAAATGTCACGAGTACAGTACTAGTTTAATGCAAAAGCATTCTAATAACATGTAGTACTGGTGCTATTAATGTATGCTTCATATTTGTTCAGCAGGCAAGCAGCTCAAAATACTTAAATATAACACAGTGACAGACAGTAAGTAGAAGATTGGTTTTCATGTTTATTTGTTAATAACTTAAACCAATAATTTTTTGTTGCATTTCTTTCATTGAGTACAAAATCTGTTAAAAACTTTCTTTTAATAAGTTTCAGAAGTACTTTGCATAAAATATATTTAATTTTTAAAAATTGTTTGATATACAGATTCAATACGATTCAAAAATATTAGTAAAAATCTTCCATTTAGAAAAATAAGTCTAGAATCTAACAATAATTTTACAGCTTTAACACATTTAATTTTCAAAATGTTTTATTATTATATTTATCGTCCACTGTTACTTCTTAAAAGCAGAAAAAAAGCTTCCATGCATTCTCAAGACTCATAAACAGTATCAAAAAAATATATAAATTTTGTTCCTTGAGTCAAATATTTCTCCCCTACATACAGTGGTAGTTCTAAAGTGACTCTATTTAAATACTACCAATTTATATTTTCACCATAGATCATCTTCTAACTGATGTAACATTAACGCTCGCAAGTGCAAAAATCACTTGTCGATTTAGTACTATTCAATAAACAAAACCTTAACATTTATTACTCTGTAAAAAGTCTGACATCGGAGATTACTTTTTGTTTTATGCAAAATAATGAAATGTTTATATTTCATTACCACTAACTTGTTCTTTGTAATTTTTAAACGAGTTTTTATACTAAATTTTTGTATATATTTTAAAGTACATAGTTTGTTGTATTTTTTAGTGAAGTGACAATGTTCTAAATTGGATTCAACACAACAGAAAACAGAATTACAATTATCGTTACCTGCTGAAGGAGTTGATCTTCATAACGCTTTCTCGCTAACTGATCTTGGTATTGAGCTCTCTAGAAGAGATAACATAGAAACAAAATTACGTTTTCATTAAATTCCAACTCGTACGAATGACACTGATTTTGATGGTTAACATTGTGATGTTTCACAAGAAGGTTTTGCATATTCTATTGTAAAGATAACACAACATACTTCACAAGGGATCACAACAGTCAGTGAATATTTAATATGATAACAAAGAAAATGTCCCTATTTAAAGCCTAAATATTTAAAAAGAATCGACTATGGACCAACCTTACTTGAGTAACACTTTTAGAATAATTATGCAATACAACTTAAACTATCTCCATTTGTAAACACTGATGAATTAATAAGTTAGCCTTTAAAGTGTTTACTAGGCAAACTTTCATAGTTAGTTGTTAACTTACAATAACTTACCTTACTTTGCTTGTTATTAAATGCAAACTCCCACGATAGACTACCTGTGCTGCACCCAACATAGGTATTGACACCCAGTTTTTAGTGTTATGAACCTTCAAACTTACCACTGAGCACTGGGAAAGAGGGCAACAAAGATTGTAACAATTTAGTCATGTCACTTATGTTGTACCTCAGACTCTATTTAACTTCTGTTATAAATATTTGAAACATCAAAATTAGAATTACTTTTGTACTTAGTGAGGAATTTTCAAGCAACAATTTTTGTAGATTACCATATAAATACAAACACTGTGTAACTATACAAGGTATGATATCTTTGTTGAATACCTGCTGATGTTGTTTTGTTTCCTCGGCTATAGTTTTACGTCTCTCCTCCTGCTGGATTCGGGCTTGATCCATCTTAGTTTGTTCAATTTGTAGTTCATATTCCTTGATTAGTTTTTGATGCTCCAGTTGAATAGTATGCTCCTGCATTTTGGAAAGGTCTAATGCTTCTTTGGAAAACCCTGGGAAATAACAGCAATGCTTGATACCTCTTTGACAACAAGATATAGACAAAAAAACTTTGCTTAAATCACAATGCCATTATATCTCTTCAGAACTGACACAATGGTTTTCAACAGCTAATTAAATATACTCTTCTTATGTTATTGCTTATGAAGATTAGAGTGCACTGTTTCATCAGTTTTGTACTCTCGCTGTTAATGGTATTTTTCTTCACATTAACCATCACAAATTTCAACCTGTTTCAGTATGCTATTTTTGAAAATAACAATTAAAACCTGAACTATAAATTTTTATTACAGTTTTTGTAGTTGCAATGTTTCAATATAAAAACAGTTGTTAAATATACTTATTTATTGATGTGATTAACGAACTGAAGGAAAAATATGTCGAAATGAGAAGAAGACAAAATGATGAGAAAATTTCTGAGCAGATATTCAACAAAAAACCGTAAAATGGTTAAACATTAGAGACGTCAAACAACATTCCTGCTCTGGTCTTATGGGAAAATATCAAACAACTAGAAGACATTTTACATCTGACAAATGAGTCAATATTTAAGTTATATACATAGGAATAAGTTACATACAGTTAAGATTGAATATTCTTAAGTCTTTTCTGCATTGAAGGGAAGCCTCTAAAATAAAAAATTTACATGACAAATTGTTGAGTTTATATAGACTAAAGTGGTCAAGGTTTGTTATTTATAATATTGTTTGTATTTAAGTTAATAAAATATAAACATTTTATTCTGTATTACACATTTTCCATGTTTTAGCCAATTTCTTAGTACTGCAGAATTATTGTTCTTATTGTCTATAGTACTTACAATATTATCACAGAAAACATTATAAATAACTGAAAAATGCAGAATAAATAACAATTACATCAGGACAAGTCAAACTTTACATCCACTCTTCCTACATGATGAGTTGATAAAGAAACAATTTTGAGATCTGTTAATACATTAATCAGTTGGGCTGAACAAACTTGAATCAATTGCAAATAACAATAACAAATTATAATGATGTCACTTAAGTTATTTGGCTAGTTGGAATTATCACAAACACTAATTTGATCAATTAATTATTTTCAAAAACTGATTAATTTAGCAAAATTTTGACTAATCAGTAATATGTGAAACTATTTCATCCAATCAATGTACATAGATAATCCATATAACAGTTAATCGTCCAACTCTACAGAAAATTACAGGGGTTTAAGAAAGGAATCGACTTCCTGGAAAAAGTGCGTTTAAAACTTATTTTTCCAAAGGATGAAAAATGTAAGGAAAGTTTATATATAATATATAAAGTTTATATAACATTTACAGTAAAACAAAACGTATAAATTAAAACACATGACAATAACAAATTATTATTAGTAGTAGAACATTTTTAAAAAATCTCTAAGCAATGTTTTTGGTGAATTAATTAGCAATATTTAGGAAATATTTGATTTAATAATAGAAGTAGCACCCCATAAACAATAATGGTTTGAATGCTCTGACGTAATAATCGTGTGTGTGTGTGTGTGTATATATATATATATATATATATAAACACCTTTAAAAATTGAAACATTCTATGAAATATTCATGCACCATGATAAAAAAATTTTAACTTAGTGACCTAATCATAAAAATAAGTGTGAAAACTAATGTATTTTGGCTTATTTTTTTATTCTTTAAAGATTTCTCTATAGTCCATGAAATATTAAATGTGTTTTACTTGATCTTTCGAGGTCTTTTGCTGCTTTGGCTGCTCTTTCTAATGCTGTTGAGTCAAATCTGTAAGCTTCCATTTTTCCTCCCTTAATTTTGTCATCTCCTCCACCACCTTTATCGCCTCCTCCTTCACTACCAGAAGACATTCCTGCAGCATCGCTGGGAAACTGAGGAAGTTCTGGAGGTTGTTCCTTTCTTAGTCCAAATAACCAAGACATACTGACTGATCCCAAACAAAATGAAGACTAGATTTTAAGCGGTACTAAAAGTAAGACAATATAGCACTTTCTTTCACAATTAACCTTACTCAATCCACGTGCTATCTACAAATGGTTTGCTCAGTTTCGTCAGTTGGTTGCCACTAACAGGTGAAACAACCAAAAACGAATTTAAATGAATATAATTTTAGCGAAATAAAACACCAGTAATATCAGTTAAATTCAGTGTTATACACATATGCATACTTTTTACCTCTACACACATAATTTAAAACTGCTTTTATTTTTATTACAGGTTTTCTTGTTGACGAGCTGAGTTATTGATAACATGCCCTCGTTTGGCTAAACATGTGTTAGGCCTACGTTTCGTAAATAGTGAATGTTCTTATTTTAAATTACATATTTGAATAACTCATCACTTATGACGACTAAAATTTCAAAAGTCGATATCATAAAGCAAGCGATTCAATTTCAAAAGTTAACAACAATGTTTTGTATTAATTTTCAGTTATAACAAAGAAAAGCGATGTTCTATCCAAACTTCACCAAGAAAAAAATGTCGAACATAAGTCTGCCACTGATCAGTGAGATCCATTCATCGGCGTTACTTTTCATTTACGAGTTTTTTGTTTTCAAAAAAATAATATTGTTAAGTACAACGCTTTAGCATAGTAGATTATTACTAAGTGGTACAATTTTGTGAATATAATATTTGCACTAAGTAAGCAACTTTTTGGCTGAAAGTAGTACTGTATCTATGCAGAGAATGAAAACGAGTTAACTCTACCAAATCACAGTTCTAGCATCTAGTCACTCTTAAAAAATTTGATTGAAATATTTATTATTCCCCTCATTTCTATAGTATATGAATGGCTTTTTTTAAATGTAACTGAACCACACTTTTCAGTTTTCAATTTTAAACAATTATCGTCAACAATAAAATCACACTCAAATAAAAATAATACAATATCTTATCATGAAAAATTATAGTATTATTTGAAACGGTTTACAATTCACCTAAATCCACTTTCATATGGCACAGATCTAGACCAAATATACCATTTAGAAGTAAATTAAATAATCTAAATGCAGTTTAAGGTGTAGAAAATGTTAGGAATTGTTCAAGTTGTTTATTAAGCTAAAGTAGAAAGTTTTATTAGTCCTATTAAATAACACAACTCCAAATCTGCCGAGGGCTTAACTGAATATTTCATTACAGACTTACATTACAGAGTATGAATGCAACTGAAAGTGTAAAGATTATTAGGTGCAGAGTGGTTTATTACGCTAATATTTGCTTTTAATAATTAGTTTTTCAGATGTTTTATTCTGTCATTGATGTTTTCTACTTTTTTGACGTCTTTCTTTGTATTGTTCATGTCTTTTTTTTTACGTTACTTTTGACTTGGTCAGTTTTATCAAAATAGATGTTCAATACTTTTCAAGCCAATTAATGTAATATCTCAGTACATCTTCAATAGATTCATTGATCTTGTCTTCAGTCAGGGTTATTATCATTTATAACTGTTATTTTAATTGTACCAAATAGTATGTCTCTAACTTTTAGTTCCACCTATACATTTTTGTCATGCTATAATGTTCTCCTAATTTTCTCTCTTCTTTATTGTTTTATTTTTCGGTCTCATCCTACTTAATCTCCTTATAATTGTTAATTTATTGTATTTCTTCTTTTAATTTTTAATTTATTTTTATAATATACTGTTCCATTCTTCCTTCTCTTCTCTGAACTTCTTCCTTCCTCTAATTTCTTTGTTTTCTTTAAACGTTTTATCTCTTTCTATATGTTATTCGTTTCTTTGTCTTATCGGATATAATAGGTTTCTTTACTCATTCTGTTGTGTTCAGTTTTATACAATTTATATGCACATAATAAAATGCGACGCTACAAAAACAATAGAACACAAATAGATGTTGTGTGGCTCTGTTTTTGACAACAAACAAACAAAAACAGCAATTTGTAATTAAGGGAACACAATTTTGGACTGAAAAACACACGTCGTTTGTATTATTAAAAACAAACAAACAAAAAAAAACAACAAAAGCATGTGTTTATATCGTTACAAAATTCATTGTGTAAAAGTTCACGCGAATCTGCGTTTGGGGAGCATAATGTAGGTTGTGAAATAATAATGTTTGTGTTTATTTTTCACCGCCATGTTTTTTATTTCTGCAGGGTGTCTTTCTTGTAGTTTTGTGTGAGTCGAGCACCCTAATCACCTGGCCATGCAGGGCCCAAAAACACATCAGCTTAAACTAACTCGTAGAAAAGCAACTGTAATAGTGTAAAATAATGAAATTCTCGTTCGTTACCTCTCCCCGCGTCCTCCACTGGTACAGCGGAAAGCCTACGGATTTACATCGCTAAAATCAGGGGTTCGATTCACCTCAGTGGACTCAGCAGATGATCTGATGTGGCTTTTCTATGAGAATATACACGCACCCCTCCGCGCTGTAAGCCGTTGATGGGAAAACTTGGTACTAATTAAGCCTAATTTACATTTTAAAAAATATTACAACTTTTTTCCCTGTTAGATCACTGGGAAATTTACCGATATCTCGGAAGTCCGATTCGTCCCTTGCCGTCCAGTTGTCGATGGCTTTAAATTACTCGTGATTATTATAATAATGTTTCGAATAACAATGACATTCTTTCGTCTGAGTTTCAACGTTAAAACAACAAATTTTCTTTGTTCTTACCAGGTTCCTTGTTGGTACTATCGTGTTTAAGAGATGTAACTAGGTTTAAATCGTTACATATTGTCGTACTAAGTGAACCATTAGCCTTCCTAAACTTAACTGAACTGTAAATTAGGTTAGGAATAACCAGTTTTTAATTCAGTTTGATTGTCTTTTTTTATTATTATTATTTGGCGTCCACAACCAGTAAACTCTGCACAAGGTCTATAACAATGAAACGTTCAAGTTCTACAGTGCCTGGGATGGTATAATGTTTAAAACTGACATAACACCATAATCAGATGTATCATTCAGTCACTTCCAAGAACTTTTACATTTCCATATACTGACTGACTCGTTCATAACCCTATACATATTTAAAGAGTTTGTTTGTTTGGGAATTTCGCACAAAGCTACTTGAGGGCTATCTGTGCTAGCCGTCCCTAATTTAGCAGTGTAAGACTAGAGGGAAGGCACCTAGTCATCACCACCCACCGCCAACTCTTGGGCTACTCTTTTACCAACGAATAGTGGGATTGACCGTCACATTATACACCCCCACGGCTGGGAGGGCGAGCATGTTTAGCGCGACGCGGGCGCGAACCCGCGACCCTCGGATTACGAGTCGCACGCCTTACGCGCTAGGCCATGCCGGGCCTATTTAAACAGAAAGCAGTTATATGAAACGCAAGTAAGCGCCACCTGTTTTTGTTGTTGTTACTGTATATTTTATCGGACAACGTATTTTGAATTGTAAATTTTCTAATAATGTTTCTTTCTTGGACAAGTGCATCTTTATAAAAATTAACAACTGCTGTTGTATATATATTTTGGAAACACTGTTTACAGTTAAAACTTATCAACGGAAAATTAAATAAAGCTCTTCGCTGCTGATAGAACAAGTATAGAGAGAGTAAGTTTACAGCAATTTTAAAGACGACTGGAGTTCAATCTATTGAATTCCATCCCGTTTGTATTAATATATCTGTTTTAGGACTGTTTGTTTGTTGAGGTACCTGAAGTCATTGACTAAAGAGGTAGAAGCCACCTGTCACCAACTTTTGGGCTTTTCTTTTTGAGACTGAATTGAGGAATTTGATTGTTACTCTTATAATGCACCCTCAACAAAAACAAGTGCAAAGCACGTTTTTTACGTGATATTTTTTGTGGTAACGGGACGCAAACTTGGATCCTGATATTCACAGCTCTGCACGTTAACCTTTCTTTCTTTCTAGGCCCGGCATGGCCAAGCGTGTTAAGGCGTGCGACTCGTGATCTGAAGGTCACGGGTTCGAATTCCCATCACACCAAACATGCTCGCCCTTTCAGCCGTTAAAGCGTTTTAATGCGTGGTCAATCCCACTATTCGTTGATAAAAGAGTAGCCCAAGAGTTGGCGGTGGGTGGTGATGACTAACTGCATTCCTTCTAGCCTTACACTGCTAAACTGGGGATAGATAGCGCAGATAGCCATCGTGTAGCTTTGCTCGAAATTCAAAACACAAACAAACTAGACCACAATGTGATGTGGCTTATATTACTCCGTGTACCGAGTTCGTACCGTATGTATCTGTTGTACTTTCATCTTTTTATTAATTCAGTAATTAAATTAAATAGCAAAATATATAGTTTCCCCAATAATATGAAATCTCTCCTAACTATATTTATTTTATTATAGATGCTTGTTTAACTTAAATTTATATCTAGAATTGTGTTAACTTATACTCTTAAACGTGTATTGCGAGATTCCCGCCTATTTTCTAAATTTATAGAATATTCTCAAGTGTAAGAAACAACAATATGTTTTACGAATGCACTAGCGTGTTGTTGGGTGAACTGAAATTTCTAGAACTTCGCCCTAGCATTTACAAAATGACACGCCGAGAGAAAACTTATGTTGGTTTGCTACAATTTCTATACTATAAACCTTAGAAGCTACAACTGCTTCAACGCTTATTTATTGGGAAGCTACAGATATTTGACTAGAAACACTTGCAGATTTTGAATATTACAAACCGATTAACTTCAGTGGATTACCATCAGACGTTAGCATTTCCACGAAAGCATTAGATAATTTCAGCGGTACAAAACTCACTTTTGATCAGTGAAGAGCTAGTTAGCTCCCCGTTAAGTGAATTGTACCTACATCAACTGAGATTTAGTGCGGTCGTCGTGAACCCTCGACACGAAATCAAGGAAGTTCCAGACAAGATAGCAAACTCAAAACTGTTTGTAAGTTTGTAAAAGTTTTATATACAAATCATTATTTGTGAGAACTGCTCTATTATAAATTGTATTGTTGTTTGTATGTTAAAATATAATTGTGTTAAGAAAGAAAATTGTGTATATTACTCTTGTTGGCAAATATAAGTTTGACCTTTCTCTACGTTTAATTAACTTCTGAATTTAAATTACAATTTAACTCAGTTTTAGACAATTTTAAATTGTAATACCTAACATTATAAACTGGAGGCTTGTCCGAGATAAATTGTAATATGTATTATGTTTTATATTAAATTTTTATAGGTCGAAATTCCAGTGGTTAGCGTAAAGGTGCGTGAATTTAGAAATCCTTGGTTTCCGTCCCATTCCCATTACTGTCAAAAATTAACCTCTCTCCATACTATGAGGCTGTGGACGGGTTATAAACATAATGTTCACATCTCACTATTTGGTCTTACAAGCTTGATCCAATGGTTGGTAGTCGGTTATGTTGACTAGCTGCCTTCTTTCTAGACCATCACTTCAAAATTAGGAACAGGTGGCACAGATAATCTTCGAGTAGCTTTGCGCGAAATTAAAAAAAAAAAACAACCAAAGAGAGTTCGGCGTGAACATTTGAACTTCCTTGTTCAAACATAGAGCCCTAGGGTATCGTTTATAGCTGAATATTTTATTTCTTCTGTCGATCATTTCAAGCCATGAAAACATGTTTCGACTAGCTAGCAACTGGTCTGTTACGAGACTTTTGAAGTTCGCCTAACCCTATCAAAGAGTGATATATTACATAAAACTGCTGTCCTTATGAAACCTAAAATATCTAGGTTTAAAATTACTAATACTGAACGAATAACACAGTTCTTCATTATTTAATTTTCTACACATTACTGTGTTAAATTACGTAGAGGCTTAGTTCATAAAGATCTATATTTTACACGGAATTAACACGCAGCTGCGTCATAAAATAATGGTGTTTTTTTTTTCTTCAAGGCCAGAGGTTGAAAACGTCAATACGTGGTTATTGGGTATATGATTTAGTTCTAGTACGTGAGATAGGATGGCGCTGCGGCAGGTCTGAAGGCTTAAATTAAGACACAAAAATCGGGTTTCGATACCAGTGGTGAGCACAGCACAGATATCTCATTGTGTACCTTTATTTATAACAAAAACAAATATTGATGAAGCGTTTAAAATGGTAAAAAATTACTTGGTTTTAGTTTGTTTGTTTTTGAATTACGCGCAAAGCTGCACGAGGGCTATCTGCGCCAGTAGTATAAGACTAGAGGGAAGACAGCTAGTCATCACCACCCTCGCCAACGCTTGGGTTACTCTTTTACAAACGAATAGTGGGATTGACCGTCACATTAAACGCCCTCACGGCTGAAAGGGCTAGCATCTTTGGTGCGATGGGGATTCGAACCCGTGACCCTCAGATTGCGGGTCGAGCGCCTTAATCACGTGATCATGGCGGGCGCGTTGTTAAAGAATATCTTTACTGCTTATATCCTAATACAAAACTTTCGAATCACTTTTACCACGACTTTTTTCAAACAAAATAATTTTGAACTAATAAATATGCGCATAAAATATCGATATTTATCTATAATGTTTATCGTCCTCCGATGGTACAGCGGTAAGTATATACAACGCTAAAATTATGGATTCGATTCTCTTCAGTGGACTCAGCAAATAGCTCGATGTGACTTTGCTATGAGAAAACACGCACACTCACAGGCTCGGCACGGCCAGGTGGTTAAGGCACTCGACTCGTAATCTGAGGGTCGCGGGTTCGAATCCCCGTCACACCAAACATGCTCGCCCTTTCAGCCGTGGGGGCGTTATAATGTGACGGTCAATCCCACTATTCGTTGGCAAAAGAGTAGTCCAAGAGATGGCGGTGGGTGGTGGTGACTAGCTCTCTTCCCTCTAGTCTTACACTGCAAAATTAGGGACTGCTAGCGCAGACAGCCCTCGAGTACCTTTACGCGAAATTCAAAACAAACAAACACACATCTACACATAATTGTTATCGCCTCGTAAATGGTTAACAATAACGCAGAAAACTGTTTAAGTAGGTTCATCTGCACTTTCGTCCTCATGGCTCTTAGTTCAGTAACTAATCAATTAGATTGAATGATACACTGACCTTTATGGTTCTTCATTAAGTAACTGATTAGTTAGGTTCAACTACACAATGGTGCTTATGTCCCTAAGTTCAGTAGCTGCTCAACGTGATTAAACTGCACATTTGCCTCTATGGCTCTAAATTCTGTAACTGCTCAGTTAGGTTTAAGTGCACTACGTTCTTACTGCTAGTTAGGTTTAAGTGCGCTACGTTCTTACTGCTCAGTTAGGTTTAAGCGCATTACATTCTAACTGCTCAGTTAGGTTTAAGTGCACTACGTTCTTACTGCTCAGTCAGGTTTAAGTGCACTACGTTCTTCATGGTTCTAAATTGAGTAACTAATTATTATGATCCTTTATTTTTCCTAAGAAAATTTTAGGATTAGTTCAAGTTATCAATTCTCTTCACCAGTGTTACCAGTATATGAAGTTTTCCTTGGACACTGATTATTCGAAGCGCACAGACTTTCTGTGCGCTGCCTTCTAATGATATCGAAACACGAATTTTAGCGCAATGGGTTCTAAAGGTTGCCAATGAGTCACCAGGTGGGGTGGGTTGCTTATAATTTAGTTTTCGCTCTAAAGTCTTATAGATTATACAAGACTCTATTGTATTGTCTAGTTGAGAAAATGTGTATGTTGTGGAAAATAAAAGATATGTTTACTAGTGGTTATTATACAATGTAAATATAAATACAGTAGAGTATATATGCATTTTTTATTCGTGTCGTTTTTGAAAAAAATGATTGTTTTACACGTCTTGCATTAGAAAGAAGTTTTGTGACAAAGTTCATGAAAAACGTTATATTTAAAGATTATTAAAAGAATCACACAAAGTGGACAGGTGGGTTAAGGCGTTTGACTTGTAATCTGAGGGTCGCGGATTCGAATCTCCGTTTCACCATATATGCTCACACTTTCACGTCTTACGGCCTGGCATGGTCAGGTGGTTAAGGCACTTGACTCGTAATCTGAGGGTCGTGGGTTCGAATCCCCGTCACACCTAACATGCTCGTCCTCTCAGTCGTGGGAACGTCATGATGTGACGATCAATCCCACTATCCGTTTCTAAAAGAGTAGCCTCAGAGTCGGCGGTAATGACTAGCTGCCTTTCCTCTAGTCTTACACTGCTAACTTAGGGACGGCTAACGCAGATAGTCCTCGTGTAGCTTTGCATGAAATTGAAAAACAAACAAAAACCATACAGTTGTGAAATGTCGGTAATATATTTATCGTTTGTTAAAATATTACATGTAAATTTCTGAATCAGATACACATTTTATGGTTTCATAGATGATCCAAAATATGGGTATGTATTTATACAACGTGTCTAACTTTAACGAAGTATATAGAGTTAGGTTTCTGAATTTCGCGCAAAGCTACACGAGGGCTATCTGAGCTAGCCGTCCCTAATTTAGCAGTGTAAGACTAGAGGGAAGGCAGTTATTCATCACCACCCACCGTCAACGCTTGGGCTAGCTACTCTTTCACGAACGAATAGTAAAATTAACCGTCACATTATTACGTCCTCACGACTGGAAGGGCGAGCGTGTTTGGTGTGACGGGGATTCGAACCAGCGACCTTCAGATTACGAGTCGAGCGCCCCCTAACCACGTGGCCATGAGAGTTAGGTTATTTTACTCGATTCGTATCCTTATCTAACCACACAAACTCAAATATTCGGTCACGATGAAACACTCTTTCATAAAGTTCTGTTAAATCCACAGAACATCTCCGCCAATGTTTATACTATCAGTAATCACCTTATCTTGTTAACAGCAGAGACCCTATTCTTTATAAAGGTCGAATTAGTCATTTACGTTTTTACAGTTCATAACATAATTTTCGGAACTCAACAAAACATTACATTTGTAAACAACTTTTAGAAGATGACACAGAAGGTTTATTCGAAACTGAAATAGTAAACAAAACACGTTCAAAATGCTTATTTCACGCGCAATTTCTTTAAAATATATAAATATATACTCTTCAAAAAAAGAAACGCAAAAGGGATATTTTTTTTTTATTCTAAAGAGAAATATATGTAATAACGTTACAAGGTCAGAGTATGTGATGTTACACGTGTTAAGGCACTGATTGTCAGACCAAAATGGCAATAAAAGTTGTGCACTTTGAAAACGGAGAAAAACATCGGATTTTTCGCCAAAACGCATTCGTGTCCAATAAATTTGTTTGAGAGATCTGCATGTTCTGCAAGTGCAACATGTGCAAAATCCCTATAAAAGTGACGGGTTTTCGGTTTCCATAGCTCAGTGTTAAGCCACCGACACGCAATACAGTTACGCCAAGACTGACTGAAGTACAACGCAACAACGCCATTGGTCGCTTGGAAGCAGGCGAATCTCGATCAGATGTTGCCAAAGCTGTGATTGTGCACCCAAGCACCATAACAAGGCTATGGAATCGTCACCAACAACATGGATCAACTCGTGACCGTCCACGATCTGGCAGACCTCGTGTGCAGGATGTTGACAGATTTGGCGGTGGCAGCGTCATGATGTGGGCTGCCATCGCCTACAATGCCAGAACAGACCTTTTGCACATTCAAGGGAATCTTACGGCTCAACGATACGTCGACGAGATTCTTAGGCCCCATGTGCAACCCATGATGGTGAACGTCAACGACGTTTTTCAACATGACAACGCCCGTCCTCACACAGCCCGACTCACCACTGTCTTCTTGAGACATCACAACATCAACGTTCTTCCCTGGCCCTCCAGATCATCAGATTTAAACCCCATCGAACATCTTTGGGACGAGTTGGACCGACGTCTGCGACGGAGACAACCTCAACCGCAGACTCTACCTCAGCTTGCAGCAGCTTTGCAGGCTGAGTGGATAGCCATTCCACAGGATGTGATTCGTCATCTCATCGCTTCCATGGGCAGGAGATGCCAAGCAGTTATTGATGCTCACGGGGGGCATACTCGTTATTGACGTTAAACTTCAACTAGTGAGCGTGGACTTCGCCTTTGAGTCTTTGGATGTTCAGCAGTGAATGTGCAAAGTTTCACACATGTCATACAGAACTACCCGGAATAAACTTGTTAACAATTTGTCTCATATTTTGCCTTTTGCGTTTCTTTTTTTGAAGAGTATATATTTTCTTTTTGATAGCTCAAAACGACACAAAACTATTTTCTGAAAAACGGCCTTTGTGAAGTCATTTTCATAACACAGCATCAGATGAAAATCGTGTTTTAAACATTTTACGGTGTGTTTTAGATTTGTAAGCATTCGGGGACAAAGTCTTGGCTTATTTAGTCTATATATATATATGTTGTTCTGAATTAAGCACAAAGCTACGCAATAGGCTATCTGGCCCATTACGGGTATCGAAACCCGGTTTTCAGAGTTGTAAGTCCGCAGGGGCCTACATATATGCATTGATATATGCTGACTAAAATATAATACATATATATGTGAAAACTAAGTTTAAACAGCTTTTCATTTCTTTGTTTAGTTGGAATTAATTACATATATAGGTTGTCTCACGCTCTGGATTAAGTACACTAGAAGTTTCGAAGAATTAAAGGATTGGTTACCACACATTTTCCATTAGACGTTTACAGATATAAGTCTCTCTAGTCTCCTATGTTTATCTCAAAATCATAACATTATCGCACGTGACTGTGTGCGTCAATGCAGCTCCGCTTGGAACAGCTTGTATTCAAAATAAATTACAACCCAGATGTCGTGGAAAAACTCGAGTATTGTCTACCAAGCTTTGAGAAAAGTTTCAACTGTAAATATCCGCATATTTCCTGATTAAACAAATGTGAAACGAATTAAGATAAATTTTGGACGTGCATGCAAAAATGTTTACTTAATGCACACTTCGCTTCGAACTAGTTTAATAATCTTAGGTTTTTATACAAGTCCCGTTTTACAAGCACATCTCGCTTCAAACTGGTTCAAAAAGAACTTAGTTAGATCTCTTTCTCTACAGACATCTCGCTTGGTAGTGGTTTAAGAGGTCCAGATGTGTGTTTTACTATTTTCAAATCTTTGCCATATTCTTGTTATTCTAACTTCGAATTTGATATAGTTTGTTTGTTTTTTGAATTTCGCGCAAAGCTACTCGAGGGCTATCTGTGCTAGCCGTCCCTAATTTAGCAATGTAAGGCCAGAGGAAAGGCAGCTAGTCATCACCACCCACCGCCAACTCTTGGGCTACTCTTTTACCAACGAATAGAGGGATTGACCGTCACATTATAACGCCCCCACGGCTGAAAAGGCGAGCATGTTTGGCGCGATGGGGATGCGAACCCGGGACCCTCAGATTACGAGTCGCACGCCTTAACACGCTTGGCCATGCCGGGCCCGAATTCGATATAAAGGACTTTTATGTTTTAATTTGAAATTAAATCAAGTTTCGTTAAATTAACCACACAAAAAGGGGATAATGTAAGTTATTGGCTAGGGCACGGGTTGGACCTGGCGGGTGCGTTATAAAGGCAAGTCAATCCATTAGCGTGGATTGTGGGTGGTAGGATACTGTTAGCTGTCATGTCTCCTCTCATCTAGTCAATAGCTAAAAATTAGAAGCATCTTCAGATAGTCTTAGTAGCGTCACAACTTTCGAAACACCTGGTTGCCAGGAGGAAGAACGGGTGTGATCTAGTGGTTGATGTGTCACGCTGTTATTAATCGAATGATTTGAGGCTCGAAATGTGAAGACACTGAATACGCTCAGCTGTGGACGCATTACGTAATTGATGTCCACCGCATTATTCAGATTAAAATCCGGACAATGTCTCTATGACAACAGGTACTTCTGGTTGGTCCTCTTTCCTCTGGTCAGTAGTTAAAAACTAGGGGTCTGTGGACTGATTATTGAGTCCAGGCGCGTGTTAGGCACAGTTTAGACTGAAATTTTAATCGCAAATTAAAAGCAACATCGAGAAATAATCGATTCATTAGACTTTTTACAAACTTAGAACCAGTCAACAATATTCTTGTAGTTACCAGGGGTGAGATGGCTCGATTGATGTCAGCTTATTGCTACACTTTGTTATCGTTGATGAATGGTTTTATATGACTCTTATACTAAAACTGGTAAGGCATGGCTAGGCGATTATGTCATTCGTCTTGCAATCTGCAGGTCATTCCACTACATGCTCACTATTTCAGCCGCGGGGGCGATATAAAGTAACGGTCAATCCCAGTATTCGTTGGTAAAAGAGTAGCCCAAGAGTTGGCGGTGAGTGGCGATGACTACCTGCCTTCCCTTTGGTCTTACACTGCAAAATTAAGGACGACTAGAGCAGATAGCTTTCATGTAGCTTTGCACAAAATTCAAACCAAACCAAACCACATACAAACTTTATCTCATAATTTCATCTCTTGATTGATTTGAGATCTAATTATAGCCGCGGTTATTGAGGATTACTTGTTGTATTTGTTTGTTTTCTTTTTTGATGTCTTGATGTCTTTCACAATGGAACAAGTTCAAGCGGAACCCCAAAGATTTGGAAAAGCCGCATCATAGTATTTAAATATGTTAATAGATATTTCACGAGGAAAAAAAACTTAAAAGGAAAAAAAAAAGACAGCATTTTGATAAATTGAAACGTAACTTATTTAATGCTCTTGTCTTCCGTTAGTAAACGCATAATAACAGGCCTGACAGTTATCAGAATTGCTAAAAGCACGTGATATTACGAGTATTTAAAATCTTGTTCTCAATTTGGGTTCTGTTCTTCGCGCCTCAAGCTGAATTTCCTTGAACTTGCGCGCATGTCCCGTTACAACATAATAGAACTGTTATAGGAAGCTCGAGGTGTACAGTGCTTGTTGATTTGTCGAGGAGATGTGACTTATGCATGTTTTATGACATTTGTTTAAAACGTAAAGATTGAATAGTGTAAAAATTATATAAAGCCTTATCGGGCGTTTGGAATTCAGGGTATAACATAAGTGCACATTGAGATTTGGGATATTTAACTGGTGAGATTTCGTGTATTTTAATATGGCAGAGCCTGAATTAGCTAGGAAATTAGCCCGTCGTCAGGTCATTAACAGCTTAGAAACTGTTTGTTCGCTTAACCAAACCTTCAACCCTTATGTGGAGTTTCCTGATTTTTCGAAAAAGGAAATCAAAGAATATGAAAAAATATTTAAGATGTAAGTTAGATCTTGTGTTTCTTCACTCTTTATATGGAAAAATAAACTAAGATTCGATTATTATTATTATTATTAGCTTGAAAATTGTTGGCAAGCCTAAATTTTGCCAAAAGTAAAACTTCAAATGGTCATGTGCATTAGGGCGAAGGGTATTCAGTGTCATAAGGTTGAGATTTTATTAATTACTATTAATTAAGTAAGAATGTTTGTTTTATTCGTGGATTGATTACAAACTTGAAAGTATTTGTAATTTCGTATACGCTTGTCGGCCCGACATTTGGCCTTGTGACGTAATTCAAAAGTAAGAATCTTTGAAAGCGATAAAAAAAAATAAGAAAATTGACATGAATAAATTTTAACTTGAATTTTTTTAAATTCCTGTAATCGGTTTATATTTTTTAGAATGTTTTAATTATATTAAACAAGTTTATTAAATTCTAGCCGTTTGGTGAAGGGGTTTGTATGAAATGGTTGTACTTCTATTAGTAGAAGACTTTTGACACGGTGGTACCTTCCCTGTATGGGGGTAATGGTAATGCAATGATGAAGCTTAAGGTTTAGGGAAATATAAATTGATAAAATGGATAATTTACAAAATGTCTGCTGCTAAAGATGCAGACGTACACAGACTGAAGTTGCCGAATATTTGAAATTTTTACAATTGCGGTGATTTGGGGGAGCATTGACGAAACGGTTTCCTAACGTGTGGACTATGTTAATTTTCAAACGGTTTCCTAACGTGTGGACTATGTTAATTTTCAAACGGTCTCTTAACGTGTGGGCTATATGTTAATTTTCAAACGGTCTCCTAACGTGTGGGCTATATGTTAATTTTCAAACGGTCTCCTAACGTGTGGGCTATATGTTAATTTTCAAACGGTCTCCTAACGTGTGGGCTATGCTAATTTTCAAACCTGACCGCAAGATGTTTTAAACTATTAAAATTTACACTTGGAAATTATGTTTATAATCATAGTTATACATTCGAAACGTACAAGCTTTTCCAAAACATTAATGTGATTTGAAAGAAACATGGTAAATTGTTAGGTGTGCATATAGAGTTTTGTTGTGTTCGAACTTAAAGTTGAGTGAATCTTGGATTTGGGTCACAGCAGGCAGTAATGTAATTGAATGTCGGCCCTCAATTAAGAAAACTGAGAAATGTACATCTAAAAGGATTCTGTTACTTCTGCTTGCGTATTATTGTTAACAGTTTAACCATTCTGAAAATCTGCTACTTGGATTTAGCTATAATAAACCTAAGTAAATATAAAAGTCGAACGCGTGGTAATTACATTTCTCGACATCTGTTACCATTAATCAACGATGTTCGTTTTTGTTCTTAAGTTTCTAACTTTGAATAATAATTCTAATCGACTGATACTTCTTGTTTCTAATTTCGATTTGTTTTTGCGCACCCTACATTGTAACTTGTATCTGTAATTTAAATATCTGCAGTAATCTTCTGCTCCTGTCTTGTAAATTTTACCCATTTTGTTTTCACTAATGAAGGGTAATTGTTCATGTAAAGTGTCTCCAGAAAAGCCGAATATTTTCTGCTGTGAAAGGTTACAAAGTGGCTACAAAGATAAAACCTCTTGTATAACATTACACGACTATTTGTTTTAAGTTGTTTCTTTACTGTTGAAACGTCTTCATTACTTTGCACATATTTTCCTTCTGTTCTTATTTTATTATCAAAACAAAAAACTGTTTTTTCCATCGTCTTCATGGAAGTAATGAGTTTTGTTACGGAAACCAGATTTCCCGGTTTCTTCAAGTTGGTACTTTTGTTTTTAACGATATATTTCAGTGGAAATCCCAGTAATGCCCCGCGAGATCCGACCAGCGTGGACGATTTAGGTTAAACCTAAATAAATATATTAAGTTACACAACGAAATGCGATGTTTATAACAAAAGTATATTAAAAACAAAACTCAAAACATCTGGACATTGAGGTAAAGTACCCCCTACATCAAAATTGGTTAACATGACTTTGGTTATCTTATAATGAGGAAGCGTACTACCATTATTGTAGATTACAGAAACCGCAGAACTGTCTCCAGGAACCTGGGCACAGTTTATTTAACATTCGTATATATTTCTATGAAAATAGGTATATCGTGCGTCAGATTTCATCCGTACAAGACTGGTAGTTGGTTAAACAAAATGATATAATAGCAAAAAATGTCAAATACTTACTGTCCGATTTAACTATCAGGTTCCTAAAATGAAGGCTATTTAGAGCCGACGTGTTGGACAAATGTCGCATTCAGGTGTCTAATTAGGTAAACCGCTTATCTTGAGTAGACTAGTTGTGTCTTTTATGCGGTTGCTAAGCTAACCAGTAATTAATTCCAACAAACTATGCGTTTATTTAGCTCTCAAATGTTGAGTGTTTATTTCAAAGTAAGAAAATATATGGCTGAGAAAATGTTTTAAATGGAATTAGTTGTTTTATCGCTGGAAGAAGGGATGAGGGAAGATCTCTGAACACTTTGACTGTAACCCTTTTTAAAACTCTGACGATAATGCACACAAAACTAGTTTAATATTCAACACGATACAGATATAAAAACCAATATTTATTTAATCTTGGTTTTCGTTCGTTTCGTGTGACTGACACCAAACAAGTGTCCTCAGATGCTGCTGAGCAAAACGTGAAAGTAGGTCGCACTGAAATTTGCTGGTAGAAAAAAACAACAACAAACGCACAACGCATCTGAATAGTGAATAATTTTTTTTTTTGTTTAATCGTCAAAGCAGTAAGTAAACCCGAGGGTTAGGTACATATGGTTAAAACTTCTTGTTTTCGTGTATTCACAAAACAAACAAAACAGATTGGTTATTAATGTGTTTGTCTGCTACATACACCCACATTTTTAACCGGCTCATAAACTCAAACAAAGTAAGATGTTTGAATGACTTCGTTATGATTATTAGAAGTTGACTCAAACAAAGCGAGATGGTTTGAATGACTTCGTTATGATTATTAGAAGTTAACTCAAACAAAGCGAGATGGTTTGAATGACTTCATTATGATTATTAGAAGTTAACTCAAACAAAGCGAGATGGTTTGAATGACTTCGTTATGATTATTAGAAGTTTATCGTAATTAGCTCTCCCTCTCCCAGTGACACAGCAACATGTCTGCGGACTGGCATCGCTAGAAACCAGGTTTTGATACCAGTGGTGGACAGAGCACAGATAGCCCATTGTGTAACTTTGGGGTTAATATTAAGCAATTATCGTATTCATAGTGCAATAAAGCTATTAAAGTTGTGCAATCAAAACACTTGGGCCTTTACTGAATATATTGCAAGTTAGTAACAATACATTGTTTTCAATGTTGAAAATAATTAGCTGGAAATACTGTGGTTATTAATTTATAGTGTGAAGAGCTTTTAGGTACCACTAAAAGTCAGGATGGCCCTGACTAAGAATGGCCCATCATGGCCAGGTGGTTAAGGCACTCGATTCGTAATTCGAGGGTCGTGGGTTCGAATCTCCGTTACACCAAATATTCTCGCCCTTTCAGCTGTGGGGGAGTTATAATACGACGGTCAATCACACTATTCGTTGGTAAAAGAGTAGCCCCAGAGTTGGAGGTGGGTAGTGATGACTAGCTGTCTTCCCTCTAGCCTTACATTGCTAAATTAGGGACGGCTATCGCAGATAGCCCTCGAGTAGCTCAAAACAAACCATACGTAAGAAATTAAGCCGTGTCCCAAAATGTGTGAACTTGCGCACGTCACAGTTTAAAATGGCGCACACCATGCAAGTTTGTGTGCCATGTGCACACATTTTATAGTCTCTCCTAAGAAAAATCCTAGCACAAGTGAGGTCTTACTTCGATAATCACTTTGTTGTTGCTAGAAACACTGTGCATCATCCTACCATAACTAGAATAGAATGTGCCTTTATTTAGGTCGATATTCTAACTTCCGTGCACATGTTCTACACGTAGTGAAGTCGTATAAACAATAAACATGTGGTAATCATGTTAGATTACATAAAGTGGTGTAAGCACCGTGCAAAATAAACCACAACTTGTAGGGGGAGTGACAGCTTATTTTTTTGTGATGAACCTTTATAAATATTTGCGAGCGGTGGAAGGGGACAAGGACTGTTGTCTTCTGTTTGTTGAATGTGAGCTGTATAGTGATTTGCTCACAAGAACTTGGGCAAGGCCCCAAACTTTGTGAAGATGTAATTTAATTTGTTCGCGACAGTAGTTGAATACTTCTTAAAATGTTTAAAAATAGTCTCTTAGAACATATCGAACAATATTTTCACCACCTTGAAAACTGTAGTTAACACGCACGTTGAGTTTTGAGGTTCTAGTTAATAGTGTTACTGTTTACAGCAGTGGTTTCCAAACTATAAGTCGCGGCAAGTCACCAAAGTTTCAGCAAATGAAATATAATTAGGAATATAAAATAAAACAGCTACTATAATAATAATAATAATAATAAAATAATATAATTATTATTATTATTATTATCGCATGTGGCAGTAGAGGTGTCTTTCAGGTCAAGGTAAGTATGTTAGGGTGCCGTCAGTGTAAAAAGTTCGAAACCTCTTGTTTTAAAGACCTCTTGATTGTTTATATTTGATAGTAATTATTATTGTTAGTGGTGTATTAACTTCAGCACATTCTCTCACAGATAACGTTCCCACAGTTTAAAGAGGGCAAACTTATGACAGTGTTTTTCTACTTTTAATACGACTCACGCGAGTTTCTCGAAGTTTCAATGTTCGAAATAGTTACGAGTTTGCGTAGCCAAATGTGGTATAACTGGATAGTTTTTGTTTTCTTTAGTTTAAAGTGTTTTTGAAAAAGAGAACGAAACGATTATATACTGATTAGGGTTTACAAGTGTTTGAACATCACGACACAAAATATGCTATGTCACTATTTATTGCTTGGAGTCGAACCCATGATTTTACGTTGTTAGTCCTAACCCTGGTTAATATAAACAATATCCTCGTTATTAAATTATTCTTGGTGAGTTGTGCTGAATATCAAAACTTACATGTTTTTTTTTTCTCTGTAAATAACAACAGTTAAACTTCTGTTGTTAATAACGACCTTAAACATTGAAACTTAAAATTACGTGTAATTATCTCGAGTCTGGGTTTAGTTTCAGCTCTAGTTTAGAAACTCTCGGATAAGAAAGAAAGAGTGTGTGTGCGTGTGTTATCTCGAGTCTGGGTTTAGTTTCAGCTCTAGTTTAGAAACTCTCGGATAAGAAAGAAAGAGTGTGTGTGTGTGTTATCTCGAGTCTGGGTTTAGTTTCAGCTCTAGTTTAGAAACTCTCGGATAAGAAAGAAAGAGTGTGTGTGTGTGTGTTATCTCGAGTCTGGGTTTAGTTTCAGCTCTAGTTTAGAAACTCGGATAAGAAAGAAAGAGTGTGTGTGTGTTATCTCGAGTCTGGGTTTAGTTTCAGCTCTAGTTTAGAAACTCTCGGATAAGAAAAAGAGTGTGTGTGTGTGTGTGTTATCTCGAGTCTGGGTTTAGTTTCAGCTCTAGTTTAGAAACTCGGATAAGAAAGAAAGAGTGTGTGTGTGTTATCTCGA